>NC_053158.1:24778339-25085839 GCF_016835505.1 Polypterus senegalus
GGTCAATATGATCAACTATTTTAAAAATATTTTTTGTAATTTATTGAAACTTATACAAGAATGCTATAAATATTATTTTTTTGCCAAATATGTTTTTATTCTACATCTTGCATAGGATGACTTCCTTGAATTTAACATTCTGAATCCTCACTCAGAAACTGAAAGGTTTGATAAAGGTGCAAGAACTGGATTCTACAACGCAGATTTTAAAATCAGCAGAATTGACGGATGTGCACTATATTTATCATTTGAACTTCATCACAGCCTCCTTTGAACTCCAGCACTATTCTGTTTACATGTGTTGAGTTTACCGAATGCTCTACCACTGCCTCAAGTTAAAATGCAGATCTCAAAAATAGAAGAGAACAATGACTCACTAAAAAGACAGTTTACAAAATCCATTTTATAATTTAAAATCAAATGTATTATAAGTTTTTGATTGTATATCTATTATATTATTATGTTTTATAAACTATTGTCAAATAAACAGTGTATTTTGAGAGAAGTTTTCATTTTCACGTATATGACATGTGGCATGAATTCAGTATATATATATATATATATATATATATATATATATATATATATATATATATATATATATATATATATATATACTAGCTGTCCTCGAAACTCAATCCACACAGTAGTGAAACAGGGCAAACTTTAAAAATCATTAATAAAAAAAAATGTAATTCAGGCCCAGTGAAAGGTAGGTACGCTCCAATGTCAAACATTGGCATTGCATCTGATCGTGATGAGCTCTGACTGGAGAGCATCCCCCACGTGGGGAGAAAAGCACATGGCCGTGATATCTCTGGCAATAGCAGGTACCCTCTAAAACACGCGTAGCTCTGATCTCTCTTTCAATACTGTCTGACGTTACCCCTTAACAATGTGTAGATGATAATGTCTGTTGAACAAACAGGTATTGCTAGCAAAGCGGAGGTAAGGTGCATTCCAACACGTGGCGAGAAGTAGGCTGACTCGAGCGGAGGCTGGTACGTGACTGAGGAGGGAAACGCCCCCCTCCCCTCGGCTTTTACAGCAGAGGAAGCGAAAGTGCTGGAGTGTCTGGTGTTCAGAGAGGAACTGACCTCAGCAGTCTTCCAGATAGTTTTTCTCCATCCTAAAGCAAACAGATGGCAGTGTTAAATCAATTAATTTTTCTATATTTATATTTGACTAGCCGTCCCCAGCGGCTCTGCCCATGTAGTAGTGAAACAAGACAGTGAGGAGGGGCCTGCCCGTCTCCATACTCCTGACGTCATGCTTCCCTCTCCCCTCGGTCCACAGCCTCTGTCTCGAATTAGCATGAATATATTGCTCGAGCAAGCTAACTATAAATCTTAGCACGACGAGAGAAGTCGCAAAATCAACTGGAATGTTGAAGCAAATTATAGAAAAAAACACAATCTAAATCCGTTAAGTAGCTCTCTCAGGCGCTAGCTAAGGAGAGGTAAAGAACGCCCCAAGGGTCAAGCATGAGTGAGGCGGGCCCTGCCCCATTCCCCTGTGTATCTCTCGGATTTGCACAAATAAATCGGAACTGCAAGCGAACTATGATACTTAGCGTGATGAGAGAAGTCGCAAAATCAATCGGAATGTTCAAGCAAATTATAGGAAAAAACCCAGATCTAAATCCGTTAAGTAGTTCTCTCATGAAAAGTGGACAGAAATACTGACAGACAGACAGACATTGGATTATATATATATATAAATATAGTAAATATAAGTAAATATAACATAATAAATAAATAATAATAAATAAAAGAATAATATAATAAATAAATCCATCCATCCATCCATTTTCTAACCCGCTGAATCCGAATACAGGGTCACGGGGGTCTGCTGGAGCCAATCCCAGCCAACACAGGGCACAAGGCAGGAACCAATCCTGGGCAAGGTGCCAACCCACCGCAGATAATAAATAAATGTTATTATAAATTTAGTAAATAAAAATATTAATTTTAAATTGTATTCATTATCTGGCCGGGACACCAGCTCGATGGAAGGACCAGAGGAGAGAGCATTCACAAGGCTTTATTAGAGAGCATCCCCCCTGGATGGATGTGGCACCATGGATTCCCCCCAGGGCATGCTGGGAATTGGAATTTGATTCAGCCCTGTTGGGTTCCATGGGAGCTGCTAGTGGAAGCTGCAGAGATGGCGGAGCCCTGCTATGTGGGGCTTTTACATCACCTGGGAGTGAGTCCAGACCTTGCTCACAAGCCACCTGGAGCACTCCCAGGTTCAGCATGAACGGAGCTGCCCGTCTTCCTTTGAGCCACAGTCAGGAGGAAGACAGACGAAGCGTGATTGTGGAGGAGTGGAGGCAGAATGAGAAGGAAATGAAAGAAAGAGCTGTGGAAGTGTATGTTGGTGTTTTGTACTGTGCTGCTGTGGGGAGCGAGAGAAAAGCGCTTCCCCACTTGTAAATAAAAAACGTGGTGGGCTGCACTTATCTGTGTCGGGGTTGGGGGTGGCTGATTAGATTATAAGAACAAATACATCTTTCAACATACACACTTCAAATACATTAAAAAAATGTTAAAAATAAACATATTTTTTCCAGTATCATTTAATGTTTTTTGGAAAATAAACTGCATAAACACAACATGACTTGTCCCCCACACAAAATATCAAACAAATAGTCTAATAAATTCAAAAAAAGACCTTTACCCCTCTTACTTCATCACTACTTTTTACTTCTCCTACTCTGCACAAAAGTCCAAACAAATGTTTGAATTAATGCAGATATCTTCCCCATTATTACTCCCACATTACATTCTTCCTACTCTGCACACAAATGTAACATATCACAATGACCTCTGCTCACCCACCTTATCTGATTACACTCTTCTTACTGCGCAACCTTTTGAATTATTAGGATTGACACTTTTAACACTACTAAAGCACCACTGCACATACACAGTTCATGCTACTACACTAATCATTTTAAATAATATTTAAACATGAATTATATCTTCATTTTCGATTCCCCTTTATTAATAATTCATAACATAGATAGACAGACAACTTTTATTAATCTTAAGGGAAATCACAGAGTTATAGCAGCAGGCAAAAAAAGGCACAAATATACATGCGAGGTCTGTCCGGAAAGTATCTTACCACATAATATGAAAAATAGATACATTTATTGAAGAGGATACAATAAACATTGTAAACAATGACGTGTGGTGGATGGCCAAGGCCCAGTTGAGATCCATGGGCGCTGCTCCTGGGCCCGTATGTACGATTCTTTCATCACACTCGGAAGTGCTGCCAGAAGTAGGTCATCAAGCATCTGAAGCACTTCCAGGTAACGTATAAAAGGAGCCAGCAGACACTACTCAAGAGCCAGAGCCGGGAGGTGGGAGAGGAGTGCTGAGGAGGAGTGGAACAGAAAGAAAAGAGAGAGAAGAAAAAGAAAAGAATTCTGTGGTGCTTGTGCTTAATTGGGACTGTGTTGTGCCTGTGGGAAACGGTGCCTCCTGCATCTGTCTGTGTTGGGTTGAGTGTCTGCTATACCCTCTACACTTGTCACAGATGCCTCAATCCCATTCAAATTAGGCACCTTGGGACCTCTCACAGTTCTCCAAGCATCTCTTCCACTGTTCAAAAGACTCCTTTGTTGGAATCGCCGTCATCTGCCTCATCATATTTTCCTGAATCTCACCGACAGTCTGAAATCTCCTCCCTTTCAAAGGTGATTTTCTTCATCATATTGCATCTCTCAACTGATGAAAAACATTGAGGTAGTATTCCATATTAACTATTTGGCTTGGAGGAGCGTACTCGTGATGTACAACATCTTCCCAATCAAGAAACACGTTTAACGTGATCTTCATTTTGCACGTACATGTTCTACATTCTCAGGTGTTCTTCTTGTTGCGGGCCTTCCAGAATTCTCACCCATCTTTGAAGTGTTTGTTCCACACTTTTATTTGTGCTGCACTCACTACATCGTCTCTGAAAGCGTTCTGAATCATCTGAATATTTCCTGCGGATGGATGTTTAAGCTTAATGCAAAATTAGATGCAGATTCGTTGTTCTGCTCCCTCAGTCATTTTGAATGCGACAGCCACACTGTACCCATGCTCATTTAACGTCGTCTAGCGTTCGCACTGACTAGTCCAGTGAAGTCGTCATTGTTCACGTGTGCAGATTCCAGTCCACTTTCTTTGGCTGCCAGGTTACATCAATGCCGCAAAAACGATGGATGGTCTTTTTCCAGACAGACCTCGTATAACCAGAATTATAATAATCTGAGGTTTGCTAAAAAGGTACAAGTACAAATGTAACGTGAATTATCCATAAGTAGATTAACAAAGCAAATTTATTATCTAAATGTAAAGCGATTAGAATTGCACAAATTTATCTGATGAAATTTCACAGTACAGGATGTTAGTCCTTGGCACAGTACAGTATATCGCACATACTGTTGAGTCATCGTCTGTTAAAATGTCTGCTAAACAAGCTGATAACATTCAGCACATGGGGAACAAAACTACCTTGGCAATGAGGTTAGGGTTACTGAGCCAGATGGCTGATGTTAAAAGCAACCTCACATTGCACAACTTGGAACAATGCAGTTCCCCCAATTTGTTCCTAAATATGCTCCTCTGTTTAGCCACATCCTTAATGCAAGGGGTGATAGTCATTGTCCAGGAGAGTAAACAGCTTCTTGAGAAAATGCTCACTTGAAAGCATAATATGCTCCACAGTTCTTGGTGAGCTACCATTATTTAACAGCTTGGTAGCTGAGCATACACATGTGTTGATAAGTGCAGATAATTTGCATAATCACTAACCATTTCAAAAAGTTATGTTAGGACATGGACTGTGGGATGTAATCCAGGCCCATGATCCTACATGCAGCTTCAATCATTTGCTTTAATTTAGTTTTATCAGTACAAGTTGTAAGAACATAAGACATTTAACAAATGAGAGGAGACCTTCTAGCTTGTTTGTTTATCTAATAGCTAAAATGCCCCAAAATCCCATCCAGACACTTCTTGAAGGTTGTCAAAGTTTCTGCTTCAATACATGACTCTGTAGTTTATTCCAGATTCCCACCCCAATTTGAGTAAAGAAGTGCTTCCTGGTTTCACTCCTAACTGCAGTTCCCTTTAATTCCCACTCGTGCCCTTGAGGATGTGATTCACTGTTAAAGTGAAAGAACTATGCTGGATGTACTTTATTAATGCTGCTGAGAAATCTGAAGACCTGGATTAGGTTCCCAAGCAGTCCCCTCTGCTCAAGACTATACATAATTTAATATAAAGACTTAAAGAGGTGTACCCAGGTTTCTCTCTTCAGGTTAATTGTAATAAAGTTTGTTCTGGGAAAAGTTTCATTATGTTAGGTGAACTAACGTCAATCTGAAGAGACAAACCCTGCAGCACTTCTACCCTGGACAAGTGAGCGATGCAAAGTAAAATGTAATAAAAGTAAATGAGAACAAAAGATTACCTTGGGTGTTCCAGCGAAATGGCTCTTCTGTTGAACTGTTGTAAAGAAAACAGAAAGAACAAAACATTAGGCCTTTGTGATTGTCTGTCTCGGTTTAAGACACATTTAGTCACTTCTGAAGCTAACACATTTGTTTCTTGTGTCACTCAGTTTTAAAAGCGTTGATTCATTTCTGAAGTTGACCCAACACCGTATAATCAATTGAACGGCTGATTTAATAAATCAATTTATTTCTGTTTTGGGAATGATTTTTACGCTATGGTAGTAGCATGGCAAAAACAGACTAGACAATACTCGAAATGCACATTATACTCATACACAGCATATTGATGCTTTTCTAAATGACCGATGGCAAACACGGACCAGAGCTAAATAACAAATGATCTGTGCGCCTGGTTGCTTTCCTGTTTTGAGAAGCTCAATGATTTTAGTTATTAAAGAGTTCATTGATTGTTTTTTTTTTTAAATTGTGAAATATTACTGGCCAGGAAAAAAGGGCAGGTGACGGTTTGTACTGAGAATATAAAGTGTTCATGGTTGAGAGGGTGCTTCACTGATACATATGGCATGCTTTCAGATGATTCATCACTATTTTTATCAGTTATTTTAATAATCTAAAGTGGTGCTTCTGCTTTGGGCTAGTATGGAATTTAGAAGATGAGTATATTTTGTACAAATGCTTTAAAACTACTGCATACAGAATTACACATATAAACACTCATGTACCTTTCTGTACAGCTTGAAACAGGGCTCAGTGCTATTACTTTACAGCTCTCATTTCTGATCAGCTCACTCTCCATGGGTGTTCTGGTACTCTGGTTCCCTTCCACATGATGTGTTGGGTAAATTGGTCCCATCTGTATTATGCATTTATTTATCTAAATATCTTTCTATTATAATAAAAAAATCCTTGGACAAGATGACACTTCTTAGCCTGGGACGAGATGTGACTTTTTCAGAGAGATAATTTCACGTCCCACGAGACGAGACTTTGTCCCAAGAGATTTAACCACACTCGGGGGCGGAAATAAAAGCTAATGAGTAGATGACAAAGTAGAACGGTGTAAAGAGGCTGAAAAAACGTTGGCGTGATACACATGCAGAGCAGGTTAGAGATAATGGAAGCACTAAAATTCAAAAGTCTCAAAAAAGTGATAGTAAAGTTTGCATTAGCGCAAACAAACCAAAATTATTACTCAGTGAAATAACGGAACAGCGAAAAGAGATTGAATATATTGTTTGGATTTAAACTTTAAGTCGGAGACTTGTAGATCATCTAATTCATGTTGCCATCAGGGAAAAGTAGAGTTTCTTCCCAATGAAGAGGCGTATCCACGAGAATTAAAACATATGTTGTTTGGTAAAAGTAAAATCCACATATTCAAGCAGCAGAGATGCGAAGTGGCTGCCGCGTAGCGCAGGTCTGGGGGTTGGCGAGCGAAGCAAGCAGGGGGCAAAGCTCCCTAGATTTTACTATTATTAAAGTTTTACTCTGCTGACGTAGCTCTCTTTCTCATGGATGTATGTCGATTTGTTTCGTACCTAGTTTTGTCAAGCTTCACTTGCTTGTATGGAATGTTATTTAAATTTAATAAATTTAATAATAATTGTCCCAACTGTTGGCACCAATATTTTGACTTCATTATCAATACCAGACTTTGGACCTCAGTACCTGTTCCCAAATGGTACCTAATCAAATAATGGAAAGACCACACCACCAGCCCCAACTCCACCACACGCCCCACGTCTCACTCCAGCCTCCCTGGTGCATTACACTATCACACGCTTCCTTGTTTCGATGTATAAGCCCGCCCTGCCTTACTGCACTTGGTAATTCTTCTTTTCAATTTTGTAGCATGTCAAAGACTGTGTCTCCCGTGGATTCTCCTGCTCGTTGAAGGGCACATAGCTTTGGGTGATGGTTGTACCCATGATGCCTCCAGTACGATGAAGAGCAGAAGAACAAAGTACTGAAGACAAGGTCTTTTATACCTATTGTTTACTTACGGTATCAACCAAACTGCTGGTATCGTACTGTTTTAAAAATTGGGTTTTCTGGTACCTTTTCAGTACCGGTACACCATGCAATCTTACTCTGTAATGAAACGGTGATCTGAACAGGTTTGATTTCATCCATTTTCTAAATCATTGCCTTACAGTACAAGGCAGTGGGGTGATGGAAACAGTTGGCACATGTGCCAGCAAGGCTGGAAGTGGGAATGAACTGGAGGTTGCACAGCCATCTATTCATTTTATTTCCTTAGTATCAGCACCAGAGAAAACACAGCCACAGGGGATGCGCAAACCAGTGTGTTTCTTTGTGCCGGTCCCAAGTCTGGATAAATGGGGAGGGTTACGTCAGGAAGGGCATCCGGTGTAAAATTTTGCCTATTCAATATGCGAACATCAATACAAATTTCCATACCAAATTGGTCGATGTAACAGTTTCCGGTATTTTATTATGTCGGTCATATAAATTGAATGCAGAAAACTCCCCCTATTTTTCAAGAGATTATGATATGCTAACACCCACCTGAGAGAGTAACCACGGAGCACACTGCCTTTTTTACTATGTATTGTGCCTACGTAACCACACGGTAATACCCCAACTATTCTGAAGTGATGTTTGCACTGTTGTGTGTTTTTCGTATCTCATACCCTCATACACCTTTATCATAAGAGCATCCCTTATCTACAATGGAGCATTTGATCAGAAGGAAAATATGAAGCTGGTTTTAAATTAAAAGTCACTGAAGTGGCGAAAGAAATTGGTAACTGGTACTGCTGCAACAAAATTCGAAGCATCTGAGAAACTGATGTGAGGTTGGAGGAAGCAAGAAGATGTAAAAAAAAAAAATTAAGTGTCACATTTTTGAACAGGCATACAAATCGGGGTCTGATTTTATGATCGATATTTCAGGTTTCAAGACCCGACTTAAACGTGAGTATATATGGTATGTCTTTTCTATTGCACAATGTTGGTGGAAAGAAACCATGCCATACTCATCATCATCATCATGCCATACCCATCACAAAAACTTCATAAATGAATTGTTATTCAGGTGCAACGAATACAAGCTACACAACTTTAACTTGTTTGACATCTAAAAACAACTAATTAGCAAAGCCATAAGAGATATGAGAAGAATGTTTAAGTGGCTTTGAACCGTAAACCATGCCCAAGAACATGGCAAGCTCACCGTAGCTAAGAATATGAGAAGGCAAGAAATTTCAAGAAAAATCATGTCCATCGGTTTTCTCCTTAGATCTGAGATTATTGATGAAAGGGAAGACTTTTGACTCCAGTTGTCTCTGTCTATCTGCAAACCAATATCCCCCAAACCTGGGTTGATTGCAAACAGAGTCATTTGAAGAAGTGCTTTTTCACACCATTGTTAAATGGGAAATTTGTTCTCGAAACGCAACCCTTCTATTTCTTGACTCTTCTTTTATACCACTAGTGTTCTGGATTCCTTTCACAATCCAAAAACATGTATGTTACATAAAGTTTTGACTTGGTTGGTTGTTACGTTGAAAGCAATGCTCCTGGGATATTTTCTGGCCCACAAGATCAATAAAAACAAATAAATGAAATGAATGCCTACTCTGTGTGGTCCAGCAGTCCTCAAGCTGTGCTGGTCTCCGTAATCTACATTTATATAAAATGCTAAGGGTTGTCTGTCTGTCACTCAAAAACTCACAAACCACTGGACCTCAACCCTCAATCTAGGATGCGACACGCATAATGAAACCCCAGAACTGGAGGTGCAGGCCACCTTGCCTATGCAATTAGCATTTGTGGCCTTCTCATGGTAAGTGGGGGCACAGGCATGCACTGTTCCTGACAGGAAAACAACTGTTGCATGTGCATGCGGTGCTGACAGTGACGTACATTGTACAGGCCAACTGACAACCAAAGGTCACACACTGTGATCACAAAACAAGCTGCACATACTAAAGCAAGGGGTCAACCACATGACACGAGCATCGTAAACACAAGTCATTCATTCCGAGTGCAACAGATGATGAGACACGAACACAGAACTGGAGGCTTCCTCCCTCATGTTATTCCAAGTAGCAAGTGATAAGCATGTGGCATGTCCACCAGGGAAAAGATTGTGGACAACATCAACTCGCAGTAAAGGACGTTGCAGCCGCCTTGTGGAGTGACCTGAGGTTGTATGTTTCATAAGAGGCACCGCAAGTCTGAGTGTTTCTTGTACTCCATAATTCTTTCAACAGAGAAGAGCGACTAGGCTGATTCCAGAACTGTCGAGTACGAGTTATAAAGTAAAATGAAAGGAGTTGAACATTTTTAGTTTACGCAAACAGAGCTTAAAAAGTGACATTTCAAATTTTGAAAGGAATTGATACAGGGGATCCTGGCAGTTTAAAATGAGATCAACATGAGCATGAAGGCACAGATGGAAACTTGACATCTGTAAATTTTAAACAAACAAGTTTAAAACTATAGACACATGGAACAAATTACCAAGTATTGTGGTGAAGAGTAGGAGACTTTAGGGCCCTTCAAATTTCAACTTGATTCTAGTTTAAGGTGAACAGGATGGACAGGCTTGTTAAGTTCAATAGCTTACACTCCATCACAATCGTTCAAATATACTAAAAATCAAATGTAGGCTTTCTTTAGATCATTGAGCTTATATTTATAAAATGAAGCGACTCTTCATATAGCCACTTATTTTTTATAGCAGCATTCATAGCAATGGCTATAACAACGTGCTTAGTGAAGACATTTACATTAAAACCTCGATTACCCCTTGAACACTGAGTTAGATAAGCAAGCTAAAATGGATGCACAGTCAAGTCAAGTTAGGGGAGCATGCACTGGCACAACACGTTGATGCACCCACCACACGACGAAACAGCTCGGGATCCCGGTTGGCAACCCTCTAGGAAGACACGCGGTCCAGTCCCACCCTCCGGAAATGTCCCTCATTCTGCCGCAGCCAGGTGTTACGTGGGCGACCCCTTGGCCTGGTTCAGCCACGCGGGTCCTCAACAATGAGGATCCTATGAGCTGGATCATCTTCTGGGATTCGCGTCACATGGCTGAAGTGCCGTAACTGACGCTCCCTCACAATGCAGATAATTGCCTCATTTGGGACTCCATGAGCAACTGCTCATGCAACACAAAGTCAAACTAGCGGTACCCAAGGATTTTCCAGAGAGACACAGTACCAAAGGAGTCCAGTCTTCGTCTTTGATGCACCGAAGGAACAAAGGAAAAGTAGGACACAAAGTGAGATAACTATGACACACACATTCAGGTTTAAAATGAAAAGAAATGTGTCTTCAGCCAGGAGTTTGATGGACTGGCCCAGTCTGGTAAAACAAATCAGGATTTTTTTTACACTATGTTGCACTGTCCATGGAAATTATTAGAAAATAAATGGCAATATAAAAAGTAGTGTATGTTTAATTCATTTGGGTGCTGTGATTTCACAGAATTTTCCCTGACAAGATCAGAAATGTATAAAACAATTTATATGTAAAAACACATCTGTGTTTCATAATTCAGAAACTGTGCATGGCAAGGCAAAGCACCTGAACCCGTCAAAGTCAATCTGTATCTTGTACTGGCCTAAGGACCAAATGCTTCAGAAGGGTGACTAATTGGCTGAGTGCTGCACTGGGAACAGAAAGGTGAGCCAGCGAATTTTGCTTAAGGCAAAGTGCCACTGAGGGCTGTCAGGCAGGTCATCTGTGTCTTCTGCCAGTGGAGTGCAAAGCCCACCCACAGAAGATGAGAAATGGATTTTGACTCACCATAATCTGTCCTCGTGTGGTTATAGACAGGCTGAGAGTTGAATGAAGCGAGACCTGCTCAGTTAGGCATTTTCAATATGAAGAATGAATCGAAAGTATATCATTATAAACTGGGGATTAAAAACAACCAAAAAAAAACAAGGCGAGTGAGTACTTAGTGACAAATCTCACACACTGGTGTCATGGCATCATGGCTGATTAATAGGTGGCAATTTTCATGAAGAATTCAATCAAGATGGAAAAAGGCATTCTGCTCTCTGCTGCTGAAACATTGACATGTCTGCCATTCCTTGCTGAATGTGACTGACACTCTACGAGTCAGCTGGGGGCTGAGACTGGCATACAGCAAACTGCTAGGCTGACCTGAAATCCAACGAGTCTGAAAGCTGTAGAACTTCAGCAGTTACGCTCTAATGCAGCTTCTACAGAAGACAAAACCGGAAAATTTTAATTAAACATTCCAGTCCTCCGTGTGGTTTTGATTATCAATAGACATATAATGTGTTTAGAGATAAAAATATATTGTCTGTAATTAGCAAACGCACCAAATCTAGGCAAAAAAAAGAGACAGGGGTTAGGAGCATGTGCTGATACAGCGCGTTGCCGCACCCACCACATGACAAACCACCTTAAGATCCCAGATTAGAGCCCAAGTGCAGCCATGCAAACGAGTGACACCTCAGCACCACACTAGTTCAGATCGAATGGAACCAGAGTGAGGTTTTTAATGGGAGTCATCCCTCACTCACTGGAAAGCAAAATCATAATCTCAAACTCTTATTCTCTTCAGAGGAGTATGAAAATATACAACCAATTTGCTGACTCAATGAAACATTCCTCGAACTTGTGAAGCTTCTCACACTGTTGGCGGTGAGGTTTTTGAAAACATCTTTGAAATAAGAAATCTCATACTGACCTCTAAGGATTTATGAAACATTCTGACCTGTCATTGTTTACACACGTCTTAAACAACTATTATCATACACTGATAATTTCTGTATTATCTATATCTATTATTTATTATTTATTTACTTATTATATTACATATCTTACACATCAATATTGCTGCTACTTGTTTGTCCTATCTTTGCACAATGTCTTGTCTTGTTTGTTTGTGTTTTAATTATAAATTTTAAAATTTTTATTCTATTTTTAATTTACTATTTGCACATCATGTTGTTACACTGTGGACCCTGAGCTTCGCAATTTCGTCTATCTGTATACTTGTATATGGTTGAGATGACAATAAAGTTCACTTTGACTTTGACTTTTGACTTTGACTTTGTGGCATTTATGTAGCAGAATCAACAACAACTTAAGTAATTTCAAATGACATTGCTTCATTGCTTTAATTTATTTAAGTTATTGATTTATATCAATCATTAAACATTAGAAGAATCTAGACGAGAATAGTCCATTTAGCTTGACACAGTTCGCCAGTACTATCCATTTCATTCTTCTAAAATAAAATCAAATGTAGTTGTGAAAGTCCTTAAAGTCCTACTGTCTACCACACTACTTGGTTGTTTATTCCATGTGTCTGTGGTTCTCTTTGTGAAGAAAAACTTCACAATGTTTGTGTGAAGTTTCCAACTGTGTCCCCGTGTTCTTGATGAACTCATTCTAAAGTCACAGTCTCGATCCACTGGACTAATTTTAAACACTTCAATCATGTCTCCTCATAATCTTTTTATTAAACAGAAAAGGCTCAGCTCTTTGAACCTTTCCTCATAATTCATACCCTGCAGCCCTGGAATCAGCCTAGTCGCTCTACCTGGAGGTGGCTAGCCGGTCTCATGGCCTTGGAACCCCTGCAGATTTTGTTTTTTTCACCAGCCCTCTGGAGTATTTTTTTTTTTTTGTTTGTTTTTTCTGTCCTCCCTGGCCATCGGACCTTAGGGTTAGGGTTACTTTATTCTTCGTTGAACCCTTATGCTGCCACATACTTGGGGGGTTAAGGCACCCCCAGATGCCAAACACTTTTTTGCTGCCCGTTTGAAGGAAACGTCACAATTCACTAAGAAAAAGTGAAATTTTAACAGAACACGTATTTTTTTTCATACAAACAGCATCACAACTACTGCAACACTGATTATTTTACACATTGCCAATGAACTGAAAAAACTATATATAAAAAAATACAACAATCTATTATTATATGTACAAGGTGCAACTGATGCCATTGATGAAATTCAGTAAATCACCAAACCAACTGCGCTTAAATTGGCTTCACGCAAGCACACAGCCGCCAATGCTAATGCTATCAGGCTAGTCTAGTGCCGCGGCTGAATCCCAGGGACAGTGATGCTGATTTGCAAGGGGGCGGCAGTGGTCATGAGCTGGCTGCTCAAGAAATGTACAGTGCGGACTGATCAGCTCCAGCGTGGTGGCAAATTGCACTGGGAACTGACTATAGTCGATTGCGGTGTTCAACGAATGTACGTCACCGAATATACTCAGCTCTGGCATGCTGGCAAATTGCATTGGGAACCAACTATAGCTGGTTGTGGGAGTTTAAGGGTTAATTAGCATTGCCTAACTTTTATATATATTTTTTTGTTTTTCTTCATCTTGTAAAGCACTTTGGGCTACATCATTTGTATGAAAACGTACTATAGAAATAAATGTTGTCGTCGTTCTCCGAATTTTTTCTAATGCTGCTGTGTCCTTTTTGTAGCTTGGAGACCAAAACTGCACACAGTACTCCAGATGAGGCCTCACCAGTGTGTTATAAAGCTTAACCTCCTTGGACTTGTACTCTGCACATCAGGGCGCTATATAACCAAACATTCTGTTAGCCTTCTCGATGGCTTCTGAACACTGTCGAAAAGCTGATAGTGTCAACTCTAGTGCGACTCCTAAATCCTTCTCATAAGGTGTTCTTTCAGTTTTCAGACCCCCCATTATGTATTCAAACCCAACACTTCCTACATGTAATACTTTTCAGTTACTGACATTAAATTTCATCTGCCAAAGCCGATATGTTGTGCAAGTCCCTCTGTAATGATTTAGTGGTTTCTAGATTATGTGCCAGTCCACCTAGCTTGGTATCATCTGCCAATGTAACCAGCTTATTACTAGTCCTATCCAAATCATTTGTAAAAATTAAAAATAGCTGACCCCTGTGGATCACCATGTGACGATGCGGGTTCTGGCTCTACACTCCCATTGCTATTCGGGAGCCCTTCAACCCAACACCGTCGATAATGTTACCGAGTGAGCCAGTCAGTAGAGGCAATAACAACTGAGCAAGGGGATGGTTGAAAAAAGTGCATAGTGCTTTTATTCAAAGAGTCCACAAAACAGGTGTTCAAAATAAATAAAGTGCTGTGCTTCAAAGTTCAATAAATAAATAATCCAATAAAAGGAAAACGTGGAGATAAAAACAATAAATAGAAAAACAGCAATCCTTTAAAAGGAGGTTAAAACGTTCAGGAAGCAGTCTTTAAAAACAAATGATAAACCCGGTGCCTTCGTTTAAAACTAGCGTCTCTCCTGCTTCACCCATCCGGGCCCCGCGACAAGGGAGACGCTCTCTCTTTCTGCAGCTGACCTTCTTTACACCTGCTACTGCTGTCAGTTGCCTCACCGATCCTTGGCTCCGGTCGGCTCCTCCGGCCAGCGACTTGGGAATCCCTTAACGGCCAAGGCTCTCACGTTAGGGACACTGCGTCCCAAGTCCCGACTCCTGCTACCTTCCGCGGAGAGTCCTGCACCTTCCCGGTCACTCCCGTCCTGCAAAACAAACCTCTACGGGGCGACCACAACCACTTCTCCCAGGTGTTGGCCAAACACCCAGGCTGCCTTCAGCTGCCTGCGAGCACTCACCCGCTTCCTACTGCAACGATTTGCTCGCCTGCTTCCTGCTCCCAACCTCCATTTCCTTCTCTGATCTCTCATTTCTTTCATTTGTTCTTTTCCCTCCATCTTAACCGACTCACGCTTCTTTTAAAGAACGAGGGGCCATAGCAGCTGTAGCAAATAAGCCATTGGAGCAATCACGGATGTGGGCAGTCCCTCACCTGTGCACTCGGTGAGAAACGGCCACACCGCTGATCGTCCCGCGGCTTGTCATGGCCCAACGCCCCCTCGCTAAGCCGCCGCGAGATTATTTATTTAAAATAGGCCCTTACTGAGAACGTTGTGGACCCGCTATACCACACACCACTCTTAACATCAGCCAATTTTGAGAAGTTTCCACAAATCATAACCCTCTGCTTCCTGTGTCTGAGATAGTTTTGCACACACAATATTCTGAATGCACACTTTCTTAGTTTGATGTCCAACCTCTCATATGGCACCTTATCAAATGCTTTCTGAAAGTCAAGATAAATAATACCCAAACCTGTAACTCTGGAGTGTCTGATATCCAGACGAGTGCAGCAAGTACTGTGAGTTTGTCATGATATATATTGAATATGTAACAAAAATGGGAAAATCATAACCATTCTCTGAAAGAGGGCTCTGCAGCCAGTCAGTTCTGCTCATAAACATTGACACGGAAGCTCTGGAGTGATCTTCATGGTCATCAAGCCTTCTGGGACCCTGTTTACCAGTTTGATTTCTGAAAGATTACTCAATGGAAAAAATACACAGTGAATGTAGAGTTGCCGATCTTCTGAGAGCAGAACCCATATGGATAAGCAGTAAGGCTCTGCATTCATAGCACACATACTTTGTTTTAATCTCAGCAGGTGCCATAGCAATGAGTCAGGGTTACCTCAAGCACCCTGGCATCTGGCGTCACGCCTCTCACAGCTATTTTCATGTTTCTAGGTGCTATGCTAGTGGCTACCATACGTTTCCTCAAGGGTGGCGATTTAGTCTAAACAAAGATAATGCAGTGCTTACGGAACTTGGAAAATCAACATAACATTTGTTAATGAAATGCCACAGCACAAAATGTTTGCACATATGGTTAATCTATTTATTCTGAGCCTGTGACCATTTCATTTCCTCACTGACATATTTTAGGCACATCAGTGCTTGAAATCACATAATGTGCGAGCCACTTTACTTCAAAGGCAAAAAAAAAAGTTTTTAACACTGAGGTTTAAATGTGTAGTGTGACAGTGAAGTGGTGCAGTCAGACACAGATGAAGTTTACACGTTTTTGACTCTGTCCCCAGCTCCCCTTGGCTTTTGCTTTGAGTTCTTTTGCTCATTTTCGCAGTCTCAAGGCCACACACGTGAAGTGAATTGATAGCTCTTGTGAATGGGCTTTGCAATAAAATAGTGTTTAGAACAGAGTTCACTACATCTTTCTGTAGGGATTGTGCCAGACATCCAGGAACACAGAAACAGAAAATCAGGTTCTGAAAATCGTTAGAGTCAGGGCCTACCAAAAGCATTCACCTCGGTGTAAGTTTTCACATTTTATTGTTGTACAATATTGAATCACACTAGATTTAATTAGATCTTTTTGGCAAAAATCAACAGAAAAAGACTGTTTAATGTCAAAGTGAAAACAGACCTCTGCAAAGAGATATAATGCTATTACAGTACATATTGTGGTAGACGGCTGGCAGCTCAACCCAGCAGGGACGCCTCTGAGATGGAAGGATGGGGAAAGGCAGCTATTTGTGGACACTGCCTCCCCAAAAACGCTAGATGGCAGCTCCCTTGGAGTGTAGGGGTGCCCCAGATTCCTGCAGGGCATCCTGGGACTTGGAGTTCAGTTACTCAGCCCTTCTGGGTACCGTGGGTGCCACCAGGGGAAGCTGTGAAAGAACCTGGGGAGTCATGCTTCCCTTGCAGCCCGGAAGTCACGAGGATAGAAGCCCAAAGTACTTCCGGGCTGATTAAAGAACTGGGATTCTCCATCTGACCCAGACGTGCTGGTAGGTCATGTGGGAGGAAGAACAGAAGCACGTCCGGGTCAAGGACTATTTAAAGGATTCCTGAAGACCCAGCAAACAAGCCAGAGTCAGGAGGAGTGTGACAGAGCTTGCTGGGAGGTGGTGAGGAGAGAAAAAGACTTATTTTGGTATTAATTTAATTGTGTTTATTGTGGCTTTGGTGCTTTGAAGGCACTGTGCAAGAAGAAATAATTAAAGAATACTTCTTGGTGCTTTTACTTGGTGACCAGAGCGTTTGCCTGTTGGGGTTAATGGGGAAACAGTGACCCCTAGCGTTTACAATGTATGAAATAAAATAATTTATCAGAAAAGTATTGACCCTTTAATATGACACACCTAAATTATTACTGGTGAATGGGTTCAATAAAGATCACTCACCTGGGTTTGCAAATGACTGTAGTATAAATGCACCAGGATGTGGATGGTCCAACTTGTGGTGAGTCAGTGTGGTGGTCTAACCTACACAATGAAGGCAATGGAACACACCAAGCAACTCCATGAAAAGGTGATTGAAAAGCACAAGTCTGACAATGGACACAAGAAAATATCCAAGTCACTGAATATCCCTTGGAGTCCAGTTAAAATGGAATTAAGAAATGGAAAGAGTTTGGCACAGCAGTACTGTAAATCTGCCTAGAGTAGGCCGTCCACAAAAACTGAGTGATTGTGAAAAAAGAAGAATCATGAAGGACTCCACCAAGAGACCAATGAGAACTCTGAAGGAGTTATAAGCTACACTGGGTTAAATTGGAGAGACGGTGCAGATGACTGTTACCAGGGTGCTTCACCAGTTACGACTTAATGGGAGAGTGGCACTGTTACAAAATGCACATGATATCTCAGGTAAGAGTTTGCCAGAAGGTACCAGGAAGAAGGTTCTATGGTTAGGGGAGATCAAAGTTTTGTGTTTTGGCTATCAGAGTAAATACCATGTTTGAACACTGCACATTATCAAAAACACAACATCCCCACCATGAAGCAGGCTGGTGGCGTCTTGTTGGTGCTCCTATGTAGCAGGCCCAGGAAGAATTGTGAGGGCCAAATGAATGCAGCAAAATAAAGTGAAAGTTTGGATGAAACCTGCACCTTGGGAGAAGATTTGTCTTTCAGGAAGAAGACGATCTCAAGCACGAGGTCACAGCTACACAGTAATGGCGTAAAAATAACAATGTTAATGTCTTGGGGTGACCACACCTGAGTCCAGATCTTAAGCTAAAGGCTGGACTTGACAAGGGCTGTTCACTCGCAATCCCCATGATACCTGACAGAGCTTGAACAGTTTTACCGAGAAGAGTGAGGGTAAAATGAAAGAGTTCAGATGTGCAAAGCTTAAAGAGACAGAGGGAGACCCATAGCTGTCAAAGCTGTCAAAGGTACAACTTCTACTAAATGCAGACGTCAAGGGAGTGAATACTTAATCAATTACTTTGTGTTTTATATTTGTAATTAATTTGGATCACTTTGCAGAGATCTGTTTTCATTTTGACATTAAGGGTTTTACTTCGATTAACCGACATCAAAAAACAAGTTAAATCCACTGCGACTCAATGTTGTATAATAATAATAATAATAACGTGAAAATGTCTAAGAGGGTGAATGTATTTTATAGGCACTATTGAAACTTTGTTTTTAATCTTCATTTTTGCTTATGGCCATTGAGCACCATCTCAAAGTAGTTAAACAGACTTCAAAAAATGATGGAAAAGCATAACAATAGGACTGGACAGGACTTGCATCAAAATGACAAGAGCGAAAGGTCCAAACAGAATTCATGATAACAGACTACAAATGCAGTAGGCTTTGATTTGAACCTAAGGAGCATCAAAAGGATTCTGGGCCCAGACAGGCTGTTATCAGTATTAAGTGTGGATAAACAGGCATTTCATTTACAGCTAGCATTTCTCCATGGGTAAATAAACTTGTAGACTTTCAAATACTGAAAAATGCATTTTTAGAATATTCCAAAACCTTACGATCAAAGCTTTATTTATTCATTTGTTTTCCAAATTCCCTACTTAGAGAGAACACATAGACAGCTCAAGCTCTACCTGTCAATACTTGGTGCAAAGCTGAAACCAATCCTGAATGTAAGAGTAAAATATCATTAAATCCACTTATGCATGAACCCGTACTTACAGTTATTAGTCCAGTTTAGAGATGCCAACATCCATCCATCCATATTGCATAGCTATACTGTCTGTTTCAAAATTACAAGAAGCTAACTGCTGGCTCGGCAAATTTGTACACAAGGTAGGGACCAGCCTGGATGAGAAAATGGTTCAGACAAATGCTCAGCCAAGGTAGAAGCAGAAACCAATCTAATACGACTATCCCATTATATTTTGTATCCAATATTTCCCTTATAAGACTCTCAAGACCCACAGCTTACCATGTCAATGCCACATGCAAATCAGGAACCAACATAGAATAGTACACTGAGCGGTCCAAGACATACTACTGTGAACAGTCACAGGACACACTCATGCAAACATCCAGTCCTGCATTTACCGAGTGAAATTAGAATGCAAAATCAAACTAATGTCTTTCTATCCCAATTTTTTTTTAACATTTTGTTGAATTTATTAACTGCGGTGGGCTGGTGCCCTGTCCGGGGTTTGTTTCCTTTCTTGCACCCTGTATTGGCTGGGATTGGCTCCAGCAGACCCCCTGTGACCCTGTAGTTAGGATATAGTGGGTTGGAAAATGAATGGATAGTTGGATGAATTTATTAAAATCAAATAACATTCCATACAAACAAGTCAAATTTTACAAAACTACCCCCACACATTTTCTATCTTCTACCTGTCTCTTTCTATCCCAATTCTGTGCCTACTTATTCCATTACTGGGTTTCGAAAGATTATGTACAATGCAAGAGCAGACCATCACAGAGAGCAGCCTCACTTACAGATGTCAAGCCAGTTTAGAAACACCAATCAACATAACATCTGTCTATTTTATGTTCTTTACACACTTTCTCCATAACAAAGTGTAATATATTGTAGTCAAAAACATGGCGAGAGGGGTTTTAGCTCTTACAATATGCTCCACAAAGAAGGCTAGGACCTTCACTGGCCAGAGAAGAAGAGGCTCACCCAATGCCAGCCAGTCCCTCAAATGCTATCTGCTGGCTTTGGCCAAGACAGGCCTAAAATGGGAAACCGGTATACAAAAAAGTTCAGAAAGCAGAGGGTGTCTGTAAGCCTCTTGCGAACAAAATGGCAACAAAGAATCTTTATAACAATGAAGATTTGGTAATAAAATTGAAAAGCATGACAACATGCTCAAAAGGACAAAAACAGTTTGTCTAAAAAGGTAATCCAACACAAGCAGGTTCCAATCCACGATCCAATCCAGACAGTTGAGCAAAAAAATCTGAATAACCAGAAAACTCTCAGAAAAAGAAGCAACACTCAAACATCCAGTGCTGAGTTTTCTCTCTGACTCAAATATAAAGAAGGGCCCAGCAGAAGTGAAATTATTTTTGCCTCCTTAAGCTTGCGTCAGAAGGATGTGTGTGGTGTAACCTTTATACCATCACTAATGATTGATGTGAATTATCACATGATGAAATGTACCATATATACTCATGTTTAAGTTCTCCCACAGATAAGTGGGGGCTTGATTTTACCGTATATTTCCGGAATGTTATAATGTTGGACGTATAAGTTGAATGCAGAAAACTCACACTATTGGTCCAAGAGATTATGATATGCTAACGCCCACCTGAGAGTGTAACCACAGAGCACACAGTCTTTTTTTTCTATGTATTGTACCTACTGTATGTGACCACACGGTAATACCTGAACTATTCCAAAGCGATGTTTGCACTGATTTATGTTTTTTGTATCTCACACACTCATACACCTTTATCGCAAGAGTATCCCTTATCTACAATGGAGCGTTCATTCAGAAGAAAATATAAAGCTGGTATTAAATTAAAAGTTGTTGAAGTGGCTAAAGAAATTGGTAACTGCGCTGGTGGAACAAAATTCGATGCGTCGTAGTTTTGAATGGTAGTATAAGTCGGGGTCTGATTTTATAATCGATTTTTCGGGTTTCAAGACCTGAGTTTTACACGAGTAGGTATGTTACTTCTGTTCCTCCTGGGGCTAATATTTATTTTATTTGTGAGGAATTAAGTTTTTTCTTGTGAAGTATTTTTCTGGTTGGGTTTTGTAATTTTACTGGTCTCTTACATTTTGCCTGAAGCATTATTATAGTTTTGCCTTTTTTATATTATTTTTTATTTCTATATTTTTTCTGACCTTACTTGGAAATTCAGTTTAGTTTTAGTTTTCCTTCATTGTGTATTTTTAGTTTTAGTTTAGTTTTTATTTCACAAAGTTATTTTTATTTTATTTTTATATATATTAGTTTCAGTTTTAGTAATTATGGCATGGAGCTCCTACGGAGTTACTTTTGTGTCACAATCAGACAGAACTGTACACTTAACAGATTTGGATATGAGTTTAATGTTAGTGGAAGCTTACTACACTGCCTGGTTTACTATATGGTTTTGTTTTTGTCTGATAAAAACATAATCAAAACAAGACACTCAATATGAACAATTTTACACAATTTTATCATTTTTAAAATATTTTCTCTTGAAAATCACAAGGGCTTAGGAAGAACTGGACTCTTAGGCTTGAGTCAGTGTGCAGACCCCACCTAGCTGTATTGAGAGAAGCATATAGTGTCAAGGTTAGGGGTGGTGAGTCTTTGATAGCCCACCATAGGAACAGTAAACCCATAATGAGCAGAGCAAGAGCAGGTAATAAGAGTATGGACAGGCACAAAACAACAGAGACAGGTCTGAGATTAAGAAAACATATACATTATCTAAACCTGTTTATTCAGAGTAGGACTGCAAAACTTACAAGGGTTAAAGACTAACAGCAAGAATAGTCATTCAAAAACTAAAACTAAAAATATTTTAGTAAATTATTATTTTATTCCAGTTAGTCTTTTCAGTTACTTTAATAATTTTGTTTAGTTTTAGCTTTTAATTTTGGTTTTGTTAATTATTTTATTTCAGTTTACAAAAATGTTTTTTTAATAATAGTTTCAATTTTGATTTTAGTTTTTGTTAACTATAATAACCTTGGCCTGAAGAAGGGGCCTGAGTTGCCTCAAAAGCTTGCATATTGTAATCTTTTTGCTTGACTTCTTGTTGCATGGCTAAAATGATTCAGCACTACTACTGGTCTCTTAGAAAGTGTTTAATATTATTACTACTGTGTTTTCTGTTTTCATCGCTGACTTCTTCAAAAAACTAAAGAACAACCCTTTGTTTCAATTCTTATTTTTCTGGTATTTTTGAAACACAGACAGAGACAGAGAGAGAGAGAGAGGGTAGGAGCACATGCTGATACAGCTCATTGCCACACACACCACATGACAAACCAACTCAGGATGACAGATTAGGACCCGAGTTCACCAATGTGGCAGGTGACACCTCAGCATCACACTAGTTCAGATGGAATGGAACAGTCTGAGGTTTTTTATGGAGGCTGGAGTGCCAATTCTGCCACCAACCCCTGCAGTTTGGAGGGCCTACATTCAGGGCTGTATGCAGATTAGCGTCATACTCAGGTTAAGGGCCCAACAAAGTGGAGTTACTTATGGCGTTTACAGTATTTGAACCGGCAACCTTCCGATTAACAGTGCAGATCCCTACCTCAGAGCCACCACTCTGCCAGTGAAACACTGCGTGCCTTTTTGACATTGAGTTTATTTTGCAGTTACTTTAATAATTTTGTTTAGTTTTAGTTTTTAATTTTGGTTTTGTTAATTATTTTATTTCAGTTTACAAAAATGTTTTTTTTTAATAATAGTTTCAATTTTGATTTTAGTTTTTGTTAACTATAATAACCTTGGCCTGAAGAAGGGGCCTGAGTTGCCTCAAAAGCTTTCATATTGTAATCTTTTTGCAGATTAGCGTCATACTCAGGTTAAGGGCCCAACAAAGTGGAGTTACTTATGGCGTTTACAGTATTTGAACCGGCAACCTTCCGATTAACAGTGCAGATCTTTACCTCAGAGCCACCACTCTGCCAGTGAAACACTGCGTGCCTTTTTGACATTGAGTTTATTTTGCATTTTGGCTGAAGTCAATTGGTATTTCTAGTCTTTCTACAGTAGTTACAGTCCTCCTTACATCCATGACTTGGATTCATTTCCCAGTCCTGTTTCCTTCTCTCTTTTGCTCACTGTCGGCTTTAAATCAGTACAATGATAACGTCATCAGCAAGCACGCATCAGAGAATTCTGTGAAATCACCAAGAAAATGTTTGATACAAAACCCTAAAGTAGCAGTGCATTATGAAAAAAACAAAATGGTATCACAGGAGACACAAGTAAATTTACAGCTTTTTAAATACATGTTTAATTCCTTTTTTGGTGTCAAATTTGAATTTTCTGAGTATTAAAATGACCAAAAAGAAACAGATCACCAAAATACAGACAGAGACAAGTACAATAAATATAATTTTTTTTTTTTGTTTAATTTACTGGTCATAGCAGACAGCAGTCATCCTCTCCGAGAACTCGATCAGCCCAGCAGTCGTTCAAGCTGCTAACTACAAAGGGGTGTCTTGCAGAACAGAAAGCCCTCAATCTGCCCCTTCATCACACAGAGTCTAACCTGGCATCTCTGAGGCAGGAACCAGCCCAGAAGGAGCTGCCACTCTATTGCACAGCTAAACCCAAACCAATTAACTGTTCTTATTTTTCTGCCCGTTTTTCATACATACAAAATATATTCAAATATTTCTCACATCATCCGAATTGAGAAGTGAACGAAAGCAGATGCCAGCTAGCTATCCTGGAAACAAAAGTGTAGATTTTCAATTCTGACTGATATTTATTTTCGGAAGCGATCATCATTTGCCTACAAAATGAGAAAAATGAAGAGCTGTTTGTTTGCCGCAGGTGTTGCCTTAATGCGGATTTAAAGAAAGAAAAGCAATGTTAAAGAGTTTCAAAACTGTCAACCAACATAATGGCAATAGTCATCCAATTCTGAGTTTGAAGAATATAAATGATAATCAAGGATTAACTGGAAATGAGACTTGTGTAAAATATTGAATTTTTTATTTCTATGTTTGGGATGATCAATATGACAAAAAAAAAAAAGAAATAGTCTGCCATTGTCGGCCAGATGCTCCGTGTTATTATGAGCCTAAAAGGTCATTCGCCACCCTGAGCCAAGTGGCAGCTGCTAAATCAGTCCAATAGTTTTCATTGATTTTTCCCTGTGGAATAGCCGAAGATTCATATTGTGGGCCCGTCTCTGTTTACACTAACGGTGACGGATTGCCCAAGAAAACAAAACGGCACATGTTAATAGGAGTCTGGATTTTAACACGAATTTCCATTAATCACTCATTCTTTACTGAACAAAACAGGAACAGTGTGATCACAAACAAACAGGAAAAGAAGAATCAAGAGCATGGCCTCTGAGTGCTATGATGGAGTCGTTTGTACAAAAAAAAAGACATCTTTCTGAACGAGACATAAAATCCTCCTATTTTCAAACTCGTTTACAATGACATCGCATCCTTTTGGAGTCCAATGCATCGTGCCCCCATTTTATATAATCCAAGGAGAACAAAAGTAAATACAAAAAGAAGCTTACTATATCCACACCAATAAATAAATAAATATGAGAGTGAGGAAGGATGTTGTGTAATACGACAGTGTTAATGGCAGGTAGATGAATCTCTGTACTTCCAGGTCACTGCTAAGTAGAAATCACTGACAAGGGCATTTCCAAGGCACAGCGCCAATCCCTCAGGGAGCTTTGGGCTGCACTTTGTCTCTCTCATTTTATTCCGCTATAGGGATCTTCTTTTTGTATTTTGTGCACAATAGCATTTTATCTGCTATTAAACGTGATAAAGATGAGTAGAATGGTACTATAAAAAAGGAAATCAAAAATTCCAAAGTAGCAGTATTAAAACTAAAAGGAAATGGACACTGTGTTAAATTATTTCAGAGCAGACGACTGGCATGTCACATACTGCAGAAAATATGCAATATTTTAGTCAAGCTGAAATCATGATATGAACGTGCAAGTGCAGGCAGTATGGTGGCACACGGTTTAGCTCTGCTGTGCCTTCCAGGACTCTGAGCTTCCATGTTTATCTAAGTCGATGCATGTGACATTACTGGTCTGTTTTATTTTACTGCCTTATACTGTTAATCCAAAACCTCCGCCACAGTATGTTTATGTTCCTCTTTACAAACGGGAAAAGAGTGTAAAACATTTTTACAACTAAAAACACATACAAGGTGTCAACTGTTTTTCTGTGTTGTTCACAATTAGTGTCGATTGGCAAAATTCGCACTGAATTTTCCCTGAACATTTTCCTGTAAATACGCCATGCTGCCAGTTTAGATAAACATCTTCTATACCAGCACTGCATGATACTTTGTGAGGCCAGGGTGACAATCCAGAGCTGCACTCTGGGAAAAGACATGCCTACTATAAGACCGTGACAGCATGTGTGATATCGTGACCTGATTAGTACTGCAACCTTCCACCCTGCATGCATGTAAAAAAAAAAAGGAAAAGAAAAAAAGCAATTTGAGATGTACGTTAGATGAATATAACGAGAATATTAGGAGTACTGCCAATGGACATATTGCACTGATCCCTGTTTGCTGGCAAGTGCAATGTCGTATGACTAACTTGCATGTATAATTAGCCATGTGTAGAAGCTAGAACAGCACCAAGAAATAAAACACAAGTTAAATAATAATCATATTAATAATGAAAGATTTATTACTATTTACAAGGCATATCTATCTTGTTCATGGAAGAAAATAGTGCAAAGCATCTGTACAGAGACTGGAAATAAAAAAACAGCCTGTGAGTGTAGGTGTGCAGCCACGGAGAAGTTAATGAGGGAATGAACTAATTGTGCATTACATACATAAATGCAATTAGTGTGGCCAGTCCTCATTTGTTCTCCTGAGCAAAGGGTCTGAGTAGAGAGCAAAGGGAGCATGATGAGAAAAAAACAAAAGAAATCAAGAAAGTCAGACCGATAAAGGGTAGTGGAAAATCAAGATTGAGATCAAGAGAGTGCAAGGATTGGGACTCAGATGGTGCAAGGAAAAGGTGGCAAGGTAGCAAGGGTGACCCATGTGGAGCAAGAGGAACAGCGTTCCATGGGTGGGGTATGATTGTGGAGCAGGAGGGGCTGATTGCTCTGATGGTCATCCTACGTATACTGAAGGATGGTGGTGGAGGAAGCAGGGCTTGCAGATTTCCTAAATAAACTGAAGGATGGTGGTGGGGACAAGAGCCAAAGACTACTGACTGTGCTCACTGGCATCTTGGCCGTGTTGAGCAGATCATTACAGTGAGCAGAAGAGACAGGATTGACAGGGAGACAATATGGGGCTCGAGAGGAAAAATGAAAAGGTATAACCTATCATGATTTTGCTTTTAATCTTGATTTTATCCTATTTATTGTTAGCTCTAAGTCTAGGGATTTGCACTGGTATCTGGAAGATTGCTGGTTCTATTTCCGTTAATGTTAGAAGGGATCCTACTTTGTTGGGCACATGAGCAACATCCATCCATCCATCCATCCATCCATTTTTCAACCCTCTGAATCCGAACACAGGGTGACGGGGGTCTGCTGGAGCCAATCCCAGCGAACACAGGGCACAAGGCAGGAACCAGTCCCGGGCAGGGTGCCAACCCACCGCAGGCAACATCCTTAACCTGAATATTTCTCCAGGGTCACTTTACAATGACTGATACTGCATTCTTACCCACAAACGGTCATGAAAAAAGTCAATTGCCCCTCCACGATTAATAAAGTTAAAAAAATAATAATAATTGATTGTTTTTTTATCTCTGTAAGCACACTAATTTTATGGATTATTTGTTAATTGAAGGAAATTTGGTACTGCAATTTTTGGACACTGCTTTGAGTGTTTGGAATAAAATGTATGGAGTACTTAGTGCACTAAGATTGCTGTTTGTGTCCTCATTCGCCGTATTCCATCTTCGGTTATGACTATTGGTGTCTCGAGAGGCAAAGGATGCCAGGCCTGCGGCCATCCCATATGCTTTTAAGGGTTACTTTAACTCTAACAGATTTCATTTAACACAGATGAGTTTGCATGTGTAGCTACCCCTTTCAGCAATAACTAGGATCACTGCTCAGGTTCCATTTCCAAAAACAAATCTTTTTTTACTTCTGTCTGCCTATAGTGACACTGCTGAGTACATATCCCCAATCAGTCCTTGCCTGAAGCATCGAATCCCACATCATATTCTTGCACAGTCTTCTTTTTACGAAGAGCCTGCAGCATTGCCCAACTTGTACTAAATATGGCACAGGAATGGCCAAAAGAAGGTGAGAATTGCTGTTCTAAAGTGAGAAATTCAGCACCTGTACTCACGTGACAACTGTCAGTTCCAACTATCAACATCCCATTGTTTCTCGATTTCCCTGCATTATATACCAGCAACAATGCAACATTTTTAATGTCAAATGAATATCCACTGTTTTCGTAACACCATACAGATTTTATCAGCAATGTTCTATTTTTTGGAAATTAGCCAAGGGAATAATTGTCTAAAAGAATCTGAAGATGAAAAGCTAAACGGATTGTCGCATTAGATTAGTTCTATGCTTGAGGAATAAAAGAAGTTTTTTTTTTTTCAGTTTTATTTATGGCTTTACAAAGAATAATTAATAATTAACATGCTGGCAATGGGATCTACTCGCTAAGACCTTGGTGTATAAACAGCTATTTTGTCGGTTTATTCCCCCCATTAATTCACTTTTCCTCTGATCAAGTCCCCTGAAAAGTTTAAAGGATAACAATATGAAAGCATTTCCAATATAACCAAATACAACATTCTGAAATCTACGAAATTCAGTTAATGGTTGCTGAGGTTTATCCTGGCAGCATCAGTTACAAGGCAATCAACTGCTATATGTATCTCTGCAGCCCAGAGCCTCCATCCTGGAGCAGCAAGCAGGTAGAGTTGACTCCAATGGGTGCCTATAGAGTTTAGCTGCAAACCTCTACAGCTTAGATTAGGGTTATCTGGCTCAAACAATGATGACTGTCGAGTAAGTCAGCCACCTACTTGCAGCTCCAGGGTGGAGGCTCCAGACTGCAGGCTCGGGGCTTCAAGAATCCATACTTGCAATCAACATAGGAAGCACCAGGCAAAAGAGGGAGAGACACACAAGGATACTGAAGAATAGGGCTACAGGCTGCAGATACACCTCTCTTTGACTGAGCAATGTGGTATAGCGGGTCCGTGGCTCAGAATAAGAGGCCAGTTTTAAATAAATAATCGCCGCACTCGCGGCTTATATAGGGGTTGTGTTAGTGTGGCCGGAGTGTTTCTCGTACGTGATGTGCTATGGGCGTTTCCTCATTTATGTGCATAGGTGAGGAATCGTCCGCATCTGTAATTGATGCCGGGAGCTGCTTATCGCCACACCTATGCTACGTCCCCATTATATACAGTATAGAAGGAGGGGAGGGAAAAGGAAAAAAAGATCGAGAAAGCGAATGGAGGTTAGTGGAAGAAGAGAAAGCTGGAAGTGAAGAATCCGGTGAGTGAGCAAGAGAGCGAGAACAGGTTCGCTATAAGGATAGGCAGCTGGGAGAAGTGAGCCCTAGCAGAGTGTTTGGCTGGTACCTGGGGCAGTATGATTGGGTCGCTCCTGCTGAGCAGTTGAGAGGAGCAGGAGTGACCTGAAGGTGGTTGGCTTGCCACAAAAGGCAGTGGGAGTCAGAGATTTGGGATTGGAACCCCAGCGTGAGCGTCCTGGCCATTGGTGGAGCCCAAGTCTCAGTCCTGGTGGTGGTGCCGTACAGAGCCAGAGGACGGAAGGCAACCGCACGTGGAGAAGGTCAGCTAGCAGGTTGGGCGACTGCCCTGGTGCATAGTGTGGATGGGAGAAGCGGGGGAGCCACAAGCTCAGAAAGGCACCATTGTTTTAACTTCATTTTTTAAAGGAACTGTTTATTGGATTTTAACCTTCACTGTTTCACCCTGGTTTTAATGGATTATTTACTTAATGATGTTTTGGAGCACTGCAATTTATTAAAAGCACTTCTCCACTTTGCACCTTTCCCCTCATCTGGTTACATTACTGATGGTGTCGGGTTCAAGAGGCCCCCTAAAGGGAAGTGGGAGCCATGGAGAAGAACCCACATCATCACAAGCAACCACAGCGAAACTGATCAATTAGGCCAAAGCTAAACTGACCAATCAGATTTCCCAGTAGAACCAAACACCCCCACACACACACAGACATTAGTGTTTTATTACATAGACTAACACTTATAAGAAAGTAAAACAAAAGAGCCTGATGTACTAAATGGTCTCCTCTCATTTCTCAAATTTATGTTCTCAAATAAGAGTTGTAACTGTATGTAAACATTTGAATTCCTTCAGTCTCTCCCTGTAGGACAGGTTCTTTAGTCCCGGGGTGCATTTGGTAGCTTTATTCCGCATACCCTCTGGAGTTGTTGGGTTACTTTTGCATTGTGCTGGCCACACTGTACACTACAGTACACCCATTTCAGTCTCAGTTGTACATTATACAAGGTTCCTTGATTTATATTCAACAGTCTTTACAATGTAACCTAACTTTATATTTGCCTCTTTGATTACTTCTGCACATTGCCCAGATAGTGAGAATGCTGTGTTAATGTAAACCTTTCAATCTTTTCTATTACTTAGTTTCTGTTGGTCAAAATCACGTGTCTAATATTTATGTTTCTTTTGTTTGCACATACATATGTTAAATTGGATTTTCCTAGCCCAGCTTTGAAGACTGTCCATGTCTTTGTATTATATTATGCATTATGTGGAGTATATTATGTATAGTATAATTTGTAGGTTCAAGGTTAACTTTATTTTTCATTCAAGACCTCACACAGCAGCACACAGGACACCACAGTTGTGTCACCTGACCAACAACAACTAGACTAAACAAGAGTATAACAACATCTCTAAATATCATACCCATGTAGAATAAAAATAATATTTTAAGGCGTGAAATAAGTTAATATTATACAAGTAATTATATATTTCACTGTATTAATGGGCTAGCGCTGTACTAACACAGACTGGTGATTATTTTAAAATTCTGATGGGTTGTGGGATGAAACTTTTCCCAAAATCTGTTATTTCTATATTGAATACTTCAGTTTCACTTGTCAGAGGGTAGAAGAGCAAACAGGTTATTGTGGGAGTGGGTATGGTCTCTTATGTGAATTTCCCCTTGGGATGAATAAAGTATCTATCTATCTATCTATCTATCTATCTATCTATCTATCTATCTATCTATCTATCTATCTATCTATCTATCTATCTATCTATCTATCTATCTATCTATCTATCTATCCATCTAATACTGATAACCCTGTTTTGGTGGCTTTTGCTACATTGAGCTCCTACATAAGATGGAGAAATGTTTCAATAATTTTCTCAGCTGCTCTCACTATTCTCTGTAGGGAAATCCTTTCTGTGGCATTACAGTCCTGGCACCAGACAGAGATGCAGGCGGCCAGCCTCTGTAGAAACATGCACAGTCACTCCTGTCTTCTCTTTACATGTGTTAGGTCCAAGAGAGATCACTTGTTACCTCCACTCCCAGAATATTGTTCTCCTGACCATCTTCACATTGGAGCTGTTACTAGAGAGGGGAAGGTGAGTGGCATGGTTCTTCTTGAATTAGACAATAATTGTCTTTATTTTATATACATTCAGTGTCATATTGTTTTTTTAAACCAGTCCACCAGCTGTTTGATAAGCTTCAACAGTAGTGAGGACAAGATGGCTTATAGAGTGGTGGTAACTCATTTGTTGTCCACAGACTAAATTATGTGGTTGATGATATACCTGGTGCAACAATCATAGGCATGGACACGACTGAAGAAATGGCCTTGGGGAACAAAAGCACTCAGAAGGTTCGTAATAGATGTACTGTTCCCTACTCGGAATGACCAGAGTTTGTCTCTAAGGAAATTTAACATGCAATTGAAGAATGGGTTTTCTAGTCCCAGTACAGCCAGTTTGACTGCCAGGCGCTAAGGGATAACTGTATTGAATGTAGAGATGAAGTCTAAAATTAGCAGCTACATGAACTTGTTTCTGCCCACCTCAAGCTCAGGTGAAGTGCAGTGATTATGGAGTCATCAATGGAACGGTTAGGATGGTAAGTAAACTGGAGGGGGTTCAGTATGAGTGAAAGCCAGCCTGAATGTTATGTGAGCCTTGACCAGTCTCTCAGAGCACATCATCATAATGGGAGTGAGTGCCATGAGGTGGTATTCATTGAGGCATGCAACAACTGACTCCTTTGCAACTTGCAAGATAGAGGTGATTTTAAAACATGACGGAACAACTGCCTGGTTTAGAGAGAAGTGTTAAAGACATCAGTGACGCCCATGTATGCTGCTCAGCCCTTCAACCTTTGTATAATAACACATAAAATTACATGATGCTTATTGGAATAATGGAGAAGACATTTCCATAGGAACCCTGTGATTAGATGGATCTAATAGATAATGATGGAATTAAAACACTAAATTTGCAGTCATTTATGCATGAGGCTGTCCAATTGATTGAAGAATAAAAGATGCACAGCTGAAAGGCTAAAGAACATTATCCATGTTACTTCTTATGCTACTGCCTTGGTTAAGAATTTGTTTGCTTTCTGCAGTGATCTTTATATGGTGAGTTAAACATCCATTTGTTATATCATTTACCGCGCTTTCCGTTTTTTATTTAAATCTGTAATTGTGGCAAATCCTTTACAAAAATAACACCTATTGATCAATAAAGCAGCAGCATGACTATAAATCACAAGATGTTTTATATAAATTACTCTGTGGGTTGCAACACACAGTCCAGTGCTTTTGGCTTATAAATTGTTTAGTAAAAAATGCCGGCTTTCTGGTAATCTTAGTGGGAATGTTTGAAAATTCTATTAAATAATATGATAAAGGAAAAAAAATGTTGCTCAAAATATAGAAATTCCTTTAAAAAGTAGCCAGGATCTGGCCTGCTGTGTCACTGAACTGGATAAAATGTGTTTGACATACTATATAAACTCTTGGTGCAAATTTTTAGGAAGTCACTGCGCACTGGGGAAATTCCAAAGGACTGGAAATTGGCAAATATTATCCTGTTGGTGTAAAAAAGGGCAATCAGGCAGATCCAAGCAACTATAGGCTAGTAAGCTTAACGTGCATCACAGGTAATTTAATCAAAGGAATTATTAAGGAAAACATTAAGCAACACATAGAAAGAACTGGAGTTTTACTGAACTGTCAGCCTGGGTTCAGATGGGGGGAAGTCATATTTTACTATTCATCCATCCATTATCCAACCCGCTATATCCTAACTACAGGGTCACGGGAGTCTGCTGAAACCAATCCCAGCTAACATGCTGGAATTCTATGAGGAAGCAACAACAGGATATGATCAAAATGGTGCCTACCGTACAATTTATCTTGACTTTCAGAAAGTTTCAACATGAGAAGTTGGGCATCAAGCTAAAAGAAGTGGGAGTTTATTGGTCAAGAGTCCTGCTTTCAGTTCAAAAGCACAGTATTATGGGAAAGCGTTTTCCAGTTAATGATATATATTGCTTTTTCTCGATGTAACTGTTAATATTATTTTAGCAAAAGAGGTGTGCATTTTGCTTGCTTTGAGCATGTGACTAGATAAAGAACATGTGGATTATGCTACACCATTATTTTAAGAGTTTTTTTTTCCGTCAATATTTTTCAGATTGTTTGCCTTTGTAGAGCATTGGTTGCGACTGAGTTCTATTATAACATGATTTTTATTTTTCTCCTTTGTTCTACATGAAAACATGAGATACATTTTTTTTCTTTTTCCGGTTTTCTGTAGCGGCGATCTGCGTCCTACCCCAATCAAAGCACCATGATGTCCCCACATTGATGGATTAAAGACCAGAAGTTCGTATAACTGTCATCATCAAGTTCTTCCATGTGAACCCTGAATTCCATGACGACTGATTGAGGTCATTTATGTTAGGTAGAATGCCTAGAGGGGGCTGGGTGGTCTCGTGGCCTTGGAACCCCTTCAGATTTTATTTTTTTCTCCATCCGGCTGGAGTTTTTTTTTTTCTTTTTGTTTTTTCTGTCCTCCCTGGCCATCAGGCCATACTTTTATTCTGTTATTTAGTATTGCCTAATTTTATTTCTTATATATTTTGTCTATTTTTTTTCTATTTCTTCATCCTGTAAAGTACTTTGAGCTACATCATTTGTATGAAAATGTGCTATAGAAATGAATGTTGTTGTTATTGTTGTTCTTAGCCATCAATACAAACTCCAAGGCATAAGTAACATAAAAAATATATTTAACTTTGGGTGAAGTATCCCGTTAAAATGCGTTATAACATATCTTTAAATGTTAATTTGGCTTGCCATTAGTACACCCTTTGATAGACAGGATCCCATCCTGGTTTCTGCCTTTAGGATATACTCCATCTTCACATGATGGTGGACTATGAGACAACAGTAACATGAGCTTTTCTTTTTTTCCCAATGGACATTTTTCAAACTGTTTAATGTTGTAAGGCATGGGTTGCCATTGGGTTGAATTATATCATAAACATTGAAAATATGAGATGAACATTTTTCTTGACCATAACTACAAGCTAAACAGGGTAAGTAACATATAAAAAATATAATTTTTGGGAGTTAAATTCCTTTATGATATCTGGAAATGCATTAAAATATCTTAAAAAGAATAACACATGTTAAAAGATATCTTGAATGTATTCATCTCATACAAATGCAAAGTTAAGTTACAAATACCAGTAAGAAATTATTGGAATAGTGTGAAAATTTCTACAATTTAAAGGAGGCATGGAGATGAAGTGGATCAGAAGGAAAAGACCAAGCTAGACAAGAGACTAATCAACATAAAAAGACAGAAAGCCACCAGGTCACCTATTACTGGGCTGTATTATTCTAACAAACACTCTTTCTTCTTATATGCATTTTGGGAATATTTAGAACCCTAATGTCAATTTATACATTAATAACAGTGTAACTTTTTCTCTTTCCTGTTTTAGTGTCCTGACTTGTTGCCTGAGGTCATAGATATAAAAGGTAGTAGATCATTTGAGGGCTATAGATGGATTTAGGGCTTTTTGTTCAGACCTACATAGTAGAGCAGCAAGGGTAGAATAGGGTAACCTTAGGACTCTTAGCACGACAAAACGCAACATCTGGACTCCCTGTTATAATCCAACATTTGAAAGAGGTGCAGGTTAACATAATCTGTGAATTTGAACTGGCCAAATCTGAGGGAATGTGTATGAGAGTGGGCCTCCCAATACTGCTGAAATCTATCTATCAATCTATCTATCTATTATCCAACCCGCTATATCCTAACTACAGGGGTCTGCTGGAGCCAATCCCAGCCAACACAGGATGCAAGGCAGTAAACAAACCCTGGGCATTGTGTCTATCTATCTATCTATCTATCTATCTATCTTATAGTGCCTTTCATATCTATCTATCTACTATATAGTGCCTTTCATATCTATCTATCTATCTATCTATCTATCTATCTATCTATCTATCTATCTATCTATCTATCTATCTACTATATAGTGTCTTTCATATCTATCTATCTATCTGTCTGTCTGTCTGTCTGTCTTTCTGTCTAAACATTATTCATATAACAATATATAGTTAAATGCCTCATAAAATAAAAAAAAGCTTATTTTCATACATATATTTTTTAGGCTGTTACATTAATAAGGACTGTCCAATATCTTACTCCAATAAACTGGAAAAGCATTCTGCCTTAAGACAAACAATTTTGAAAGGCGGCAAGTCTGAATTGGCGTCTTGGGGGATTATTTTGTATCCTTCTCTATACATGGATAATACAAAACTTGAGCCTTCTCCTTTCTCATTAAATTCAGGATCAGCACAATCTATTTTAAAAGAGATTTATTTATTTTTTTCACTATTAGCCTCCTACTTCATTCTCTTGTTTCAGAATATTTTTGAAGCCGTACTCATAAACATCAGCTCCAAGACAGTTTTTCAATATACTGTCAGATGTTTCGTTAATATGCCAGCAAGTCAGATACAAAACAAGTTTAAAAGTAGATTAAGTGAATCTGTAAAAAACACTAGAGACTGCCTTAATTGATTCGCAGACATAATTGACACCATTTTATTTATACATCAAAGACGGCATTAGCAGACTATAGTGTAAGCATAACAAGCGGGAATGGATGCTTTATCTAAGCTGATAACATTAAGACTCCTGTAAGGACTAGTATGAACTGGGTGAGATGTGTTTTATATATTGGGCTGTTTTAAGGTTTAAACGTTTTATTTTTGTTGTATACTTTTGCTTACTTTCAAACTCAACCAACAGTGTGTAGGCCTCTGATTGCACTGACTCTTCAAAACTTGAGCATCACTGAAAGTGGATATGTGCCACAACGATATAGGCACATTTCTACATTAATTAGAATACTCCATTCAAAAAATATATTTATATATGGCCATGTGATTTATAGTGATGGCCTACAAAAACTTATAATCTCATTTCATCATAGAAAACAGATATAACAAACTACTTGATTGACTATGGAGACCTACGTTGGATCACAGCAAATAATACAGAAATGTCTGTGGAAAAATCTCCTGTAACTTGTGGCACATAATCCATATGCCAAGTCATTCAGTCATATATTCTTAATAGGCAAAAAACATTCATTTTTTGCTAAAATATTTTTTAACACATTGATTGCTGGACCATTTATTATTAGGATGTTGCAGTATCAGTCTATGCATTTATGATAAATAATGAACTCTATCAAAATTTGTAAAGAAATGTATCAAAACCAACAGTAACACTGCTAAAAATGTAAAGAAACTATTAATTACTTCATTTTCACCAGCAACATAACTAAAAGTATGCATTTGAATGAGAGTCCTGGCACCTCACTGAGTGAAGACTTGGAAGCAACTGCACCCCAAATATGACGCATTTCTTTGCTCTGTCCACACTTGTTGCATGCAACACATTTGGTAGTTGACGACTGTTTGCATTCAGTGGGTGTCAGAATGTCCATGTAGTGTAGTCCTGACAATTAGGACAAGATAAATGCCTTGTAATGAAGAAATGCCTTCCGTCAACTATTCACATGAGTGCCAGAGCATCCAGTTTTAACATCATCCAACTGATTGTCATTATCTCAATCACTGTCATTATAATTAAAATATTCATCTTGCAATAAATGTAGTTGTTTCAGAATATCAGTAGCTTTATACATTTCTCGCAATGACGTAACTACTAACTGTCAATTTATAACACTATAAGATGTTGCTACCAAAAAAAAAAAAAAATGATATGGCTATTCACCAGACTATTCACTATTCAATGAGACATGGCAGCAAGCTGGCTGCATCAATAGTGACTGAGATACGACTTCTCTTGTATGTTGCATTTTGACAAGCTCAATGAGATATGACTTAACTCGTACCTTGCATTAAATAAATACTTCAGAGTAATGCAAGCAGAGAAAATGCCCTTACACAGGAAAACAATTTTTAAATGAAGACCTGCCTCTGCCCTTCATTCATTGGTCAAGAGTTCTGTATTCAGTTCAGAAGCTCAGTCCTGCGATGGCTTTCCCCATGTGTGCACTGCTCTAATTGTCCCAAAGTATTTATTTAAAAATTTGTCCCAGTCCAGACCTTTCCACAGTGGTCATTTCCAGTGGCCACCCATGAACCCGTGACATCTGGATTACAAAGGCCCTCAGAAGCCGCTCCATTTACAGTGTAAATGAACTCTTTGTCTTCAGTGTGAACGGAGTGTCTCTAAGAACTCCAAGCACAGCACTTCCATGTGACATTAGCTGAGCTCTCACCTTTTTTGAGCAGCACTGCTACTACATTTCACCAATCCACAGTATAAATCTTGACGCCTTCACCAAGTGTTTTGTCACGGAACCACAACACAATCCATTCCAGTCCAGACATTTGCGCTGTAGTAACTGCCAGTGTCCAGCCATGAAACCCTCAACGTCTGGATTACAAAGGCCCTTCAAAGCGGCACCTTTTACAATGTGAGCTGTCTGGAGGACCCCTGCGCTCATACGTGCAGGGACTGCCTCTGCGCACTGTAAGTGGAACTTTTCTCGGTGATATCTACTGAACTCTCTTCTCTCCCACCTTTATGTGAAGAATTTCCACTGCAGACAGCACTAAAGGAAAAGCTCCTCTTATTTTTACTACACAGCAGTGCTAATATTTCTGTTTTCAAAACCCTCACTTCTGTGAAAATGATTTCACATTATCATGATCCCAGTGGAGAAACTAAACTAATTTTGGCCATGGTTCCCATGGTGATATTATTATTTTTACTGAATAAACCATTATTGGAACGTGAAGACTTGTTTATAGTCACAATGTTGCAGATTAATCTAAGATGTTACTCTTGCATTTATCTAATTTAAAAATAATTGCTGAGAAGGATACAGGTGTTCAATGTTTTGATCATTTTCCACTAAGGTGTAATTCAACCACAGAATTTAAAGCCACCATGTTTGTTTGTGAGTAGTTATGAAGATATTGTTGCACACATGTGCACATGAAGCATATACTGGGGTCAGGTAACTATCACAATCACTTCAGGATGTGTGGCCGCTAATCCCTCCTTCTTTTTCATCTACAAACTGAAGGACGAGTTACACAACTCTCAATTTTTGCTAGGAGGGATTACCGCTTCCAGTCTGGGACCCATTTAAAGAACAACGGCTCCGGGGCTCACAGGCAAACCCATTTCGGGTAAAGACAGAGTTCATGGAGGAAACAATCAAAACAAATTAAAGGGCACAATTAGGAAAAGGGGGCGGCACGGTGGCGCAGTGGTAGCGCTGCTGCCTCGCAGTTAGGAGACCCGGGTTCGCTTCCCAGGTCCTCCCTGCGTGGAGTTTGCATGTTCTCCCGTGTCTGCGTGGGTTTCCTCCCACAATCCAAAGACATGCAGGTTAGGTGGATTGGTGATTCTAAATTGGCCCTATTGTGTGCTTGGTGTGTGGGTGTGTTTGTGTGTGTCCTGCGGTGGGTTGGCACCCTGCCCGGGATTGGTTCCTGCCTTGTGCCCTATGTTGGCTGGTATTGGCTCCGGCAGACCCCCGTGACCCTGTATTCGGATTCAGCGGGTTGGAAAATGGATGGATGGAATTAGGAAAAGTCAGCAAAGCAAAGGGTGTTGTAGGATGTCTGAATATTTTGTTTGGACTTTTACGTAAATTTTTTTCATTTTGTTCATTTACTAAATAGGATGCCTGGATGGACCCCAACTATTTTACGTTCTCCTTCTCTTATTTTAACCTTTAAGTGCTTTGAATTTGACAGTTTCATTAAAGATCATCCCAGGCTACAATTAGCAGTTGATTATTAAGATGCATGTGTTTGTACTTTGTTTCATAAATGTTGCAAAGTCATGCTTCTTTTAAAAACAATATTTGTATATTGAAAAAAGAATATAACTTAAGGCTGATAAAACTAAATATTAAATTGCTTAATGAGGATGATTTTATTAATAATATTAACAGCTAGTTAACTGCTATTCTAATATTTAATAAACCTCATAGGTCACATATATAAAAATTACACCTTTTTCTATATTAAGCAATCTATTATTAATTACACTTTTTCAAAATTTGTATTTTTTGTATGTAAAGAAAAGCAATCCTCTATTCACTACCGTAAGCTTATTAAAAACAGAAATTCAGAAAATGACACAATGAAACAAATTAATGCTAAAAAAAAGAAATTCTTTCAGATGAGAAAAATTACTCACTGTTCACATAGACTAAATTTATATAGACATAGTCAAAGAAGCTTATGTACGCTCAAGGGCAAAAGGATTGGAAAAGGATGAAACAAGCTCTAGCAGCTCCTTTGCACTTACAGTTATAATAATCAGGCAATTTTAGCTAATAAAATAAATGATCTAATTTCTGACCTAATAGTTAACGCTCTAGTTCATTGCATAGTAAACATTCTATGGCAGAATTCTGGGATGCAAACTGCAAACATTTCTTTGAGCACATTAAAAATAATATTCTTTGTGGAGTAAAGCTGGATATCAGCTGACATTAGAAGAGGATCTTCTTCAACCTGTCCCAAGGTGTCTGGAACAAATTCTGGATGGGATGTCAGCCTTCTGTTTGGGAGGTTATTGAGAATGCTCCTTTTGTTGGAATTACCAATGTTTCAAAACACAGGAGATAAACAGATGGTACTCTGAGAAACTGGAGGGCAGCAATGTGGAACTGAGACCATGTCCTAGGGTTCCTCTCCAAAGCCTGTTTCTCTGAGAGGTTGAGGCCATCTGGAGAGGCAATAGCACCTTGACCTGCCAGGAGGAATCAGACTCCTCTGACGAGGCTTTAGATTACCCAGAAGCTCTTCTCCGGAGGGTTGGGTCCAGCAATGGAAGTTCTCTTAAGTTATTCCTTAAGAGGAAGTGGAGTACATGCAAGAAGTTGGAGAAGGGAATAACTGAAAGTAGGAGGTGGAAGGTATGGAGGGTGTAAAGCTATTGATGTATAGTAAGGTCCTTCAGCTGATTACTATTTGCTGCTTCCCCTATATGTATATTCCTTTTATCTTGTAACTTCCACAAAGCCTATTTTCCTTTAATAAGAATCTTTGTTAATGTATTTATGTTGCCCGAGTGCCTTTCAGGATCTGCTCAAAAGCGCCCCCTAGAATTTCGTATTATTTTAGAAAGATATCTGAAGATAATCTGTACAAAATGGCAGAGGTGATGCAATTCCCTCAAGGAAAACCCATAACTCTACGTTAACTCTTGCATCCGAGTTCTTCCACCAGCTCAACACCAGACCAATGACGTTCTTATCTGCTCATTTATGTTCTTTTGTAAGAAAACAGCCTCATTAGTTCAAGCCAACAACATAAAAGAGCACTTTTCGCTGTTAATAACAGAAATGCATAACTGTTCCCATTTAAATATATTTAGCTAGCTAAGGTATCCCATTTCCTTGTCATAAAGCTTTTTATGTCAAATATTCCCACCATTTCAACTTCACAACCTATCAGTATTTTTTAGATTCAACTTAAACCACTTTGGCTGAACAAGTTCTTGCTGACTCCTTCAAGAGGAGCTACGTGTTCATAGCCATGTGGTGTGTGGCCAAAAAGTTAGGAGACCCCCTCATATCATGGAAGTGGTCTTCTTTAAGGTACGGAATCGGGGGTTATCTGCAGATAGAAAAGTAGGACCTTTTCCTTTGAGCAAATTGTGTGAGAAGGGGGACAAATTTGTATGTGGTAAGCAAGATATCGGCAGCAGAGATGTTTCTGCGAGGTTGAACAAGTTATGGATGAAATGAGAAAAATAATTTTTAAGATTTAACTGAAGGAATTTTGCTGGATCTATTTTATCATAATTTTTTCGAGTTTTGAACAAAATAGATTTTTGCCATCATGGTTGCCTTTGTTGAATATTTAAAATGTTTCATTTCCTTAGCTCAATGGGGGCTATCAGAGTAGGGCGTGACCTTTACTCTACAGATGATTTTGGTTGATCTTCTCTGCACATTTTAGAGTTTCATGATTAATGATTCAACAATAGCAGGATTTAATTTTTTTCTCATTACACAGTTCAGTTGAGGAGCTGGTCAATTGGCCTTGGTCATCAAACTTTGACTTGGTATGTTATGACTGACCACAGACCCACCAGAAGTTTATTTTCTCCAAGAAATTACATTTTCCTGTCTTCTGTTGTCACAAGGCTTTTTCTCAGGTACAATGTTAATACAGTTATATTATGATTCATTTACATAAATTATTGAAATTGCTCTGTTTTACTATGTATTTAACATATTTTTGTGATAATGAATGTAAATACTGTCTGTTTAATAATTTACTGTTAATACATTTTCTCTATAAATACAGTAAGTGCAGTACTCAATGAAGAACAATATACAAAAGTGACTGAATTTATTTTGAACCATTTTTCCAATATAGCCCCTTTATAATTCCCCCAAATCCACAAAGATAAGCGTGTTAGATTTATTGTTAACTATAAATTGATCCTACCTTGAATAAGTGTGGTTGTGAATGTTTGTATGGCTGGTGTTGGATTGATGCCCTGTCCGGGGTTGTTTCTTGCCTTGCCATTCTTCCCTGAAGTGGAATAAACAAGTAGAGTTTGTATGCATGTATGTACTGTGAAAGGAAAGGAACAAAACAGAAAGAAGGGTTGGCACACCAAAGGTGAGCCTGTTTCATTTCCAGGATGAAAATATGACAAATTGATGTCTTGAGAATATGATATACAACAGTGATGACATCCCAATTACAGTCTCTTCATGGAAGTCTGTCCTAGTCAGAAAATATGCCTTGAATGATAAGGACTTGATGAATCATGAGGCTTTTACAGCAGAGGAAGCCAAAGTGGTGGAGTGTCTGGTGTTCAGAGAGGAAGTGACCTCAGCAGTCTTCCAGATAGTTTTCCTCCACCCTAAAGCAAATGGATGGCAGTGGCACATCAATTAATTTCTCTATGTTTATATTTGACTAGCCGTCCCCAGCGGCTCTGCCCATTTAGTAGTGAAACAGATCAGTGAGAAGGGTCCTGCCCGGCTCCCTACTCCTGACGTCACTCTTCCTCCTCCCCACGGTCCACAGCCTCTGTCTTGAATTAGCATGAATATATCGCTCCTGCAAGCTAACCATAATTCTTAGCACGATGAGAGAAGTCACAAAATCAACCTGAATGTTCAAGCAAATTATAGAAAAAAACACAATCTAAATCCGTTAAGTAGCTCTCTCAGGCGCTAGCTAAATGGAGGTAAGGAACACCCGAGGCTCGTGCATGAGTGAGGAGGGCCCTGCCCCACTCCCCTGTGTATCTTTCAGATTCGCACAAATAAATCGGTACCGCAAGCAGACTATGATACTTAGCAAAATGAGAGAGGTCGCAAAATCAACCGGAATAGTTTATATATGAAATAGTTTTGATGTCACTACACTGGTTGCCTGTGTCATTCAGGATTGACTTTAAAATACTGCTTATGGTTTATAAAGCCTTAAATAATCTCGCTCCATCTTATATATCGGAATGCCTGACACGTTATATTCCAAATCATAACCTTAGATCTTCAAATGAGTGTCTCCTTATAATTCCAAAAGCTAAACTTAAAAGAAGTGGTGAGGCGGCCTTCTGCTGTTATGCACCTAAAATCTGGAATAGCCTGCCAATAGGAATTCGCCAGGCAAATACAGTGGAGCACTTTAAAACACTGCTGAAAACACATTACTTTAACATGGCCTTCTCATAACTTCACTTTAACTTAATACTGATATTCTGTATGTTCAATTCTTCATAATAATTATTCACAGTGGCTCCAAAATCCATACTGACCCCTACTCTCTCTTCTGTTTCTTTTTCCGGTTTCTTTGTGGTGGCGGCCTGCGCCACCACCACCTACTCAAAGCATCATGATGCACCAACATTGATTGACTGAAAGCCAGAAGTCTACGTGACCATCATCATCAGGTCCTTCCATGAAAACCCTAAATACAAAGAGGACTGTTTCATTTATGTTAGGTAGATTGCCCAGAGAGGACTGGGCGGTCTCTTGGTCTGGAACCCCTACAGATTTTATTTTTTCTCCAGCCTTTGGAGTTTTTTTTTGTTTTTTCTGTCCACCCTGGCCATCGGACCTTACTTATTCTATGTTAATTAATGTTGACTTATGTTTATCTTTTATTGTGTCTTCTATTTCTCTATTCATTTTGTAAAGCACTTTGAGCTACATTTTTTTGTATGAATATGTGCTATATAAATAAATGTTGATTGATTGATTGATTGATTCAAACAAATTATAGAAAAAAAACAGATCTAAATCCGTTAAGTAGTTCTCTCGTGAAAAGCGGAACAGACATACAGACAGACGTTGGATTTTGTATAAATAGAGATGGCAAACCCATGAGACACGTCCAAGACTCACGTGTGTGATATTATATATGTTGAGCATGGATGGCTTATTCTTTCACTTCACCTTTGATAAATTTCATAAATTAGTTTCTGTAGAGAGAGAGATTAGGAGCACGTAGATTTGAATAAATTGTGCTTTTTAGTCTTATGGCAAGGAAGTGCCCAAATTGACCCGACAACTGGAGGAAAGGTTCTTAATGCACAAATAAAAATATATTACCTCAGTAGGAGGTATGTGAAATCAGAATGTTTGACAATTTGTTCAATGTTAGATTAACATATTTCAATACAGAAAAGATGATGCAGAGTGGGTATCATGTTTCAGAGTTATGCTTGAACCCCCATTTAATGGTTATAAATTCCATATATAAACTTCGGCTCTGTGCCACATGCTAGTGATCCACTTCCTGAAGCCACTTTTTACATTATATTGCTGTGGGGAGGAAACTAGCATGAGGGAAGTGTAGAGATGAGAAGATTTGACATATGCAGAAATCAGACAAAGAGCATAACTGGAAACTACTGGTGTCAACATCTAATCAAAAACCAAAAGGTAGAAGATCTTTACCCAGAAAAGGAAATTATAGCAATCAAAATAAGGAGAGGGCGGTACGGTGGCACAGTGGTAGCGCTGCTGCCTCGCAATAAGGAGACATGGGTTCGCTTCCTGGGTCCTTCCTGCGTGGAGTTTGCATGTTCTCCTCGTGTCTGCGTGGGTTTCCTCCCAAAGACATGCAGGTTAGGTGCACTGGTGATCCTAAATTGTCCATAGTGTGTGCTTGGTGTGTGGGTGTGTGTGCCCTGCGGTGCACAGGGTTTGTTCCTGCCTTGCGCCTTGTGTTGGCTGGGATTGGCTCCAGCAGACCCCAGTGACCCTGTGTTAGGATATAGCGGGTTGGATAATGACTGACTGACTGACAATAAGGACAGATTTTAGGGTTGGAATCAGCAATCGTGGATAACAATGGAATGTCAGGGTCGACCTTTAAGTCCGCAACTTTGATGACGTCATCCACAAGTTATTCCAGGTTGTTACGAAATTGACACAACAATAACTCGTGGCACCCATAAAGAAGCAAAAATAGCACCAAAAACTGCAGGAATATTTGCAATAAAGTATTCAGCAAGAATTTCTGCATGTCTGACTGATATTGCAACCTGGATGAAGGCACACCATCTCCAGCTCAGCCTGGCACAGACTGTTTTCAAAGCTCATCCATCTGTTCAGCACCCCTTCTCTGTTCAACTTGGCTCATTATCTCTAATACCTGCCAAGTCTGCATGCCACCCTGGGTTGATGATCAATGACCAGCTGTCCTTCACTATTTATGCTGCAACAGTCTCTTGGTATTGCAGGTTCACTCTATACAACATTTGCAAGATAACCCATATCTGACAGAGTATGCAGGATAACTTCTATTACCGGCTATGATCTGCAACGCTGCTGACAGGAACACCAGTATGTGCCAACGAACAGCTGCAGATGATTACAAATGCAGAGGTATGTCTGGTGTTGAACCAGCCAAAGTGGTCACATGTCACTCCTTTCTTCAGATCACCACATGCGTTTCTTGGAGTGGCACACATTAACTTCAAATCCATGATACTTGCATACAGGGTAGTCAATTGGTCAACATCTCTATATATGGAGACACTTGTGGGGAGCTATGCTACTTCTCAACCATTCAGGTTTGCCTATGAATGGCATCTAATGCCGTATGGCATCACATCTAAATCCAGACTCTTTTCATGTGGAGTTCCAAGCTAGCAGAATAAGCTGCAACCCTCCATCTAAACTGCTGACTCCCTTAATGTGTTCAAGAAGCATTGAAAGACTCTCTTGTTTGGTGAATTTCTGTCTAATTGATGTTACTTTTTAGGAACCTAAGAATTATAATAATGAGCTCTTCACTTATGATGATCAATTTTATAACCTTGTCCAGTCACACTTGCTCCCAAACCGTCCCCCAGACTGATGTTTACTCGATTATGTTTATGGTTATGTGCCATGGGATAAAAGTGAAATCTGATAAATCTGTTGCCCGTTGCTTAATTTGCCTTCAGCCATTTGTAGAGCACTGTGATTACTTAAGAGTTAGCATGTTGACTTTAAGTCAGTGAAAAAAAAAACAGTCAGTGGACACCGTCGTCGAACGCAACTTCCTATCAGTACATTTGCACTTTCTTATTCCTTCACCTAAAACGGCTCAAACGGGGAGTCGGTGGTGATGTCTGATTCAACACCCTCATGCTGTACAGTTTAACGCCATTTTCCCCAAAGGCTACATGCAAAAATGAACCAAAAAGGAATATTTTTATAACTCAGCCTACCCATAAATTTTATTAAATGCATCCCTACAGACATCATCACACCAAAAATGACATTTCGTCAAAACTTTATTTTCCACCATGTCTAAATTTAAACACACTACTTAACTTTGACATTTTATTACATTGGCAAATGGCACTAACAAGTGAATGGTGGCCTCAACAAGCAGATGAACTGTCAGCTCTTAAGAATAGAAGCATATAAACATTTAATGGGCTAGATGGAGTAATAATAAAGCGCTTGCAAAACAACTTCCAGTACATAGATAGCATAAAATCACTGGTTAGCACCATAGCCTCACAGCTTCAGGAATCTGAGCTCACTTCCCAGCCTGCTCATTGTCTACATGCATGTGCTTGTGTTACAGTATGCATCAATTTTAATTTTTTTTCTTGTTATTAATTATTTTTTCTGCTGCTCTGTTGCAGTTTTATATTTCATCACATGTCAGTAAATATTAATACATGAATGTTTTGTGTTAATAGTTTAACTTCAGTAATCTTACAACATGGCTTGAACTAAACCAGCGTACCACCAGGGGGCCCTACCCACCACACTACAAAGCGTTATTTACATATTATCAGACAAAACGCTCCAAAGGAGGATAGCACTATAATATGTGTTGTCATGTGTGTGGGCACAGGGGACGATTTAAAGATTCTGGTGGTGGTTATCCTCTGCTTCTCCAGGAGCACTCTACGATAACGCCTTCTCTTTCTCTTCCTCTACAGACTGGTATTCGCCCACCCAGACCTGCCTTTTCCCACCAGAAATGAGCTTAACCAGAAGAAATGCCATCTTTAGTAATTGAATCCAGACTCCCGCCTGAAAAGACACAACTTAACACTTTACCCACATTTTATTTCTCTGTTTTTGAGAGCTCAGTTTTGCAGGATTTGCCTAAGGACACCCCATAAATTCTCGCTGTCTTTGCTTTGTTATTACAGCGTATGTGAACATGCTGGAAACTCCAATGGGGACCTGAGAGGGACATGTTTAACTGGAAGCCGTGAACTGCAAAGGTGATTACAGGTTCACCACCATGAAAAGCAAGTTATTAAGTGTCAGACTGCTGCTGAGGCCTATTGGCATGAGAGTTGGGCCACTGGTGAGCCTAAGATGGAACCCTATTGGAATAAGGGGATAGTGTGGCATTCAGGTTGCTGTAACTCAGGGTAAGTAAAGCCTGTTGGTGTCGCACAGCGTTTAAGGATTTGAAACTGAAAGGGATGGGACCCTGAGCGATTTCTCACCGGTGACAACATAAAAAAATATGTCAGCTTTAGAAAAGCATTATTTCATATGATGCCTTTAACAAATTATGGCCCTATAATGCAATTTATTATTTATTATTGAAGACAGGACTGTTTACCAATGGATGAGAGGGAGAGGCAGATCATTTCTTAAACCAGTGAATGAGGGTGAGAGACGGATCTTCAATTCAAAAAGTCAGTTCCTTGTGTCATTAGTTTCCTTTTAATGATGTGCAGTGATTTTTTTCAGAAGTTCTCTATCTATTTATATATTTTTGCAACAAATGCAATGTTTTGAATGTTTTTATCCTTTGAGTAGGTAACTGACATGTGTATTATGCACCATGAGTAACGTGAGATTTATTTTTTTCGCATAGACGTTTTCACATTGTTTGAGAGATGAGATTCAACATTTTTCTCGTCTATCTCCACAAACTAAATGAAGTGAGTAACATATAAGATGATATCGTTTTTAGGTTGTGTATTCTTTTAAAACTTCTACTTAGTAGCTAGGTCATGGCCAACTTTTACTTGAATCATTATTCAGAAAGGCATCTCTACTTTAACTCAAGTGTGACTCTGGGTACGCCGGTAGAAATGTGTTAACAGCAGGAAGTGTTCTGAACCTAGTCTATCTAGCCCAGGAAAGGGGCACCTACAAAATGTTGATGAATTTGCTGCCTCATCAGTTGGAGCAGCCAATCCAATTTCTTTGTTACTTTCGTAAGCCAAGGAAAATATAATCATTTCACTAAGAACATGCTCTTGTGGCACCTTTGCCCTTTGTAATAGAACATAGCATAACATTCTCAGTCCTTCTAACTTCAATGCGGTCAAGTGTGTATTCCAGCAAAATTGAGTTCAAGGCAAGAACCAACCCTGGGCAGAGTGTCAGCCCAGCTAAGAGCTAACTCTCAAACATATACAAGTGGGGCAGTTTAGAACTGCCAGATGAACAAACACTCATTTGGTATTTCAGAAGCTTGAGAACAACTTGTTCAGACATGGAATTTAATTCTATGCCTGGTATTTGCCTACGTGGTATCTGCCTATCATCCCTGGGAGTTTGGGCCTTCCACCCTTAACCCCAAAGATGTGGTGTGTGAGCATTAAGTGGCCTTGCACCCTGTCCAGGATGTTTCATATTTTGTGCCTAGTGATGATGTGATAGATCTTGTCCCCTCTGTGACAATGAACTACATTACCATATATACTCGCGGATAAATCGGGACTTGATTTTACAGTACTGTATAATTTCTGCTACTTCATAATGTTGGTTGTATAAATCAGAGGCGGACAACTTATACTTTTGGTCCAAGAGATTATGATATTCTAACGCCCACCTGGCAGAGTATCCATGGAGCTCACTGACCTTTTTTTCTATGTGGGCGGGGCAATGCGCTGTATCAGCGTGTACTCCTAACCTCTCTCTCTCTATTGTACCTACGTGACCACACGGTAATACCCAAACTATTCCGAAGCAACGATTGCACTGATTTGTGTTTTTTGTATCTCACACCCTCATACTCCTTTATCATAAGAGCATCCCTAATCTATGATGGAGCGTTCGATCAGAAGAAAATATGAAGCTGGCTTTAAATTAAACATCGTTGAAGTAGTGAAAGAAATTGATAACTGCGCTGCTGCAACAAATTTCGATGTGTCTAAGAAACTGGTGTGAGATTGGAGAAGGCAAGAAGATGTAAAAAAAAAAAAAATTGTGTCACATTTTTGAACGGGAGTTTAAGTTGGGGTCTGATTTTACGATTGATTTTTCGAGTTTCAAGACCCACCTTATACGTGAGTATATACAGTAAGCAAATTGGAGGGTGTTATGATATGGAGTTTCTATTCTCATTTATTGCCAAGATTAGGAAAGGAAAAGAATGATTTTGAAAATGTGTATCAGAGGGAAATGTTGAGAAAACTAGAAATCATCTCAACAGATTACAGACATCCATTGCATGCAGAACTTAACTTCAGTAAATCAGCACAGAAATGTCTTTCTTCCCAGTGCCATGTCTTTTGAATAAGGAATATCTGACATAACTGTACTTTTCATAGCTATAATATAAGCACTGTAGGTAAAAACATACTATCAAACTGCTAGAAGTAATTAGCCAAGAATCTGCTTTCAAATTATACTAGCCATTCTACCTGTTTAAGTTAGGTAATGAAACAATTAAAAAATACATTAGCTAATTCTTGCCCTATGCGTTCCTTCAGCTCCTTTCCTCGTAATCTGTGTGTGTCTGCACAACTCTTGATCAGTGCTCCCTCTTCTAGCGCTCGTTCCCATAAAGCCTGCTTCTCAGACTCTGTCATTATTTTCAAGACGCCTTTCTCGCCTCCTGTTCTCCTGTCCCTCTCAGCGTACCTCCTAGCCACTTTCTCTTTGATTGTGTCACCAAAGCCACACTGACCAATCAGATTTCTCTGAGGGACTGGGCACACACAGAGACCTTAGTGTTTTAGTATATAGTGGATTTTAGAACATCAGTATAAATTTTAACCTGTGTGTCTCTATTTGTTTGTTTCTTTTATTTCTGTCTGTTATTGGGTGCAACTGAGAAGGCAAATGTTTTTGTGTAAAAAAAAAAACAAAAAAAACCTAGATTTAAGCCATTATTTTATTTAAAAGTAGACCTTAGCATCTTGCAATGGAATTGAATTAGCAGGTACCACCTAGGCACCCGTCATTGATTAACCAGATGGTCTTCAGGGGTACTTTAACTCCCCTTATAATAATACAAGGACCACTGCTTCTTTAACACAGTAAAAAAGATAACCCTAATCTCTTTCTTATTTCTAGGCAGATCAGTAAGACTGGGCAATATTTTTCATGGCTCTGTAGGGATGGATGACTAATGTGTTCAGTCACGGCACACAGCTGGGATGTTAGCTTGCACGTGAGTTTAAGTCCGGGGTGGCACATTTTAAAGATACTGTCATGAAGTATCCTTCTCATCGACAGCACACCTTTATGAAATGCCATTTTAATATGACTTACAGCTCAATTCACAGTGCACATTGACTGAGGAAGACATGCATGCCTACCTTCTCCCTTATGTGAAATGAGAGGTTTCTTATTTTAGATCTTCAATTGCCGGGGCTGTTACAGTCATGGCAAGAAGCTGCCTTTCTGCTGTTGGTGGGTTAATGGCTACTTACCTCCTGAAGCTTTTTAGTGTAATTGACTTATACCTTTTATTAGTGGTCTAAATGAACACTATAAAACATCCTGTAAAATATATTTCTAACATAATCATCACATTTTAAACTATTGCTGTTTACTGTGCTCTTTTTTGGCTGATAGAGCTGTAAGTGTTCATTACAAAGAGATGCCTTACAAGTCTTACATTCTCCAGATGTGCTTTGTCTTTGGGTATACAGGTTTACGTCTCACATTCATCATGCACATAACCACAATCGCTTGTAATGGTACAACTCAGGGTCGTCAGTCATCCAAACCTGAACACCTTTCATGAAGGAAACAGTTGGGACCACATGGAGAATACACATACACAGGAAAGGTACTTGAACCTGAACTTTGAAGGTGTGGGGCAGCATGACATGATCCTCCAAACTGCAAGACTTATTAAGGTTATAAAGGCTAGTCTTGCACCACCTGAAAGCTGGACTTCACATAACAGCATGACACTCTCCTGTTTTCCTCTCCCCAAAGCATTCTAGTGAGAATGCCATATAATCTACTCTTTGTAACATTGTGAGAATGGGGAGAGGTAGGCTTGCCTTACTCAGTCACCAAAAGAAGAAGAATATGTGGAGGTAGTGTTAATTGACCAAGTAACATCAATTGCCAGGTGTACACTAAGGTGTGTGGTGCTATTTTAATGTGGCTAACCCTGATATTTTGAATAAGCATTGAATTATAACTATTTTCATGGCTGTACTAACCCCTACTATCTCTGCTGTTCTTTTTCTGGTTTTCTGTAGCAATTTGCGCCACCGCCACCTGATCAAGGCACCATACAGTCCCTACATTGATGGATTGAAGGCCAGATATCCACATGACCGTCATCATCTAATTCTTCCACGTGAAGCCTGAAAACCACGAGGACTGACCGAGATCTTTTATATTAGGTAGAATGCCTAGTGGGGGCTGGGTGGTCTCATGGACTCAGAACCCCTGCAGATTTTTTTTTTTTCCTGCAGCCTTCTGGGGTTTTTTTTTTTTTTGGTTTGTTTTTGCTGTCCTCCTGGCCATCAGACCTTACTTTATTCTTTGTTACTTAGTAATGCCTAATCTTATTTTTATATTTTTCTTTTTTCTTTCTTCATCTTGTAAAGCACTTTGAGCTACATCGTTTTAATGAAAACGTGCTATATAAATAAATGCTGTTGTTGTTGTTGTTTAAGTTGTCCCCTGTGCACACACACATGACAATGCATATCATAGTGCTGTCGTTCATCTTATGATGGGTGCGGCAATGTGCCATTAGTGCATTCTCCCAATCTCTCTCTCTCTCTCTGTCTCTTTCTCTCTGTCTCTTGTTGTTGTTGTTGTTGTCTTTGTCCGACTTCCATCAGGCAGAAGGTACCGTATCATTTGAAGGAGTCCTAACAGGCTCTGCAATAGCTTCTAACCCTTGCTGTCCACGCTCTGACCTCTGTGCTGCCTCCTGCTCTTACATCTGCTGCTAATAGTTTATTTGTATGTGGTATATTTCTTACTACTGTTGTTTTTATAAATTGTTGTTTTAATTATTTATTTATTAATTTATTACTATTTCAATTTATTACTAAATTCATTATCTATTATTTCTGATCTGTTTATAGTATAGTACAGTATGGTGTAATTCTTCATTTGTCTTGTATTCGTCCTGTGATTACAAATATGTCGCACCGCAGTCCTGTTGAATGTTATTTTACTGTATGCCGCAATACAGTGTATGGATGGTGTGACAACAAAGCCACTTGACTTTATTAGACTTGACACTGATGCAGAAAGAAACTTAATATTACATTATGTAGTCAAGAGTGTATCCCACCATATACTACACAAATTTACAAACTATACTATGTTGTTTAATCTAGAGAGAAACCGTAAGGGCATACATCTGTGCTCTTTTTACTGGAGTAAAACATTTTACCTAAATAAATAAATGATTTTGAAAGTGAAAAAGAGACAGTGTTTTTGCAAGTCATGCTAAACAGGAGGTCGTAAGTTGGCATAGTGGTAGTGCTGCTACTTTACAGTAAGGAAACTATGGAAGATTGTGGGTTTGCTTCCCAGTTCCTCCCTGTGTGGATAACGCTTTGAGTACTGAGAAAAGCGCTATATAAATGTAATGAATTATTATGATTAAAATACAATACTGAATTCATTAAGGTATTCAATAATTCTACAGTACATAACACTGCAAGTGAAAGACACTTGGAAACCTCTGCGTGGGTGATTTTTAAATTGATATAATTTTTTAAAAAGTTAAAGTAATTATTTTATATAAAAAGAACTGCATTCATTCTCAAATAAATAAATTCATGATAAAATGCCACTGGCATTGGTAATTTGGAGGAATATTTTGAACAAAATCAAATAAATAAATGCACAATAAATAAAAATAACGTGAAATGTGGTCATAAATAAACAATAAGAAAATAATATGTCAGAATAAATTACTGAATGTGTGACTTTTTTTTAAAAATACATGTATTTATTATGCAAATTCTAGCAGACCTTCTGGCTAATTATATTTCAGTTATAGTGTTTTGACAGGCAGAGATTCAACTCTTGTGTTTTTGTGTTCCATGCACCTTGACAGAGTAGAAAAATTGTTTTTATTTTTTCCGTGATGCCACTTTGTCTTTCTCTCGGGCATCACCATTTTGTGGATTCCATTGCTATAATAAGTCCTTCGGTTTCTAGAGGAGGTCATGACTTTGACCTTGTTACGTCAAGGGTTAAAGGTCAGCATGAGTGGCCATGTTTTGGATTATTTCCAGGTTAACAAATCTTTCTGACTCTGAATTTTGGTTCTTATGAAAGATCTCTTCCTTTTTTTTTTTATTGTTGCTTTGTTCTCTCTGACTTTGATTCCTAGGTTTAGTTTTAGTTCTGGCTAAAAGATAGTTTCGACCTCCTTTTAACAAAATTGGCACAAATCCTGTCTCAGGTTCACCTCCTGGTCCTCTCTGCTTTTAAAATTCTACCAACAGTCTCTGGGATAATACAATCGGTAAATCATCGGTAGAATGAACAAAGATTTTCATCCATCAAGTGCCATATTTACTGCAGCCTCCTCAGAGAAGCTTTGCCAAGTATATGGCTTTTCTGCCCAGTTGGGCTATATTTCATTGGATTGAGTGAGGAAAAAAGGACTTTTTGCAGGTTGCTTTTTTTACGCTTCTTTTGAGATTATTTATTTTGAGATATTTTAACATTACTACAATTATGCTAAGCTGAGTTTGCAAACTTTTTACATGTATCATGAACTCAAAATCAAGGCAATTGAAGCAGTCATATAGTGTCTGTGCATTTATGGTACAGTATCTCTACATATTAAAGGCAAAGCCCTCACTGACTCATCACTAATTCTCGCACTTTCCATATAGGTGGGAAGCTGAAATTTCGCGTGCTCATTCCTTGCAGTGTACTTACAAACGTTAGGTATGTTTCATGTCCTATTACAACACCCAAGGGGGGCAAACGGGTGTACCCCCTAAACTGTATATATAGATAGGGGAAGCCCCTCCTCACTATTTCTGCGACTTCCAATATTCGTAGGAAGCCCAAATTTCCAACGCTTATCCTTTACACTGTACTTACAAACGTTAAGTATGCTTCATTTTGCGCCGTGCCCAGTAATGAACTTTCAAAAATAACGTCTTCTTTTTGGCGGTTCTCACCATTATGCCGTAAGGAACTTTTGGAACTGACCTCTCCTTTTGGCGGTTTCATTCCTTATTTCCGTTAACAGATGATTTATTTCACGGCAGAGATGCACAAGCGCCGCCCCCAGTCCCCCTTCCTTTTTCTGCACGGCCGCTGTCCGCGCACCTACCACGTGTTTGGCTCCCTGTCTATATACATTAACGACATTCAGCGCTCATGTGCCTCCTCACTCGCTTCCTTACTTCCCTCAGCTGTTTGTCGTGCTCACTGCTCCCTTCTTCTTTATTCCACCGCTTCAAGCCTGTTATTGTTCGACTTCCTTCACGTCTTCCTGCCGGTGACTCCTGTCTTTTCATTTACTCCACCGCTTCAAACCTGTTTTTGTTGGCCTTGCTTCATGTCTTCCTGCTGGTGACTCCTGAACCACCATGATACGCCTGGTGAACTTGGTCACATGAAGCTTCAATGCAGTCCAAGTAGGTGTGTGGCAAAGAAAGATGTTAGAAACATGTTAGTCACCTAAGAACTGTTCACAATGCAGCAACTGTCATTTGTGTCAGGGGGAATGCAAATGTCTTGTGCTGAGGTAGTCTATAATAACACGATGGGTGGCATAGATCATGCAGGTCTGGCACTGGCATTCTGCCCTCTAATGCTCAAGCAACTGAAGAAATATAAGAAGGAAATGAAAGATGTTAGCCACCTAAGAACTGCTCACAATGCGGCAACTGTCGTCTGTGTCAGGGGAAATGCAAAAGTCACTAAGCCTTGTGGTGAGATTGCCTAAAATAGTACAATGGGTGGCATCAATTGTGCAGGTCAGGCATGGCATTCTATTCTCTCCTGCTCAAGCAACTGAAGAAATATTCTAAGAAATGTTTGAAAATAATCACACTTCTGCTGTCCCGATTACAAAATTGGCCTTTGCATTGGTGACTGTTTCAAAATACTTCACACAAAGTATGTGTACTAAATCTGCATCAGTACAGCAGTGGGCACTAGACATACCTTTCCTATCGTAATTTTAAAAAATTCAATGTTTTTGACTTATTTTTCTGGGAGTAAACATACCAATAAGGAGGTTCCTCCAATTCATGGTCACTGAAGACAGAAATCAGCCGTTGACAAGGCATAGCACATTACAGGGCCAATTCACAAATACTGCAGCCATACTCACATTCACACTCAGTAAGAGCCAACTTGGAGTCATGAAATAAATTAACAGCCACACACCCTTTGGGATAAGGGAGGGAAAACAAAATACTTGGATGAACAGCCAGACATGAGAAAATGAGAAAATTCCATATCTAGTCATTGCCTGTGTGGCATTTAAACCCCGGATATTGAATCCATGGGGTAGCAATGCTGACCACGGTGTCACCATTCCACCATCAGATGTAAAAGGCTTTTATAGAAAACAAACTAATCAAAGAAGTCAAAACCTTGTCAAAGAGTTTTTTTTAGATAAAACGTGTTTATTAATGCATCTTTTAAGTGTGAACACAGATGACAGAGAGGTTTAAAACGTTGTACTGCATTAAGTTATTTCAGCTAAAAGGCATAATGGGTAAAAAGAAATAATGCTTAAATTACTCGTGATTGAAAACATGAAATGGAAACCAAGAGGCCAAAAGTGACCAAAAATAGACAACGAGAAGAGTAAATTAAAAGTATTTCTGTTGTAGCATCAAAATCAAGGCAATTGAAGCACTCATATAGCGTTGGTGTATTTATGGTACAGCAGATACCATAATTCATAAATGACTCAAGTGTCAGAGCTGAACATGTTCATTTTTTCCATAATACGATCAAGTCAATTTGGGCTTTGACATTATAAGCTGCTGGCAAAGTTTACTAGTTCATTAACTCAATGTGCTGACCTTTTCATAACTGTAAAGATATTAAATGGACTGGTTAAGTCGTACAGGACTAAAACTCCAGGCACGATATTAACATCAGTAAAAAGAAAAAAGACTACACTTCTTCTTCTTCTTCTTTTCCCACGTCTTTGTGGGGTCGATGCGCTTGATCAACGTCACCATACAGCTCGGTCCTACACCTCTTCCCCACTGGGACCCTTTGCCTTCAGATCTTCTTCTACTTTATCCATCCATCTCTGCTTAGACCTCCCTCACTTTCTCTCCTCCTGTACTTCCGTACCCATCACTCTTTTGCCCACATATTCATCGTCTCTCCTCATCACACGTCCATACCACTTCAACCTACTTTCTTACAAAGTTCTTCCACTTTTGTTGTACCTCTGATTGTCTCATTTCTTATTCTGTCCTCTTTGGTAACTCCACACATCCATCTCAACATTCTCATTTCTGCCATATCTAACTTCTTCTCCTGCGCTCCCTTTACTGCCCGTGTCTCAGCTTCACACATTACAGCTGGTCTTACCACTGTCTTAAAGCCTTACCTTGACCTTAATTCTTTGATCACACAACACTTCTGATACCTTCTTCCAAATATATTACCCACATTGCACTCTATGGGTTATCTTTGCATCTAATTTTCCATCTTGAACTACCACTGATCCTAGATATTTAAACTTATCCACTCTTCTCAGTAGTTCTCCCTGCAGGCTAACATCTGAGTCCTGATGTCGTATTCTGTCTTCTTCCTATTTATCTTCAATCCTCTATCTTCCTTCTCCATTTTTCCATGTCCTTTCCACTTCCTTTTTTCTCATGCTACACAACACAATCCCATCACCTCTTTGATCTGGTTATGGATGTGTTGAGTCATGGGATAAAAGATCAAAGGCAAGACACTTTAGCTCAATAGCTACTGTTTTATGACAAAGACAGAAGACAACAAAATCCACAAGGACTTATTTACAGGATGATGGGGTCATTGTTCTTGTATCCACAGAGTTCTTACTTTAATGCGTTAGGCAACATACAACACGTTGCTTTCTGTGGCATTGATTCGTTTGAGGAACTGAGGCATTGAGGAAGCTCACAGAACAGTACAACTGTCTTAGTTATAACACCAGACAATGCAAATCATTGTTTAGAGATCCACCAGAAGGAAATGTCAGTAAAACAGCCAGGGGTCAACATAGCAAAGAAAAGTTTGAGATTTCTGGTGACAAACATCAAATCAAAAACAACAACAACAACATTTATTTATATAGCACATTTTCATACAAACAGTATCTCAAAATGCTTTACATAATAAAGAATAGAAAAATAAAAGACACAATAAGAAAACAAAATAAATCAACATTAATTAACATCGAATAAAAGTAAGGTTCAATGGCCAGGGGGGGCAGAAAAAACAAAAAAACTCCAGACGGCTGGAGAAAAAATAAAATCTGTAGGGATTCCAGACCATGAGACCGCCCAGTCCCCTCTGGGTATTCTACCTAACGTAAATCAAACAGTCCTCTTTGAGCACAGAAACAAAAATGCAAAAAGTCAAAGCCTGAAAATATTGAAGTTAAAGGTCTGAAGGTGAGTGGTCCCTGTGTGGAGCTGTGTAGTACAGAGGGGGCTGTGTGAGTGGGAGAGCCCAGCTGACACCATCCGCTCTGCTTATAGTTTGTCCTTGCTCCTGGAGATAAAGGGGCTTTGCAAGTTACCTCCATAACATTAATGTATACTGTATGCCCTGACACTTGAGCTTGAGGGAACTGAAAATGAACTTCACAAATGAAGCACTAAATAAGAAAGATACTATGTTGGGAGTTATCTCTTGTCCACTCTGAGCTGACGATATGGCCTCCTCCTGATACCTTAATGGATTAGATTACAATGAATCTGATCTGGAGGATTGCCTGACCTTAACATTATGATAGAAATGCATGTGGAGTACATAATGAAATGAAAGTGTACATCCATTCATTCTTTCACACATGTAGGATTTGAAGTGGCTGTGAAGAGCCGATCGATGACGCCTCAGCATCACTAACAGCAGTGGCTGATACATTTGGTTCGAGACAAACTCTGTTGTGCCTGTTTTTCATTATAACTAATCATTTTTAATTCATATGAATTTTCACTTTCTAAGTTAAAATATATTGTTGTTTATTAAATATTACATAAATGTTAACTTAAAGTTTTCAAACCTGATCAGGGTGTCCAACTCTTGTCCTGGCGGGCCACAGTAGCTGCAGGTTTTCATTGTAACCCTTTTCCTAATCAGCGAGCAGTTTTCACTGCTAATTAACTTATCTTTTCCCTTTACTTTAATGTCCCTGTTTTTAAGGATTTAGTCCTCTGGATTGATTTGTTTCTTCATTAAATGGCAGCCAAACAGAAATGAGATGTGAAACGAGCCGAAAAATGACCAGCTAAATTGGAAGGTCAAACTCCAGCCAATTTCACTCCAACCAGTTTCTTAATGAGAAGCTATTTCTTGCAATTAATAAAAGCCATTACTGAATATCATGACTTGTTGCTGCTCTCATTCTGCCACAGCTAACTGTTGACTTTCTGTTTTTTCGAAGACCACCATCAAGATGTTTTGGTGACCTTCACCTTTCTTTATTTTCAGGTTGGCTGGTCATGTGGTGGCTTGTTTTGTGACTCATTATTGTTTGGCTACTAAGGGGTCTGAGTCAGCAGCAAAAACGGCTCACTAATTAAGAAGATGGTTAGAATGAAAACTTGCAGCCATCACAGCCCACCAAGACCGGACTTGGACATGCCTGCATTAGAGGGTTGTGTAGGCAGTCATTTCCAGTAACATCAGCCCTCAGACAGATCCCAACACTGGGCTGAATGCTATTTTCCCACCCGGGATATTCAGGCGAAAAACCAATAAAGAACCAGTGGACCAGTTTATTGTCTCCAATCAACCCCACGTTCCTGCCTGTTTGTATCAAGGAACCCAATATGTGCCACTAAACCACAGCCCACAACATGACACTGGCACCCCCAAACTGAACAGTTCACATGACATCTGACATGATAAATTCATCCATCCAGTATCCAACCCGCTATATCCCAAATACAGGGTCACGGGGGTCTGCTGGAGCCAATCCCAGCCAACACAGGGCGCAAGGCAGGAAACAAACCCTGGGCAGGGCACCAGCACACCACAGGACATGATAAATTCCCAAAAGAATTTTCACCATTTCCTGGTCCCCCTACCCAAAGAAGAGAACAAAGGCCATATTTAATTAATCCAGATAAAATTATTTAATCTGATGATGTTTTTGTTGGTATCAAAAGTACAATTGTTTTGGAATACTCAACTGATTTGTCAAAGACAGTAATGAAAAATGAAAGGGACTGGCAGATACGCATTAGCCAAAAAAACAAGCTGAGGTCAAAACCTTGAGTCAAACTGATCTTTCAGCAGAGCCTCAAAGAGAAACTGAAATTCTGGAGTTAGAGAACTACAACAAGAAATTTGTTATCAGAAAGTGAATAAAAAATTGCTAAAGTAAATTGCAAAGAAGAAGAACTCAAAACTTGGAAAGGGAAAAGCCACAAGAGGAGACCTTTGAAGTTCTTCATGTAAATGATGCCCTATGCCGTGACCCCTGTGATCATGCCATCCTGATGCTACAAAACAGTGGTGCTTACAGAAGATGAAGATGACTTTGCAGCAAGATGCTTTAAAACATTCAACTTACTCAGTTTAGTTTAAATGCAAAAAATAACCTCAGGTGACAATACTCCTAGATTGACATAAAGAAAGAATTAGTTGATGCAGGGCGAGCTGCAAAAAATGTATAATACCAACTGATTATAACAAATAGTGGCTGCAAAAGCCCATATATGACAAGCAGTGGTGTTTATGGCATTCACATTTTATTGGGCCCAAGCAGACATAAGAAGAGAGACATGGTCAAATGGGCAGAGCTATCCCAAGAAGTCATCCAAAAGATGGCACATCACAAACATCTATATATATAATTCATTCAAGACAGAGATCCACGCCCGCCAACTCACAGAGCCCCACCCGCCAACTATAACAGAGTCCCACCCGCCAACTGTAAGACCATGGGATACCATGGGATACGCACGACAGGGCCAGGCCCGCCAACTCTAAGACCATGGGATACGCACGACAGAGCCCCGCCTGCCAACTCTAACCCTCTTCCTGCATCATGGGATACGCACAACAGAGCCCTGCCCGCCAACTCTAACTCTCCTCCCACATCCATAAACCAGTGCCGCACACACGCAGTCGACATGGCATTTCTCGCCAAGCATCTGCAGTACGCTTACAAAATAAAGCAAACTCTAAATGCAGCGAAAATGTACTTCTCCAGCTAGATTCCATGCTCAGAACCATCAAACCCTTCGCTGAATCATACAAACACATGCATGAAATCGCTCAGTCCAATCCAACAGCATCTGTACGAATGCTTTTCGAGGAAAACCCTAGGCAGGATTTACGACGATACAATGCCCCGACATGTCACACCAATGTTGCAGCGATTTTCATCGGAGAAGATGGCAAACCGCCTGCCGAAAGGGACATTTGCATCTGTCCCATAGGCAACTCCTGTAAACAGATTTCCACACTCAATATGAATTGCGATCCTATGGTTTGCCCACTTTTATTCCCTTACGGAGACATTGGCTGACACAAAGATTTACGACATGTTCCCGATAAAAGAACCGCCAAGCGAAGAAGGCTTACTCAATGGCAATTTTACGCGTACAGATTAGCAATGAGGAATACATTTAGTATTTTGCACTCCAGCAGCGAACTATTCCAAGAGTATGTCGTAAATGTGTATTTTACAACAGAGGGCGCGCATCTTTTTCAGGTTGTCATTGATTATATTTACGTAATCGAATTTCAGAAGCGCGGCCTTCCTCATACCTACATGCTGTTTACTCTTCACAATAATTCTAGCAACCAGTCTTCAGCCACAGTCAGTTGTACGTGGCTTTTTCTAGGGTTAGATCTTTCGACTCATTATCTGTAGTCACCACCAAAACACCTATTCACACCTGCGTTTTTCAAGAAGTATTTATTTCTTCTTGATTTCTGAATTCCTTTCTCACCGTTTTCTGTTCCTATTCTTACCCCGCCGTATGCTACTGCTGGCTTCGCACCCTTCGGTGGAAGGGTTTGCGTGTCCCAATAATCCTAGGAGCTTTTATATAAAATGCACTCTATTTTTCATTAAAATAGGTGTCACCTTACAAACATCAACACTTCTTTGAATCTCATACCAAATGGCACATAACAGAGACATATACATTGCATGGTGCACTGTAAACGTTACCACTGAGGTCTGTGTTTATTACTTAGATGTTAACCCGTCTTAGACGGGTAGCACAGCTAGTTAGTTATATAGTAATAACATCAGAATATAAGAAGGAGATCATTCTGTCCTTCAAGCCTGCTTGATAAGCAGATAACAAAGTTGTCCCCAATTTCACATTCTGACCTTCCTGTATAGCTGTCAGGGCCTTATCTATAACTACTGGTCTCTGTAGTTTCTTTCTAACTACCGCAACTGTTGTTGATGTATTGAATGCTTCAAGGGTTTTATTTTGAATGTACATCCCTATAATTTCCATTACTATGATCAAGCATATTAGTACTAATGGAAATTAAATAATTCTGCTATGTAAGCTTAAAGGATGTCTGAGAATTTTAATGACCTGCATTGGGTATTTCTCTGTTTAAGACTGAATTGAGTAATTATCACTGCTGAATTTTGCTTACACCTTTTCCCCCAGGCGAATTACAATACCAGGAAACATTACAGCTGTTTACAGGAACTTTTCACATTTGGCACACAAACAAGATAAGTGACTTACTCAGGGTCACATAGTGAGGTGTAGGGCAAAAATGGAAAGAACAACCTTGTGCTTTAAATTTCAGTGTTTTGTCTGATTGAGCATAGTAAACAAGATTGCTGTGGAAGTACAGACTGGAACTGCGGAGAGTATTTTCAGGGAAATTCTCCAGAGCGGTCAAAAACGGCAAAAGACAATCAATCAGAGATCAGCAATTATGCGTACAGGGTGAAAGAAAATTCAAGTTGTTAGCCAAGAAATGTGATTTTTATTATATTTCATTCTCTTTCATTTTTAAAGGGATTATAGACAATACTTTATGTTATTTAAATCTACACCCTCTAAATGTAAATGTTCTTTTCTTTAACTTTTGATATCACTTGGGATGTTTACACGCGCTTCAATAACCCAATTATTTACAAAAAACGGATTTCTAAAATGCCACGTAAACCCTCATTCAGGGTTTCAGAGAAATCAGGTTATTGGCCTCTGAGAAACCTGATTATCAGAAGTTGATTTTTCAACGAATAATTTGGTTAGGTCCCCCTCAACTAGGATTTCACAGTCTGCACATATCCATTGCACTCTTTCAGCCTGCACATGTGCTTGTTTTGCTTTGATTTAAGCAGCAGCAGGTAGAAGCATCCAGAAATTAAATTTCGAGGGCAAATATTCAGGCGATTGCATTATTTCTTCTCCTGGATGAAACAATCTGTGTTAATTTTTCAGAAATCGCTACATTTGTGCTGATGAGCAAAATGTGCCGTGCTAAACTCAGCAACACAAACTCGAGAGCAGCACGTTAAAAGTAACATGCATTAGGTAATAGGATTACTTAATAAAGTAATGAGTAACCTAAAACAAGACTTACTGAAATAAAAATACCAGCGTTATTATTATTTTAGCCACACTGGGTATAAGGTAAGAAGCACACGTACTGCGTCTTTTGCAGGACTCAGTAGCACAGCCAACATGTGCAATGGATGTGAGCACCGGAACTCTGGACAAGTCAGCCGTTAACAAACTAAAACATATTCCTCTCTGTGCTCTCTTCAAATTAGTAAGTGAAAATCAGACAAGTCCAGGCTACCAATTTAATATATAAATGGATCTTTAATTTGATTCAGAATGAATATACTCGTGTATTTTATGTGTTATGTGCACTAAATTTAAAAACTGAATATGGATTTACTGCCATTTTGTTAATGTGTGCCATTCAGGGGAAAACATTGTACAGCTTCTATTAAAATAACTGCCAATTAAGGGTCATCACTAAATAAAAACAGATAAAACGGGGTCCCACAGCCAAAAAAGGTCTTAGATTAATCAGTCTTACGTTTGTTTCAATAATCCCTCACACAGTCCTTGGGCTCACTGTCGCAGTGTTGTGCAAGTTCACACCTCACAAGAACTCGCTTAAAATTCAGTTCACACAGATTAAATGAATAAAATCACATTCATAGTTCACCCTTTCAATTTTGAAAAAGATCATGTTCAGTTCATTTTTTATTTTTTTAAGGAGTGAGAATAAATGACCCATGAGTTTACTTTTTTTCAATTTTGCACCCCTTATATTAGGCCAGGGTGCCCAATGAGTCGATCGCGATCGACCGGTAGATCGGAAAGGGAGTGTAGGTAGATCGCGTTGGATTCAAAAAATTTTTTAAACGTTAGTCTATCATATATCCTCCCTATGGCATTTGCCACTTGATTGACATACAGGGTGGCCAGTCTGAGATCTCTTTTCTTCTAACATACTGGTCATCCCACACGCACAATCAAACGCGCGAGCTACAGCAAAACTCCGGCTGTGATCTTCCAATTTATATCGACTAAAGAAGGGATTTAAAAAAAAAATGTTTGGGGAGGGGACCCCCGTGACCCTGTAGTTAGAATTCAGCGGGTTGGAAAATGGATGGATGGATGTTTGGGGAGGGTATGGGCTGGATGTAGAATTGGAAGAGGATTTCTTTTTCTCACAATGTCACAATCCAAATGTGTTTGTCTGATCTGTCAATCTATCATTGCTATTCCAAAGAAGGAAAATGTGGAAAGGCACTTTCGAACAGTTCATAAAAACTACGAAACTGACTTCCTTCCGAAAAGCGATCTGTGAAAAGAGAGGGAACTAAAATCGCAGTTAATCGGACAGCCGTCATTTTTCACTCGGCTGAATTCAAAAGCTCCTTGACTGCATTATTCGGCTCCACTTATTTATATGCGAGTCAGCCTTTTCCCACATGACGATTATTAAATCCAAATACTGTAGTGACCATAAATGTATTGAATTGTATTAAAAAGGTTATTCAGTTATGCAAGGTACAACAACATATATTTTAATGTATATATATATATATATATATATATATATATATATATATATATATATATATATATATATATATATATATATATATATACACACACACTTGTAGTGGAAAAAACACACCAAAATGTTTTTCATCACATCTTCAACAATAGTCTGCTGATTTACTTAATGTTAGATACAAAGTGTATGTAATATGTTTTCCAACAACAGTTGTATTAATTACTCACAAGTGTATACAATGTTCCAAATTTTATCAAAATCGGCCGACTATTGTTGAAGATGTGATGAAAACATTTTGGTGTGTTTTTTTCCACTCACAGTGTATATATATATATATATATATATATATATATATATATATATATATATATATATATATATATATATATATATATATATATATAGTATATAGATAGATAGATAGATATATAGATAGATAGATAGATAGATAGATAGATAGAATTTTTAATGTAGGTAGATCATTTCGACCTGGTCATTTTAAATGTAGCTCGGAAGCCGAAAAAGTGTGGGCACCCCTGTATTAAGCTATTACAGTGTTCTTGAATAAAATACAATAATTATGAAACATTTTTATTTAAATACACTTTATTGAGTTATATCCAGCAAAAAACATGTATAACTATATATGCTAATATCCTTCCGCTCAAAAAAGAAATTAAACAGATGCAAATATACATATAAATTACCGCTCTATTTCCAAATGTGTGACACAAATGGTGACTAGTGTGACCAGCGTGTAGGTGAACTAACCTATTATACTGCCGGTCAAAATTCACGTCACATATTGCATGTCCAATGGGGAAAAATATAAAGTGGCCTTGCGTTTTTCTAAAAGCGAAAGTGGAGCTTCACCTTGTGCTCATGTCAGCAGGGGTGCAGCTTAAGCACAAGCAGGCAGACACAGACAGTGCCTATTTGATTTTAGGTTATTTTTTTCTGAATACAAATAAATGGGAAATATTCGTAAAAATGCACTATGTGTGCTTATCTGAATACCGTACTCGGATTCGGCTCCACCCCTACATTACAGGTTAAAGCAAAACGTTTTATTGGGACCTAAACCAGATTGAGAATGTCACATAAAACTGAATACTGTAGCTCACGTTGAGGTTCTTCACTTGCAAATACGTTACGTTAAGTTTACCATTCTTAGAGCTTGTTCAATAAACGCGCTCTTGTGAACCAGTTCATGCACTACACTGCACTGTTCAGTACCATTTTAATGTGGGACTCGTCTCTCAGCCCAGTTAGAAAACTCTGAGCTCTATTATGGCTAGAGTGTGGATAGGTTTGGGGTGTCACATCTGTTGAGATGAGCTGTGGTTCTGTGGCCCTGATCTGAATAATTAGGATTAAAATGGACGGCCAAATGCCTCTCATTATGCTTGCCTTAGTCACACACTGTGGTGAAGATTGGAGTTATGCTGTGTTTTTGACAAGAAAATGTTGTTCCACTACCAGCATTGACAATACAGAATGGAGGATAATGGGTGGACTTTTGCAACATAAAAAAGAGGAAAAAAGTAAATGTAGAAAAAATGATTCAGTAAATCAAACGTAATGCTGACAAAGCTGCTGACCCTAAAGAGTAACGTAGCTCTTACATTTCCTCTGCATGAGCCAGGATTGGGCAATGTTAAAAATGTCTGGAATTAACAATGAATCATACAAGAGACTTTCTTTATTGCCACTTTGAACTTATTTATGCATTTATTTTATTTATTTCTAATGACAGACAGACAGTGCTGAGTGAATGAAAGCTCTGAGTCCTGTTGAGCCTTCTAAAGTCTTACAGATCATTCCATAATGCTCAGTGACATTACTAAAGAGATCAATTACTCACAATAAAGAGATCTGCCACAGAATACAAAACTGTATGACACGACAGCTGCTTTAAACTTTATTTATTCAAGATAGGATGGTGCGTAGCACTGCTGCCCTACAGCTGTACCATTCTGGGTTCAGTTCAGTTCCTGCCCACTTCATGTTTTGCATCCCAAATGTATGTGTTTTATGGCAATGCTAGTTACGAGCAACTGGAGCCTGAATCAAACTCAGGACCCTGCAGCCATCAGGAAAAACCGCGGTATCATCATCAAGCACTCTACTTTGTGTAAACCATTCTGAAAGGTCTACCCTTAAATGAAATAATACTCACTTCAAGTCATTCAGTGAACTGGCAAAGTTCAGCACAGGAAACATCGCAAGTGTACGTCCATTTCATTTTGTCATTTTTTTTTAAATAAACAATGATTTTGGTAAATGTATACTTATGTATATAAAAGCCTATCACACATGCTTTCATAAAACAAATTTAATTCTGTGTGTGTGTGTGTGTGTGTGCCAGCAAACAACAAAGAGCAGATCCAACTTCAGGAAATGCATTACATTTTTTCCTTGACTATCCCACGTCTGTCAGCCTTAAGTACTCAGTCAGAAGTAAGCAGCTCGGTGGCATTAAGTCTAACATTTCCACAATCAATCTCAGGTTACGGAAACACCCCACTGTGAATAATTTCAGTCCAACAGCACAGCCTGAGAATAACAATTTGCAATCATGCAACATCAGAGGCAAGATGTCAACATCTTGTCTTGCAATGTGGAGAATTCACACGTCAGTGATTAAACCAGTTGAGGGGTAATAGAAGAATGAATTTAGTTCTGCATTTACAAGTGGGAAGGAAAAATCAAACACACACACTTGTTATTCAGACATTGACTTTTCAAAACCAAATATAATAATGCAGTATAATCTATCTATCTATCTATCTATCTATCTATCTATCTATCTATCTATCTATCTATCTATCTATCTATCTATCTATTTCTATCTATCTTTTTATCTATCTATCTATCTATCTTCAAGCTGACCGGAGACTCACAGCCTGTGGTCGTACACATACATGATGTGCAGCGGGCACTCAAAAACATCAATACAAGGAAGGCAGCAGGTCCTGATAATGTGCAAGGACATGTCCTCCAGGCCTGCACTGACCAATGGAGGTATTTACACACATATTCAACCTCTCTCTCTTCTCAGGTGTAGTCCCCTTGTGACTGAAATCCACAACCATTGTAACGGTTCCCAAAAAACCGAGAGCAACCTGTCTTAATGACTATCGACCATTCGCTCTCACCCCTGCTATCGCAAAGTGCTTTGAACGACTGGTAATCACCCACATCAAAGCCTCCATCCCACCTGATCTTGACTAACAACAGTCTGCCTATCGGTCAAACAGATCAACTGAGGACGCCATCTGTGTGGCTCTACATGCTGCCCTCTTGCACCTGGAAAAACCCAACACCTATGTTAGGATGCTCTTCATTGATTACAGCTCTGCATTTAATACCATCATACCTAACCAGCTGATCAAAAAACTCTATGCACTGGGATTTGCTCCGTCCATATGCAACTGGTTACTGGATTTTCTCACCAACTGCCTCCAGTCTGTCAGGATGGGCAAACACACATCCTCCACCCTTACCCTGAGCGCTGGTGTGCTGCAAGGAGGATGTGTACTAAGTCCCCTTCTCTATGCACTCTTCACCCATGGCTGTCGACACATCCACCAATCAAACATTATTGTTAAATTTGAGGATGATACGACTGTCATTGGGCTTGTAACAGACAACAATAAAGCTGCATATAGGGAAGAGGTTCAGAATCTGACAGCATGGTGCAACACCAACAACCTGGTCTTAAATACCAAAAGACCAAAGAAGTTATTCTGGACTTTATTACCACTAAAAAGACTAATCACAGTCTAATAATAATCAATGCAGATGCTGTGGAGTGAGTGTCCAGCTTTAGGTTTCTAGGAGTCACCATCTCAGAAGACCTGTCCTGGGCTGACAACAACTTGGCTATAACAGGCAAAGCACAACAACGCCTCTATTTTCTCAGGAAGCTAAGGAGGGCTGACCTCCCCCAGAAGCTGCTGGTTATTTTCTACAGATGCACTATAGAGAGCATCTTAACTAACTGCATGATGGCCTGCAGGTACAACAGCTGCACCAAGGCTGCTAAAGAAGCCCTGCAGTGGGTCGTAAAAACAGCAAAGGCCATTATTGGGACTGAACTGCCATCACTCGAACTCTCATATAAGACTCGCTGTGTGAGAAGGACCAAAAACGTTCTCAAGGACAAAACTCATCCTGGAAATTCTTTCTTTGAGCTCCTCCCGTCAGGAAGACGCTTTTGGTCAATCAGTGTACGCACAAACAGACTAAAAAATAGCTTTTTCTCATCTGCCATAAACTTTCTGAACTCTGAATCTCCTTAGTCTAAGATAATTTTTAATTGAACATGTGCAATAAGCTATATTGGTAATGTGCAATATACTAATATAATACAATATATAATATGTAATTTACTATTCATTAACAGGTGCAATAACAATTTATGCTGCTGTACTTTGAGCAGTAATAATTTGCTCTGGTTACTTGATCACTTAACACTATACGACATATTTGGAATTATTTGACTATTCTTTAAATGCACCTTGGGGCCGTCACAAAAAGTAATTTCGTTGTGTTACACAGTGACAATAAAGTGCTTGAACTTGAACTATCTATTATATAGTGCCTTTCATATCTATCTATCTATCTATCTAGATAGATAGATAGATAGATAGATAGATAGATAGATAGATAGATAGATAGATAGATAGATAGATAGATAGATAGGCACTATATAATAGATGAGAAAAGCAATATATTATAGATAGATAGATAGATAGATAGATAGATAGATAGATAGATAGATAGATAGATAGATAGATAGATAGATAGACCTTTATTTGTCCCCTGGGGAGAACTGTCTTTTTACAGAAGTTCTAGTTTCCACATATAACGAGTTTGCATTCTGTGTTCTGAATGTCGTCAAGTTGAGTTTTGAAGGTCCACCACACGACTTAGTCATTCATTCCACGTGTCTGTCATTTGTAAGGTTTGTGCAAAAGCCCCACTTAATAAGTTTCTAGATGTGTCCCTGTGTTTCTGTTAAAGAATTTGTTTTAAAGTAACAGCCTACAGTAGATGATTTCCTTCATAATTTAAAAAATTCTGTCACGTCACATCATAATCTCAATTTGCATGAACTGATTTAAAGATTCCGCTCCTTCAGTGTTTCCTCACAGCCCCGCTGTTCACGATGACATAGTGGGTCTCTTTGTCATTCCACCGCTACATCCTGTATACCTCACAGTGGACAGAACACTGCCCGGTCCTATGCGTCATTTTTCTTTTATTAAAGCCTTATAAAAAAGACACAAGGACACAATCCGTTTATTTTAACATTTATAAATGTCAGTATTTGTGTTTTCCTTTAACAAGAGGCCAAACTGAAATGTTAATATATCTCAGTCACACTTTAAAATCTCATTAAACTCCCTTAGCAATAGTTCTTGAAGATTAATATCGCATGTCTAACATAATAGCTGTGTCAATTTCAATGTTCCCTTTTAAATTTCTTTATTTCATATAGACTGTAATTATATTATCTTGCTTCTGGCCAATTTATATAATACTTTGAAATAACGATCTCATTCTTGGCATGTAGCAGTCTGTGGGACTTTTATTATTTGGTAATAACTGATAACAAGGAATGTACACATGATGTCAGCCTTTATCATACGGCCTTTGTTCATCTGACAGACTGTCATGTATGCATTATAGGGAATATGATCGCCGAGTCTAAATACATCTAGTCTTACTTCAGTGTGAACTCAAGGCACTTTCCATTGATGCTGATAACACATCTGATGGCTTTAAACTACATCTAGATATAAACCGACTTCATGAGAGCCTGTTATTAACCAGTACAAGCACAGTGCAGTGTACACCAATAAACAGAGTTTTCAAAACACTGACAGATGAATAATGGAGAACATCACTCTGGCATAAAGCTACACTACTCATGTCTTTAATTTTTATTCGCTGGGCCACTCCAAAGGCTCCAATGAGACCTACATTATATGTACATTTATAAAATGCCAACTGGCACAAGAAATTAGAAAACAGCACTAGAGCTTTCTAGTCATCTGACCAGGGTAGGGCTGACATTAAAATACTTGTATATTACAACTGAGAACACCAGCGCTCAAGGGAGAAGGTAGAAAGTAATGGGATGCATTGGTCTTTTGGGAAAACAGCTGGAAAAATGCCAGCATCGGCACACATGCCTTGTCTCTGCAGATAAGAAATTTCACACATGAGAGGAGGTGATTCAGTCCATCAAGCTGCTCTGCTTTGCTGATATTGAAATTATCTCAAAGTCTCATCCAGATATGTTATTAAACTCTCCCAGAATCCCATGATCCACTATGTAAAGATGTCCTTCCTATTTATCCACAAATCCATTGACGTCAATGGGGAAGGAGAATTTCAGTTAGTTTTGATTGGATTATAACAGCGCAATTGTGTTTAAAATGAGGTCTAGGCAAGCGTCTGTCAACTTTGCTGTGGCCAGAATTGTGACCTGAGCTGTGAGGAAGCAGTGCTAATCACTGCACCACTGTGCCACCACCTTGAGATAAAATTAATAGAACTAAATGTCAAAACAGTCAAATGTATTACAGACAGTGGCAACACGAGCAGGAAGCATGAATTCACTAATGCTTGGCCCTTAAAGATTCCATAGCAGGTACTCACCCCTTTCTGACTGTTTGGTTTTTATTTTTCCATGGCACCTTTTGCCATTCACTGCCACTGCTATTAAATAAGCACAACACTCAAGGGTGTGGATTCTTCAGTCCTTCCTGTTTGCATCACCTGAACAGCACTCTGGGTGATACTATTAAAAGGTAGGGTCATGTATTACACACGGGTTATATAAAAGTCCATACTGGAAGAAATGAACTTTTAGACATTAATACACCAACACCAAAAACACAGTTTTTGGAACATTTGAACAATCTAAAGGCAAACAGGTCATTCAGCCCAACAAAGCTCGCCAGTCCTATTCACTTAATTCTTCTAAAAAAAACATCAAGTCGAATTTTGAAAGTCCCTAACATCTTACTGTTACCTACTTGGCAGTTTATTCCAAGTGTCTATGGTGCTCTGTGTAAAGAAAAACTTCCTAATGTTTGCTCAAAATTTACCCTTAAAAAAGTTTCCAACTGTGTCCCTGTGTTCTTAATTAACTTATTTTAAAGTCGAAGTCTTGATCCACTGAACTAATTCCCTTCATAATTTTAAACACTTCAATCGTGTCAACTCTTAATCTTCTTTTGCTTAAACTGAACATACTCAGCTCTTTTAATCTTTCCTCACAATTCATTCCCTGTAGCCCTGGAATCAGCCTAGTCGCTCTTCTCTGGACCTTTTCTAGTGCTGCTATGTCCTTTTTGTAGCCTGGAGACCAAAACTGCACACAGGACTCCAGATGAGGCCTCACCAGTGTGTTATAAAGCTTCAGCATAGCCTCCTTGGACATCGTGCTACTTTACCAGCATTCTGTTAGCATTTGTAATGCATTCTGAACACTGTCTGGAAGTGAGTCCACTGCGACTCCTAAATTCTTCTCATTAGGTGTACTTTTGATTTTCAGACCTCCCATTGTGTATTCAAACCTCACATTTTTACTTCCTGTAATACTTTACACTTACTGACGTTCAATTTCATCTGCCATGAAACTGCCCAAACCTGTATGCTCTACAAGTCCCTCTTTAATGATTAAGCAGATTCTAGATTATTTGCCAATCCACCTAGCTTGGTATCATCTGCCACCTTAATCAGCTTATTACTTGTATTCCTATCCAAATCATTTATATATATATCTTCACCAAACTACAAACATCACCTTGATCTCCCACTTCTTTTAACTTGATGCCCAACCTCTCATGTGGCACCTTATCAAATGCTTTCTGAAAGTCCAGATAAATAACATCATAAGCTCCACTTTGATTGTATCCTTTTTTTGTTTCTTCACAGAATTCCAGCATGTTAGTAAAACACGACCTCCCTCTTCTGAACCCATGCTGTCTGTACAGTAAAACTTCTGTTCTTGCCATGTGTTGCTCAATCTTATCCTTAATAATTCCTTCCATTAATTTTCCTGAGATGTATTTTAAGCTTACTGGGCTACAGTTGCTTGGATCTGTCTGGTCACCCTTTTTATATAACGGGGTACTATTTGCCATTTTCACCTCCTTCTTGACTGCTCTTTTACTACTAAAACACCGAAACAATCTCTTAGGGTCCTCTTTCACCTTATCTGCTATATTCCTCTCCAGCTGCCTTTTAGCCTCCCTAATATCCTTGTTATGGTCATACACCCCAAGGTTTACACTCGAGTTATTAGTCTTATATGACTTATATGTCTTACCTTTGCAGCTTCTTTTCTAACTCTTCATTAACCCACTGTGGAGTTGTTTTTTTAAATTTTCTATTAATTCCACATTTAGTTATGTAACTGTCCTGCATTACATTTTTAAACCTGTTCCACTCTTAAAAGCTTACCCCAGTCTATCCTCCTCAGATTTGCCTTATAATGCTCCATAAAGGAAGCCTATGTGGCGTTTATACAACCTCCTCCCCTCATTTCCATGCTATTGTTATACACTTACTTCCCAACTATTAAAATAAAATGTTCTACCATAAATGCAACTGTGTCCAGACCGGGGTTGGTTCCTGCCTTGTGCCCAATGCTGCCAGGATTGATTACGGTCTTCAAAGACACTAAAGATTGAATGATAATAGATGGATCATAAGCAGAATTTGCCAAAATCAGCCTGATAAATTAATTGTTCCCACATAGCTTAATGAAATTGTGATTTGCTTAAACAGAAGTAACACTCTGTAGGCCTTAACTGAAACATGAAACATGTCCTCTGAATGCCTTTTGTTCAATAAGAATTGTCTCTTAGGATCGATGAACCTTGCAAAGCAACAGCAGCCTCCCGCCAACATATTCTCCTGTCTCAGGGACCCCACATAACTCAAGCAGCATGGCAGCAGTCTAAGCAGACTCACCTTTTTCCAACACTTCACTTCTTCTAAAAAATTAATAACAGAGACAATGCACTCCCTGTGGATGGTAACGAACGGGAAATTCAAAGCGGTTTCAACTCCAATCCAGACTTTCCAATTAGCTGTTGGATTTTATCTGAGCAGGGAAATCCCCAGACTGCACAACCAGCTGAGGCAAAGAACCCTCCTATGGACCACTTTGCAGTCTCACAACATTTATATCACTTTTAAATGCGGTATACACAGCTGGGTATGCAAGCGCCCTTTTTTTTCTTTGTCATTGTTTTTAATAAAATTAATGAAAAAAAAAATACAATATTTTACGTTTTCAAGACGGCCTTTTCTTTCATATACTAGAGGAAACCAAACAAGACGTAAATTATTTAAAGATGTCTTACTCATAATCAAAGAGCACTACAGCTTGAATATTTAATGAACTATGAAACTCTATACAGTTTCATTCTGTTTTTAAAGATTAAAGAATTCCCAGTCAGAGGCTTGTTTGGCAGGCTGACCTCAACCTCTTGGTGGGGGTAAACCACTGAAGAAGAAGGAAATAAAATGTCATACTGAGTTATACACCGAGCCAAAAAAAACTGACCTGCATGTCGCTCTTTGTGTTTGTCTAATATTGGGTTGCTGTATTTTTCTAATAACTGTAAGAATAAAGATAAAAAAGCTAAAGCAAATAATTAGGGAGAGCAGCAACCCAGTGGTTAACATGGCAGCCTCAGAGCATCACGGTTTGAACTCTTGGTCACTGTCTGTGGCGAGACTGTCTGTGGCGAGACTGTGTGTGTGTGTTCACAAGGGTGGTCTTAATAAAAACAAGAGTAGAATGGTGACTTCTGTATGGTGGGTAGATATGTGTGCCCTGCAAAGGACTGGCGCTGGCTCCTGACTTTCACTCAGTTTTCTTGAGATACACTAGAAAAACTAAAGTCCACCATTGTTCTCCATTGACGTCCATACTATGAAAAACTTTTTTACCTCTTTATCTCCACCAGAACCTTTTTTTTTTCACAACCATCACTACAAAAATTGATAATTTTTGGGATGAGTAATCCTTTAAATGCAAAACACGGTTGAGAGGATGGGCAGCACACAGGTATTGCCTGATGGCCCCACGGTTGAAGTGGCCTTTATATGCTCTACAAGTATCTGTGTCAGCTTTCTGTGACTGCTGTGCTCTCCTTCCATCTCCGTGAAACATGCAGGTTAGATTAATCTGCTGGTTTACACAGTAAGTGTGGCTGTTTGTGTTAATGCGCCCTGTGGCTTGATGATGCTGCCAGCTCTCCTCGACTCTGTAATGGAGAAAAAGATGCACAATTTGAAGAACAACCCTGACAAATTCAGAATTCTAAGTTTCATATAACTTCATTTCTAGCAATCCTAAATAAAGACAGATGTGATATTCCTCGTTGTTGAACATTCTGTTAAGCGAGCAGTTTCTTCTCCTCTGTCAGAAAGCCAGTGTATTAGACTTCATGAATAAGCTGCCATCAGCACTTCTGCTAAATCATGCGCTGTTTCTAAAAAAATCAATCAATAGTTCTGGCTTTTCGACAAGAATGATAAAGGTGTTTACACCTTCTCCCCAACCGCTACAAATGCACAAAGGTTTGCTTGAAACCTCACTACACCGCCATCAAAATGTTTTACAAAATTAATCCAAATGATGTGTGGATCAAACACTGTAGCGAATGATGACGGTCAATCAATGTTCAATAAGTCATGGTGCTCTGTGAATATATAAGAAGCTTTACACTCGTACAGCATGAACTAGATTATGAAATATTACTCTTGGTCATATATTATGATTATTATTATGTCACATTGCTTGGTTTTCATTTTTATTATTGTGACGGGCAGCCATGGCCATTACCTGGCGGGGACGCCAGCTGGATGGAAGGACCGGGCGGGAGAGAGCATCAGCAGGGCACTACCTTCCCTGGGGCGCTACGGGGCAGCCCTTCTGGGTGGCAGTGGCACCATGGATTCCTGCAGGGTACGCTGGGAGTTGGAGTGTGGTTCCATGGGGGCCACCAGGGGGAGCTGCAGAGCACCTAATGGGGCTTTCACCACACCAGGGAGTGATTTCCGGTCGGATTGATGAGCTACCTGGAACACTCCCAGGGTCTGCTTAAAAGGAGCCGCCTCAAGCCATTTGGAGAGCCAGAGTCGGGAGGAGGTGGATGAAGCTGGCCGGGAGAGGAGCGGAGTGGAGGTGGAGAAAGAGAGAAGAAGAAGTGAGAATAAAAGGACTGTGCTTTGGTGGTTTTGCTTATTTGTATTGTGCTGCTGTGGGGAGTGAGGAAAAGTGTTTCCCCACGGAAATAAAGTGTGTTGTGTGTTACACTTGTGTCTTTGGCTGTCTGTGTGTTTAGGGTGGCTGTACACACCCTGATGGTCCATATTACACATTCTTTCTTTTAGGTTTTCACTACTGTACTGCATCAGTATTTGAGAAAATATTTCTGGGGCTCTACCAGGAGAAACGCTGATAAAGGTCTTGTTTTCAGACATTTCTTGCAAAAGTTGGGCAAAGCTCCAGGTTAGACACTGATTGGGTTATAGTGCCAAACCAGTTATTATCTTAAAGTTCTAAAAAGCACTACCACACCTTTGCACTTGATAACCCCCAAAACTATTTGACATTCTGGAGCGCCACAACCATTAAACTGCTCAATACTGGGAGTTATGAATTACAGACCACCATAATCTTTACTCCTTTAAACTGGTGCAAGAATTGCTGCCTTTGCATTTTTCAGGTGGATGATGCACTTTGGTGGTGGCTAAAGTGGCTCTCCATTATCTATGTTAAGTGATCTAAGTAGGTAACAAAAATGCCATAAAAATGTAATTATTATTATTATCAACTCAGTCACAGTTTTAAAGCTGCCAGCTAACCGAACAAACTTGAATGTTCTAAACCCTCCCTTGATCTAATTCCATCGATGTCCTAACCCTATGCAAACTTCTCATTCTCTGCTCTCTTCACAGAGAAGAGCCGCTGTGTCACTTTCAAATATGTCACCAACAATACCCTTATATCTGTTCCCTCAAGTAAATTAAATATTTAACAATGGCCTCTTGCCAGTCTAAAAATCTTATTTGCTACATTTATCAAAGGACATGTCCAGCCATCTACATAGATAGATAGATAGATAGATAGATAGATAGATAGATAGATAGATAGATAGATAGATAGATAGATAGATAGATAGATAGATAGATAGATACTTTATTAATCCCAAAGGGAAATTCACATACTCCAGCAGCAGCATACTGATAAAAAACAATATTAAATTAAAGAGTGATAACAATGCAGGTAAATTAGACAATAACTTTGTATAATGTTAACGTTTACTCCTCCGGGTGAAGTTGAGGAGTCGCATAGTGTGGTGGAGGAACGATCTCCTCAGTCTGTCAGTGGAGCAGGACGGTGACAGCAGTCTGTCGCTGAAGCTGCTCCTCTGTCTGGAGATGATCCTGTTCAGTGGATGCAGTGGATTCTCCATGATTGACAGGAGCCTGCTCAGCACCCGTCACTCTGCCAGGGATGTCAAACTGTCCAGCTCCGTGCCTACAATAAAGCCTTCCTTCCTCACCAGTTTGTCCAAGCATGAGGTGTCCCTCTTCTTTATGCTGCCTCCCCAGCACACCACTGCATAGAAGAGGGCACTTGCCACGTTTGATAGAATATCTGCAGCATCTTATTGCAGATGTTGAAGGATGCCAGCCTTCTAAGGAAGTATAGTCGGCTCTGTCCTTTATACACAGAGCATCAGTATTTTCAGTCCAGCCCAATTTATCATCCAGCTGCTCTAAAAGGTATGTATAGGTCTGCACCCTCTGCACAGTCACCTCTGATGATCACGGGGTCCATGAGGGGCCTGGGCCTCCTAAAATCCTCCACCAGCTCTTTGGTTTTTCTGGTGTTCAGGTGTAGGTGGTTTGAGTCGCACCATTTAACAAAGTCCTTGATTACGTTGCTATACTCCTCCTCCTGACCACTCCTGATGCAGCCCACGATAGCAGTGTCGTCATCGAACTTTTGCATGTGGCAGGATTCGGAGTTCTATTGGAAGTCCGATGTATGTTGGCTGAACAGGACTGGAGAAAGTACAGTCACCTGCGCAATCCTTTGCTGCTAACCACAATGTCAGATGTACAGTTCCTGAGACGCACATACTGAGGACTGTCTGTAAGATAGTCCACGATCCATGCCACCAGGTATGAATCTACTCCAATCTCTGTCAGCTTGTCCCTAAGGAGCAGAGGTTGGATGGTGCTGAAGGTGCTAGAGAAGTCCAGAAACATAATTCTTACAGCACCACTGCCTCTGTCCAAGTGGGAGAGGGATCGGTGTAACATGTAGATGATGGCATCCTCCGCTCCCACCTTCTCCTGGTATTTACGGTCGAGGAAATGGGGAGATGGCTAGCAAATCATATCAGAGAGTACGCTGTAAAAATCCAGGCCCTTACAAAGCCTATTGTAGAAAGCTTCAAATCCCTTGATCATAGGCAAACTGATCTCTCTATTTGTGTTCTTTCAGAGGGCCTTAAAGACACTTTACAAAGCAAAACAGAAGAAGCCACATTCATTCTCAGCCTGGGTCACCTATTTCTCCAGGTCTTAATGGCTGACTACCTCTTAAATCCCTCCTGTTATTTTCTTTAATGGCAGCTTTCCCTCACCTACTCTGTCCTTTCCTCCTTTCATTTGACCTGGCTTTGTTCCCTCCTTCCCCTCATGTATTTGTTACCTGCTCCTTCCTTTTCAGTTTCAGGCCACACAGCTTTAACCTTCTTTCCTATTCGATATTTCACATAAGACAAAACTGAACATTTAGTTTCCGGAAGACTCTGCAGATTCAGGACATGCTATGTACATTGAAGATAATGACTGGCCTGCTCGACCCTGTCACCTCCAGTTACTTGACACCTGACGGAGCTTGGCCTAAGCATGTAACCCTCTCTCACATTGCCAGCATCTTGGCTACGCATCCATAAAAAAAAGAGGTAGAATCAGTTACAACATCACAGACCTGCCTGGCAGAGATAATTCTTTCAATTATTTCTCTTTGTAGAGAAAACAAAGTACATTTCGCCAGAATTACGACTTTTATTTGCGTTTTGATAACACACAGCACCATACTGTTTATTTTATCCTATTTTTTTCATTGACGTTAACTTGGAAGCTTTAATTGTTCTAAAATGCCGATGACGTTATAATTAATTGGCAAAGGTAGCACAGTTTTCATGCCTTCTGTGTGAATTTTTGCAAGATCTCCCCAACTGTAATGGCTTTGGAATCCAATTGGCCTCTCATTTCCCAAAGATGTGCTGCCAACTCATTAATTGCTCCAGTGTGCATATGTGTGGGCACCCAATGACAGAATGGAGCTGGGATCCTTGCTGGTGCATATGACTGCCAAGAATGGCTGTACTGGAAGTTTGAAATTATGTCACATAAATGATTTGATGGATTCATTCATATACGGTTACAATTAGCATCTGAATAAATAAAAAAAATGAGCATAGTGGATTTCTTTCTGTTTTTGCTTTCATTGTTGCTATCGTGGGCTGCATCAGGAGTGGTCAGGAGGAGGAGTATAGGAACCTAATCAAGGACTTTGTTAAACGGTGCGACTCAAACAACCTACACCTGAACACCAGCAAAACCAAAGAGCTGGTGGAGGATTTTAGGAGACTCAGGCCCCTCCTGGACCCCGTGATTATCAGAGGTGACTGTGTGCAGAGGGTACAGGCCTATAAATACCTGGGGGTGCAGCTGGATGATAAATTGGACTGGACTGCCAATACTGATGCTCTGTGCAAGAGAGGACAGAGCCGACTATACTTCCATAGAAGGCTGGCGTCCTTCAACATCTGCAATAAGATGCTGTAGATGTTCTATCAGATGGTTGTGGCAAGGACCCTCTTCTATGCGGTGGTGTGCTGGGGAGGCAGCATAAAGAAGAGGGACACCTCACGCCTGGACAAACTGGTGAGGAAGGCAGGCTCTATTGTAGGCACGGAGCTGGACAGTTTGATATCTGTGGCAGGGCGATGGGCGCTGAGCAGGCTCCAAACAATCATGGAGAATCCACTGCATCCACTGAACAGGATCATCTCCAGACAGAGGAGCAGCTTCAGTGACAGACTGCTGTCACCGTCCTTCTCTACTGACAGACTGAGGAGATCGTTCCTCCCTCACACTATGCGACTCTTCAGTTCCACCCGGGGGGTAAACGTTAACATTATACAAAGTTATTGTCTGTTATACCTGCATTGTTATCACTCTTTAATTTAATATTGTTTTTTATCAGTATGCTGCTGCTGGAGTATGTGAATTTCCCTTTGGGAATAATAAAGTATCTATCTATCTATCTATCTATCTATCTATCTATCTATCTATCTATCTATCTATCTATCTATTAATTAAAGGGCAGATATGGCTGGACTGCATTTATGTTAAATAGTTTCAAACCACTTGCTTGCTATCTGTTTAAACAAATCTGTATCTTTATGTGTACTCATTATATAATTAGTCATTTGTTAAGTTTGCATTTGCATTTTACCTGAAAACTTATCACACTCAGTGAAGAGCACTATGCAAAAATAAAATGAATAGAATTGAGTTAATTACTGGATCTTACATAAGAGCGTATGGTGAACAGCATATTGATCTGGATGCCATTCCTGATGTAACTCTCTCCGTTTATCTTCGCTTGGGATTGGCATGAAGAAACACACTGGTTTGAGCATACCCTGTGGTGATGGACAGGCTGACAGATGAGATTAGACAGGAGTCCCTGTGGACTATGATGTTTGTGGATGACACTGTGATCTGTAGTGAGAATAGGAAAGAAGTGGAAATATGCTTTAGAGAGGACAGGAATGAAGGTCAGTAGGAACAAGACAGAATACATGTGTGTAAATGAGTAGAAGGTCAGTGGAATGGTGAGGATGCAGAGAGGAGAGTTGGTGAAGGTGGATGAGGTTAAATACTTGGGATCAACAGTACAGAGTACCAGGGAGTGTGGAAGAGAGGTGAAAAACAGAGTGCAGGCAGGGTGCAATGGGTGGAGAAGAGTGTCAGGAGTGATTTGTGACAGACGGGTAACAGCAAGAGTGAAAGGGAAGGACTACAGGATGGTAGTGAGACCAGCTATGTTATATGGTTAGAGACGGTGGCAGTGACCAGAAAGCAGGAGACAGAGCTGGAGGTGGCAGAGTTAAAGATGCTAAGATTTGCATTGGGTGTGACGAGGATGAATAGGATTAGAAATGAGGACATTAGAAGGTCAGCTCAGGTCGGACGGTTTGTCAGAGAGGTGAGATTGCATTGGTTTGAACATGTGCAGAGAAGAGATGCTGGTTATATAGGGAGAAGGATGTTAAGGATAGAGCTGTCAGGGAAGCGGAAGGCCTAAGAGAAGGTTTATGGATGTGGTAAGAGAAGACATGCAGGTGACTGATGTGACAGAGCAAGATGCAGAGGACAGGAAGATGTGGAACAAGATAATCCACTGTGGCAACACCTAATGGGAGAAGCCGAAAGAGAAAGTTGAAGAAGGTGAACAGCAGCAGAGATCTCCATCCATTAACTTTTATAAATCGATATACAATCTGTTCCTGACTTAAGGGTGCTTTTTTGACGTTTAATTTTGCCCATTTTTCCAGGTCAGATGGATTGAAGCAGGCTACTCTGCACTGCTTAGTAGTCAACATATGTGTCTGAGAATCATTGACAGACCACTGGTAAAAATCCTACATATCGGCCTGTCCAAAGCTTTCGCTTCACTGTAGTGAACATGTGAAATCTTCACAGCACCCAACACCGTAGTATGCCATCTGCCACACAAAATGAATCTCTATTAGCGTTATCAAGCAAAACACGTATCCTTTGAATTTGGCCGAATAGTATTTATACTGCTTTAAACCTTAAAAGATGAAGACTCTGTAAAAGTCCATAAAAGCCCTTTTCAGTTACCTACCTTTCAAATGGATGAAAGCTGACAATAAACAGCTGCTTTTACTGCATTATTATTATAGAAATACTGAATAATTATTGATTTGTATTTTATATTTCAAAGACAAAAGGAAAAGGTGATATGTATAACATTAAGCGGTGTACCTACCTAGAACTAGAACCACTGGCTGAAGACAGTACTACAGGACAAATGGCAGTTAAGTATGACACTTTAATGGAAGTTCCTCAGAATGTTAGAGGATAGCACTGGACACCCTGCAATCTGTGGATGCACCCCTGATGTACAGAATATTGAAAAGTACAAACTACTAGGGGTTATGTGTCTCTTTAAATGAGAAGTGGGTTTAAATCTTCAGGATCAGCTGATGCCACTAGAGGGGACTGTAGAAGCATATAACTTGGGCTTCCAGAGCAAATTCCTCACACTGTAAGTCAGTGTTTCTTAAACACTTTTTCCCAAGTGTTGCATTTCTTTGTGTCTTCAAGACCCACAACGTGATGACTGTCAGATCCAGGATTTGCTGCCAATATTTTTCCAAGGGTGGGAGAGGCGGTTTCCCCTTGGGGAATCACTGTCGATAGTCATTCCAGAGGGATGGGTCCTCCTTAGAAAATTACCACCGACAAACATGACAGAGCAAAGTGAATTGCTTAAACTGCCCACAGTGACTGAGACACTCTGCAAACCGTACACAACCCTTTCTCATTGAATGCAATGGTGAGTAACGACTGTACACAACCCAAAAGCCGACAACCTGTCACCTGTTTTAGGTCACAAGCCATAGTTTAAGAAAATATGTCCATAAGACATTGGTAGATGAGCTCCACAAGTAATCCCTGCCTGGAGATTAAAAGACAGTGAATTTAGATAAAGAGGAGAGTCAGGACAAATACTAAAAAGTATTCAGACCCCTTCACTTTTTTTCATGTTTTGTTTTTTTTTGCAGCATTATGCTAAAATCATTTCAATTCATTTTTTACCCTAATAAATTATCATGCAATACCCAGAAATGACAAAATGAAAACAGGCTTTTTTAAATTTTTGCGTTTATGTTGCTACATAACGACTGACGAATGATTACTGCATTAGGCTGATCTACATTTATATTGCCTAGTAGGCGTGCTGCCAAGAGGTGGTAAGATGGCACGCCACAAGGTCAAAAATGGAGAGACCAGAAGATACAACAAGAATCTACACAAGGTCAGACACACGTGCATCAGGGGCATCTTCATTACTTGAGTAATTACTGTAATTCCAGCCCCAGGACACAGGTCAGCTCTGAATGTTATGCCTTTACCTCTTTTGACCTCAGATCTAATAAAATATATAAAAGAATTTTATAAAAGTAAAACGATTTTATTTACTTTAGTTATAAATGCAAAAAATAGCAAAAAGTACATTTTTGTTTAACCACAATTTTCATGGTTATATGTAACTAAATAAAATCGTGAGACGCACATAAAATAATTAATTCTAACAATTTTTGAAACTTGTTTAGCATGCTGGGGAATGACAATGGTTGTTTTTTTTATATTTTGAAAGTAGCTATTCTATTAATTGATTGAATTAATTAATTTATGTGCGCCTATCGATTTTATTTGGTTACATATAACCAGAAGAATTTTTTTGTTTGTTTTTTAGTGCATTTATAACTAAAATAAATAAAATCGTTTTACTTAAAAAAAAATCTTATATATTTTATTTTTTACTTTTTAGTCTGAGTATTTTGCAAATGATTTTTCTTTAATCATTTTTCATGAATGGGAATCTTCTTTAAAAGTTTTACATAATATCTTCTTTGCAGAATTATTTGAATACAAAAAAGAGTTATATTTTGGTCTCTATTTTTCTGTTCAGGTTCTTATGGGATTAGCACTCAGTCGCTGCGAACAAAAAATATCAACGACAGAATGGCAAGCTTATTGCATCATCAAGGCTACTACTTCGCAAGAGTAAACAAGTAAAATTGGCAGGCATATTTATGATGCGTCTCTCACTTGTATGCTCCGATATCGCACTATTTTCTCTCTCCGTCATTGTTGTGTGTGTGTTAATTGGAATCGCATAACCATTAATTACGGTGAAATATGTTACAAAATTGCATCGGTTTTGATGGATTATTGTATTGTCATCGATACTGAATGAATGCAAAATTTGAAGAAATTCGCTTTGCTAAAAGTGGGTTTAAAATTAGTTACAAGATTTGACCCAGACAAACAAACAGACAGTGGAGTTGTAATCAGAATATAAGTTTAATGTCACTGTGCTCTGTACAAAAATCCACTCACATGTAAAGGCCAGGCCAAAGTTACCACACAGGGGCTCTCAGCATTTAGAACTGCTAGGCAAGCATTTGAAGAGAGAAAGGTAGAACTACGAAAATAGGCATTGTACTATTTCTGTATGTTAGCGATGAAATTGAATCCTCTCCTGGACTTGTTTGGAACCTAAGTAAGGGCCTGCACTTGGAAAAGACAGTATAAAAAGACTTGGACAGCAGCCAAATACTTTGAAGCTGATAGACGGATGGAAGATTACGTCATCCTTTCAGTGCAGCAACGAAAAACGACAAACACTACACAAAGTGTTGTCATGGCTTCATTTTGTCTGTTAAGGCGCGTAAATCGTCATTAAAGAAAGCTAAGTTATTTTCTCTTATATGATTTTTACCACCGTATCACTATGGGAGGGATATCACCTTTTCACATTATCTATATAGTTTTGGGTTACTTAAAACGCCGCAATTACAAAATAACTTATTCCAACTAGGGAGCTAGCGACCTCTATCGGAAACAGAAGTCAAGTTAAATAAAATCATTTAAAAAAAACTGCAGACTGGAGGATCTCAGATGTCACTTCTGCTTATCTACCAAAAGTCATGCCCTTTCTGTCCCAGGACCTATTTAAGAACCTGTCTCACCAGAAGTAGACAGTCATTTTGGAGTCATGTCTAAATAAGCCAAATCTTCATCAACCACGTGAAGAAATTAGCTTCTTTTCTGTTTTTCATTTCCTTGGCGTAACAACCTGACATTGAATGGAGTACCCCAATTCTTTATGCTTCTTTGTTTGTTGTTATTACAAGCAGCAAGGCTCAAAGCTATAAAGTCAATTCTACCTTTAAACAAAACTAAATGTTAACCAAAAATCCTAAGTGGAAAAACACAGTCACAAGATCCTTGCTTTAAATCAAAACCTGAAACAATTAGAAAGAATGGATAGAATTCAATTGCTGTGTGCCTATACCTGTATATCATTGTGGTAATGACGTCACCAGACAACAAGTCAATGGACCACGACTCAGACAATCGCTCAACACATCGTAGCTACAGGATCAACCGTAATGGAAACAAAATGGAACTCCAATATTTTTCAAAACAAATAATACTTTAAATTAATAAATGTAGACATTCAGTAATATAGGGCCTGGTTCATTTCTTGATCCAGACTAAGTGAATGAAGAACATAATCCTTCCAGAATCAATTAATCTGAAAATAGTGCTCCAGCAGTGCGGACTCCACTGGCATCCTCAACATAAAGAATCTAATAATTCAGTTACTGGAATTGAATAACAACAGAGTAATAAATAAGGAAAAAAGGAGCTTTGGTTACCTAGCATAATGACTGAGTAAAAATCAGGGGAAGTTGTGCTTAGGCTAAACAATCCCCTCGGGAGACCTCATCAGCAATATTGTGGTCAATTTTGGTTTCCATTTTATAAAAAAAAAAAATAAATAGGGAAATTCCAGAGAATATCACCTAGACAGACTCCAGGAATGAACAAGGTATGAAAAATGGGGAGAGACTGAAGGAGTTTTTATCAGAAATTAGGAGACAGGCTGATAGAAGTGCTCTAAGCCAATGGTTTTCTACCATTATACCTTATGGAGCAAAAGAACCCTGAGAAAAGCTTTGCAGACTGAAGAGGTGAAAATTATAATAAACTTATTTACTCTGTATGAAAACTCACCAAACCAGTGACTGCCTGAAGTGGAGACACACACATTCGAGTGCTCTCTTAAGGTATAATTTCTTAACGGTGTGGAGATTCATGCATACATATTTAATAATATCAGACTGGAGAGCAGGGATTGTAATTTTTTTTGTCTGAAATGTTAGATAGATAGATAGATAGATAGATAGATAGATAGATAGATAGATAGATAGATAGATAGATAGATAGATATGAAAGGCACTATATAATAGATAGATATGAAAGACACTTTATGATAGATAGATAGATAGATAGATAGATAGATAGATAGATAGATAGATAGATAGATAGATAGATAGAAAGGCACTATATATTAGATAGATAGATAGATAGATAGATAGATAGATAGATAGATAGATAGATAGATAGATAGATAGATAGATAGATAGATAGATAGATAGATAGATAGATAGATAGATAGATATGAAAGGCACTTATGATAGATAGATAGATAGATAGATAGATAGATAGATAGATAGATAGATAGATAGAAAGGCACTATATATTAGATAGATAGATAGATAGATAGATAGATAGATAGATAGATAGATAGATAGATAGATAGATGTGTCCACAAATCCAACATGCTAATTGAAGTTTTTCCGTTCTGATGTCCCCCTGGTTAAATCAACAGTATTCCAGGGTCAGAATGATTCATTTATTAGAATATTAGTACATATTGAATCATTTCTTTTCCTGCGTTAATAAATATTAATCAGGATGATGTAACTTATCTCCCCAGGTAAAAACGTGGACAAATTCAGTCAGTATTTCAATGATTGGATAACATTTTTTAGTTTTAATTGTAATGTGCTAATTTTTTCACTCACTCATTTCCAGTCCCTCTTCTGCCTTTTCCGCTCTGTCTGAGCACATTAGATAAAAACCGTGAAGAATTAAAAGAGCATCTGAAACAAATGCCACAGTAACTTGCTGTGACTCACCATGACATGTAAAAGTTCATCCAGCTTATTTAAAACTGATTGAACATTCCATATGTTCGGAGTACTCTTCACCTTACTTGTATCCTTGCTTTGTATTCTTGCCATGTTTGGACAAGCTGCTTATGCAATGAGGTGCAACAGGCAGCAGTGATCCCAGCGCTAACAGCTAAGTATGGGAATATTTCATATATCCCACTTCATATTCTCAAAGTCTCTTAAATTCTCAGATGTTGCAGATAGTCATTACAATTGTCTGATTCTATTCGCTCACCCTGTATCAACTTTCAAGTTCCCATCTCATCCAAAAGGCAAGATTATTCGGGTGGATCACAAAAGTCTGTGTCTGCAATGACAGCAGCGTATCTTCAATTTCAATTAATTTACGATTTTTAGTAACAAGCCAAAAGCCAAATCTTAATATTAATAATGGTTAAATAAATTGGTTAAGAATCATTAAAAACTCTGAAAAGTGTTGACATTGGCTAAAAAATGTGACCTGAAACTTTCAGGGACTGATGGGTGATAAAGATAAATTATGAAGGGTATTTGTAGGGTGGACACCAGCTGTTATTGTAAAACGGGAGCACTGAGGGAAATGAGAGAAGATAGTTAGGGTACATTTTAGGAGTACATTATCAAGCAGTTTCATAAAAGTAGAACTTTGGTGCTGTTTAGATCTGGACTTCATATGCTTTGGAAGAGATTGACAAGCTTCATTGCGCCAAATGTTCTTTTGAGATCTTACCTTTAGCCCTTTCCTCGTGTGATCATTTTCATTAAGAGAATGAATAAATGCTACACAAGCAATGAAAATAAAAATCAATTGTGCTACAGCTTCTACTTTACATAAGGGATAAAGTGTGAAAACCTTTTTAAGAAACCTATACTTGACCTTTCTGTAATCTTGTAACACCACTTAATTATACATTAAGGGATACAGAAGCTCATTATTTCTTTAACGATCTATTTTAAGGACAGGTTTATTTATTTATCTGTTGACTCATTTGCTTATAACAATGTGATGTTTTCAAAGCGTCAGCCAGAGAACTCTTTATATCTGGGGCTTGGTGTGTCTGTGTGTATATGTTTTAATCTCCAAGAACAACTAGAAAATCTATGACTTTCTGTCCCTCGACGCATAATTAAAAAAACAAAACAAAAAAACGCCTTTGAAACAATGCAACACAAGAATGTCTTGAAAAATACTCCATTGTTTCTTCCTGGAAAAATTACAAAATGAGTCGCAGAAAGGCAGTCTGGTGGTGGGGCTATACCTCATGCTGAGATCTATCACAGAGCTGGAGCCTCTTATCGAGATGTTGACGTCAGGGTTGAAACAGACTGCTGTGGCTACTGGAAGCTAATGTAACTCAGCCTCATTCGGGACTCCATGAGCAACTGCTCATTCGACACAAAGTCAAACCAATGATACCCAAGGATTTTCCGGAGAGACACAGTACCAAAGGATTTGATTTCACCCATCACTGATTAAATTATAAATATTCATTTGTTTAAAATTAAAAATGTCCAAACAGTCATTGTCTTAATTATATAACATGCTAATCCAAAGCAATATACTGTAGTTGACAACAGTAATTTGGCTACTGGTTAGTCTAACCACAATGAATGAAAGTAAGATGACCCTAGTAAGGAATTTACCTGGCACTGAAAGGACCTTGCTATGGCCATCCTAAACAGGATCACCTGTTCCCTTATCAGCAACCACAGTAGCCTGGTTTTACAACTAAAAAGTTGTAACCATCGACCACATCCTGGCACTGAAGGTTCTCATGGAGAGCAAATGTGAATATCGGCAAAGTTTCTTTGCAACCTTTGTCGATTTTCATAAAGTGTTCGACTCAGTTGATTGAACTGCCCTGTGGGACATCATGAGGGTTTGCCGGATCCCCTCGAGTTTGCTGGATATCATTGCCAGTCTGTACACTTCTACTGTGAGTGCTGTGCAGAGTGGAGGCAGAACCTCTGCATTTTTCACAGTTGATTCTGGGGTTCATCAGGGGTGTGTTTTTGCTCCTACTCAATTCAATGCTTACATTAACTGGGTGTTGAGGAGGGTTGTGGGGTCCAGTGGCTATGAGGCATCTGTTGGTGAAAAAAGATTCACTGATCTTGACTTTGCTGACGATGCTGTGATCTTCGTGGAGTCAATGGAGGCCCTGATCAGGGATCTTGAGATACTGAGTGAGGAGTATGAGTTTCTGGATTTGCGAGTGTCCTGAATAAAAACCAAGATCCAGGCCTTTAATGACCACAGCCATCAGCAGTGTGTCTGTCTACAGAGAGAGTGTCAATTTTGTTGAGAGGTTTACTTACCTCGGCAGTAACATTCATATCTCTGGTGACTCTTCCTATGAAGTCAGTAGACAGATTGAGAGAGCATGGGGGGTGGGGGGGTCATGAGGTCGCTGGCAAGGGGTGTGTGGTGCACCCGATATCTTTGAAAAAGGACAAAGGTCCAAGTCTTTAGAGTCCTGGTGCTTTCTGTCTTGCTATATGGTTGTGAAACAGAGACGCTAACCAGTGACCTGAGATGAAGACTGGACTCCCTCTGTACTGTGTCTCTCCATAGAATCCTTGGGTACTGCTGGTTTGACTTTGTCTCGAATGAGCCATTCCTTATGGAGTCCCAAATGAGGCACATTACCTGCATTGTGAGGAAGCATCAGTTATGGCACTATGGCCATGTGGCACAATTACCCAAGGGTGATGCAACTCACCCGAGTGACTGGACCAGGCCAAGGGGATGCCAACATAACACCTGGCTGCAGAACATAGAAGTGACATCCTTCACATCTTCTACAATTCTGTGATGGCAGTGCAATTTTCAGTGCTGTGGTGTGCTAGGCTGGTAACATCACTGCAAGAGAGGCCCACCAAATTGACCAGCTAATAAAATGTGAAGGCTCAATTCTGGGACACTCTCACTGTGACTCTGTCTACTCTTGTATCATTAGACAAGTCAGAAGTTTTTTCTTCTTTTCATTATTTTTGATATGTATTTGAGCGGGGTTCTTCTTGTTTATTATGATAGTTCTATATTTCTTCAGTTTCTGTAAAAGCAAGCAGCCTGGTACAAGTATAAAACAGAAGGGTGCTTTTATTCAAGAATATAATCACAGAAAAACTTGTACCTTTTGTGAAAATGTTTATTTGATATTTGGACTTCAGACTTCACACATTATACACTTCATGTCTACATTTTGTCATTAGTACTATAACATGAAAAAGTTTCTGCTTTAGTTATTTGTTCAATATTTATTACCTTGCATTTCCTGTCATCCTACATATACACAGACTGTTGTAGACATAGAAATGCATGTTTTCCAAATAAGGATATATTATTTACCCCATTCAACTCTAGGCACCTCACATCCAGATAAACAGACTTGAGCTGGGAGAACTCTTTCCCCAAGTTGAGCTGCTGTAGCAGGGGGATTGGATAGCAGGCTGCTTGTGCTGATCGACACATTTACAAAACAAAAGACACTGATGGAGAGGTGCGAAGGAATTTAAGGTAGCCAAGGATTACAAGTTTTTTCGTAGGCTTCAGGGATTCTAGTGTTAAATTAATACATTGATGACGTCATGATGCGCAACTTCTGGGCTTGGCAAACAGAGCAATGGAGCTACAAAATGGTGGTGACTGTAAATAAGTAAATGAAAAATTCTATAATTGTTATATTCATTGTTGGATTTCTCACAACATAATGATAAAAAAAAATCAATAAGGTTATTTACAGCTAAAATGTACTGAGAAAACAATTCCCTGTTGTCCAAAAGCCCCAAAACATTTGATCTGAAATCCAGGGAAATTTACTAAGCTTAGAAATAAATGTCCAAAGAGTTTTTTTTTCTGTGCTCATATTCCTGTTTTGCCTGTCTGAATGGTTCCAGTATGCAAAAGGCAATACATTGAAAAAATGTTTTACACAAAAATAAGAATTCTTCTTCTCATCTTATTTTCTTAAAACTCTTTGAGGGCTGAATATTTTATTTGGCCGCAGGGCAGAAATGCGCAGCAGAGCATTTGTCGACAGCCGGAGCTAAAGGCGGATCCGGTGAGAGTGTGAAGCGATTGCACAAAGCAAAATACTCCATGGACAACGTTTTACATATTATTGCTGAATTGGACTCTGATTTATCCGACTCTGATTTTGATGCAAGTGATCTGTAGATCGAAAACAAAAGTGATGTACCAGCATCAGCTGACCGGTCCCCAGCTGATCATAGTGCAGAATGTGTTCGTGTAGCAGCTTGCAGCTCCTACATGTCGTTATATGTCGACATCCGCCTTGAAAGAGTTAATCACTTTTACTGGTGAGGGTCACAGTAATTCCCCTTCTTCCTGTTTTCATTACCAATATCGATATTTATATGAATAATAATAATCATTATCAATAATGGTAGTTTTTTACACTCTTGCTTGACTGATGTCCTGCCCAAGGCTGTTTCCTGCTTTGTGCCTTGTGGCTAGGACAGGCTCCAGCCCTGCCGCGCCCGACCCTAAATTGGATTAAGTAGACTTAAGAATGAATGCATGACTGATTTTACTTGTTCTCCTCTCAGTGTGATGCAGTTTTTCTCTCTCATTTTTTTCTCAGTACAGTAAGCACTGACCCCTGCTTCAAGGGGTCACCTGCCCTGTCACTTTACATATTCATGCTGTGTAAAATGCTACTGTACTATAGGTGGATGTCCTCTGTCTCAGCAAAGCAATCCCAACACTTCATGCTTTTCAAGTATAGCTTATGAGAAGAAAAAGCTGCAGAAATTGGTGTTCACTCCACTGAGGAGTTCAAGTGTACTGTATGCCAACTTCTGGAGGTAAATCCCAATGATCCAAGGTACATTTCTGTTTTGTATAACCCATTTGCCTTATTTACTGCACTTGTTTGAGAATAGAGGGCACACAGTGGCTTGCTCCAACTGCATAAACACAGATTCATCCATGCACTTTAGGGTTTTGGGCATTGATGAGAAGCAAACCTAGAAAGGATCCCATTCAATAGGGAACACCCATGCAGACTTAAAATCCAGAATTTCCCATTGACCTAACTGGCATATCTTTAGGATGTGAGAGGAAAACAAGAGAAAAACAAAAACCTGGGAAGAACATGCAGACGTCACAGAGACAGTGGCTTGACTCAGGATTTTAACTCATGACTACAGACTGCGCAATGATAGTGTTGAAACAGCCAAGACAAAGCCAAATCATTGTTTAACTTCAACTTCTTCAGTCTATAATAAACAAATACAACTCAGTGTATACATTGTTGGTCTCAGCCTGTGTCATGGCACTCCTTAAATTCACTTTTAGCTTTTCATTGATTTAAACCCTCAAATAAGGTGGGCAGAGAGGATTTATTTCTAAATCTCATATTACAGCAAAACACTTAAAAATGGACCTTCAGTTTCATTTTGCTGCCCGCACTGACCATTTAACACAATAGCCTTCTACTGACTAATCCAACAGAGTGTGCAGTTTTAAAAGTTCAGGCTCCGCAGTGTAGACATGCATTGCTAAGTTTCCATCTTTAAAACCTCTGATCACAGCTGCATCACAGAAAATTGACCTCCAATTACCAGCTTGTCTTATGTTTCACAAGCATGTGCTGCTCACAAGGAGGGGCCGCCAGCTGAAATTCACATGGGGGTTCATTTCAGAAAAAGCCTGCTTTATGAGCTCAGTTACATCTTGTTGACTCTTAGATTTTCCAAGTTGTCCATTTAAGACTGGTGATGTCCCTAATTCTCCACCATTAAGCATTAACTGTTAAAGGTCTGCAGTGAATATTACCAGAAAGGAAAACTACTATTAACACTACACTACATTAATAACAATAACAATAATACTAAGCTGTCATGGATAGGTGTTGTGCCAACATGAAGGGACTGGCATCCTGGTGGGATTCAACAAAAGATCCTTGTTCAGCTGGAAGGTCAAAGTAGGGAATGGATGTCATGCACCTCCAGATGTTAGGGCATACTGGGAATTGTAGTCCCATGGGGGCAGTCCTGAGGGGTTCCAAGTGTGCTGTTAGGGGGTACTGCTGGGAATGGCTGTCCCAACTTTTGGATGCTTCCATCTGACCGAGAAATGATTCCTAGTTGTAATGTGACATCAAGAAAATTAGAGTTGAAAGGTAAAGGACAAGACTTGACTTGAAGTGGGGAGGAGGAGATTCATTAATATATTGTGGTCTCATAAGACACACATGTGAAAGGTACTTTTGCATATTTCACTTGATTTGAACTCTTCACTGTGTTAGTGCACTTGTGTGTGGAATCTGGGGCTCTGGGATGTCCCATTTTGTTCACAATAAAATTAATTATTATTATTATCTTTTTTCTTTTTTCTCAGCTTCTGCAGGTTACTTTTTACTAGGAACCCACCAAGTTCCTTAGGTCTTACTGTCCGATGGTCACGACTTTAAGAAGAAGTATGGTCTTCTGTACCTGGGCATCACTAGCTTTACCTGCCAGCTCATCAAGTTATTTCTAGAGGCCTAGTCCAACAGTTCCATGTATTCCAACTACAACTGAAATAACATAAGCCTGTGAGCTCCACACAGACAAGATCTCAATCTCAAGGTCTTTGTATCTACTGAGTATTAGTATTTGTACCTTCTTGACTGACACGTTTTTGACTTCAGATCGCCTTCTGGTATTGTTATGAAGAATGATGTCCAGTCAGTTGGCTCCAATGGTACCATTGGTGTTCACAGCCATATTGTACGTAATGGTGGTGTTCTTTGTCTCTATGCCCTTTTCAGGCTAGTTATGTTACCAATGATCAGGCAATGGGAGGCCAAGCTTACATAACGTTAACCAGTGCAGGTAGCCTGCTATTCGATTGTGTAAATGAGTATATTCCTTTGACGCTAGCTCTGAGCACCCAGTAACAATATAACTAGTGTTCTGTACTTGTTACTGGCATATCCTGAATGTGTGATCAACATCTATCTTGAGAACATTCTTCTGATGGTAGTCTATTAAGAGCCCTGTTCCTAAGCTGCCTTGAGGAGACTCAGTAACCAGCCCTTTCAGCCTAGAGCTTTACCACCATCCAAAGATCAGTTTCTTGTCAACAAACTTGTTCAATGTCTGTCTGTAGAATTGACCATGGAGTGATGGAGAAGAGTTTTTTTCTTAGATTAGTAAAGCTTTTATCCAGCTTTTGATGGCCTTGAGACTTGATGTTGTTATTTGGAAACAAGTACCAGGTATGAAGTATCAGTGCTAGGTTCCTTCTCCAACTTTGACAAGAGAGTACATCGTTTTCTGCTTTTACGTGTCTCATTATGAGGCTGAAATGTTTGTCGGTACCAAGCTTAATGCATTTACTAGGACTGAGAGTCTTGTTTGCAATTTCCAGCTCAATGAGTCCACTGCCACCACTTCTAGGTATTCACATTTTGTCTGTGTAATCTTTCGGGTGCATGAGGCCATACTACATTTATTTGCTTCCTGGTCTTCATGTCCATCTTCTTATTATTGCTGTAATTATTATTAATTATTGTTGTTGCTTTGGGTGACATGGTAGTACAGTATTTAGCGCTGGTGTCTCACAGCTTCCAAACGTAAACCCATTCACTGTCTTTGCTGTATGTGTTCAGGTGGGTATTTCAGCTGGCTTTCCAATTTTCCTCCTTCATTTCAAAGACATGCAGGACAGGCCCCTGGCTGACTCTGACAGTGAGAATGTGTACATCAATGTGCGCTTTATGGAACTGCTGCCCCATCCAGGGTTGGTTCCTACTTTGTTCTGGATACCATTAGTACCTCTCGTTGCCCCCTGCTAGCCTAAATCTTGATTAAGCCGGTTTAGTAAATGAATACACAGATATTAGTCTTACTACAGTATAAAATTGTTGAAGCATCGTATTCGAGTATTTCTGTCACCTTTAATGCAACTCCCATTTTGCAATATGCCTCGTCTTATTCATTTACAGCAGGCATTCAACAATATTTGCTATTAAAAGTAAAATAACACGCAACTCTAACTGGATGACTCACCCTGAAATATCCACAGACTGCCACCGAATTCCTTAGTTTAAAGCTCTGTATGAATCTTCCAAGACTGCCATACTGAGCCTTAATTATTCTATAACCACCAATGTCTATTACTGAATCTGACAAGGGGATCACACCCTCCTCGTAAATAACAGGAGTGAGCAAAATTGCATTTGCTACAGGTTTCAAACAATCATGCAGAGAGCCTTTACGGCTTAATAGGTGTCAGACTTTGGGGATCACATTACTGCTTGCATCAGCCTAAACGATCCCACAGTAGCAATCGCAGAGAGACGTGCAGCCTGCAGATTTATGCACTGCCTGGCAGAGCTCTAACCTTTTCTTGACTCAGCCACTATCAAGTGTTTGGACAAGATAAGAATGTATTTACATTTTTAATGAGACTTCAGTGTCCTGACTTCTTGGCAGATGCTCCTTTGACAAATACAAATAAGTGCTGTAAATACCTCCTTCTAAAAGGGCTTATTAGACTGGGTTTGGGGGGGATCACCTACGAGCCTAATTAAAGCCCCCTGGAGTTTATGATACAAAATGAGAATCATGTGTGTTACACTAAGTAAAAAACAAGAATTACTGTAAGTAATAACTGGAATATGAGAACTATATGTATATATTATTAATATTTAAAAGGCATCCAGTTCAAATCATTTTCATTTTCCTGGTCATTAAATATCTCATTGTCTTTATGGATTTTCTTTTTTTTTTTCTATGACCTTGTGATTTCCTCAGACAGGATGCTAAAGAGACCGTCACTCCCGAAACACATTCATAATGCTCGACCCACTTTCTCATAATAAGCTTTTGAAGTTTTCCAATTTCTGCCCATTGTTTTCAGTTAATGGTAAAATACGCCAATTTGTCTGCTTAGCTCCCAATGCTTCCCCTCCACAATTAGAAATTAGAGAGCTTGAGCAGAACGGATAACTCTGGTACTAGGCAGATTAGAGGAGAACAAAAAATGAAACTACCAGATATTTTAGTTACTCCTGGGAAAAAAAAAAAAGATTGGAACCCACGGCCTAGAATGTTACATTTGTGACAGATAGGGGGCGCTATCGCTCCCTTAAACCCCTGTCCAAGACTCCAGACACAAGATAAAAGTCCAAAAGTTGACTTTATTTTCACAGCACAGTGCACAAAGCACCCTCTCCTCCACAATATTCATTCAAATAATCAATCACAATAACAATAAACTCTCCACCACTCCCAGACGTGTTGCCCTCCTACCACCCAGCTCAGCTCCTTTTAGCGGCCCCTGTGGTATGGAGCAGAGCTGTGGATGAAAACTCCATTATCCATGATTCCCTGCTGGTCTTCGGGGTACCTCCATGCTGCAGGGAGGGCTCCATCTGGCGGCCTGGGGGTATTGGCCGGGATGACAAGCCGGCCATAGACCACACATTATAATAGAACATAAAAATACATAGTAATAGTGAACATTATAACAAAACATGTTTTTGCTTTTCAAACCGTATGAACTAAAAGCACTCAGGTCTGCATGAATGCAAAGCTAGAGGTCAACTGACCATGGGTGTTTAATTCAGCAATTCAGAGTTAACATTCAGTTCTGCAGAGCCAATGGTGCAGAATTTGTGGAGCCTCCGTAATAGTGGAGGCTGGATCAGAGCCCACCTAAAAAAGAAGAATTTGTTTAAAACCCAACCGTCTCTCTGGTGAAGTCAGAAACTACTCAAATATACAGTTTTTCATGTCTGACCCATTTGCTACAATTTGGAACAAAAGTGATATGGCATTAACATAATAATGAAACTCCAGTATTTTTTGATTCACTATTTTTATTCAACAGTATACTGTGTATCTTTATCTCTGCCTGGGTCTGTGATTGTCCGACGTGGCAGGTCACTCAGCACATCTGTATTTATAGTGATATGGTCAGCGTGTGACATACCCCTTGGTAATCGGGGACTCCTGTTGGCTGAATGCTAAAATCTTACTCTAGTACTACAGAATCTTACATGTGGAATTGTGTGTGTCTGTTTATCCGGCCCGGAAGTGAGAGGTGAAGTCAGGGTAAGGGGTCCACCTCCGAAGGATACACAAGCGAAGCCAGCATGAAGAAAGAGTCACTCACTTAGTGGCTAATACAGAAGTGAGGCGAGCATGTCGGCAAAGGGAAACTTCAGAAGAAAGACAGTCGCTTAGCCGCTATTGCACAAATGATGCAAGCACGATGGCAGCACGAAACCACCTAGGAGAGAGATGCCGCTATTGCACAAATGATGCAAGCACGAAACCACCTAGGAGAGAGATGCCCGCTATTGCACAAATGATGCAAGCACGATGGCAGCACGAAACCACCTAGGAGAGAGATGCCCAGAGTAGTTCCTTTCAATTACCTGACATCTCTGCATTTGAATTTTTTTTTGGACGATTTCAATAGTTTCTAGGACCCAGAGGTGTAACTAGGGTTTTCAGCGCCCGGGGACAACTGAAGATTTCGCGCCCCCTCCTGTTTGCCAAAATGCAATGGGGAAGGGAAAGAAAATTTTTAAAAATGTGTTTAAAATAATAGTATTTTAAGACAAAAATTTCATATAAGTCTCCGAAAATGATACCGCCGCCTCGTGTTCTTTAAAATCTAAATGCGTCATTAGTTTTTGTAAGAAAAAATTTGTTTTCCGCATTTAAAAATGATTTTAAAGAAAGTATATAGCACATTATAAAGCAAAATAATTATATATTTATAAAAAACTGCATTACTTACAGTTTATTTGTATGAAAATATGATCTAGACTTTTGGAGTCATCTACTAGAATACCTCACCACAGTTCAATCAATTTTCTATCAAACACATAAACACAAATCACTTGGCAAACAGAAATGCCGTTTGCAACACTAATGCCTCATGTCAGTCGCGCGACCTGTTTAATAACGTCAAAAATGTTTCTGGGTGGGAGTCAAGCATGTAAGAGTAGTGGAGGGGATAAATTATTGTCTGTTGGGTATATAGAACTAATACGTGCTTCGAAATCAGAAAGAGACAAAAAACATAGGAAAGAGATATCCTCATACTGATGGAGTGATGGACTCAGTATGCAAATGTTTTTTATTTACTTTTTAGTGCATTTAAGAATGGAAAACATTTCATTCTAAAATTTCTTAACATCAATTTGGTGCCCCCTGGATGCTGTGCCCGGGGACAGATGTCTCCCCTTGCCCCCAGCTACGCCACTGCTAGGACCCTGTGCTTTTTGCAGCATGGGCTTACACTGCTAGTATACAATAAAATTCCATAGACATGAACAGAGTTAAACAGTCCGCAAACAAAAACTGTGCCAGCATCACACAGAAAATCCACTTTTCATGATATATATTCACTTAAGTGCTAACTGTCAAAGACCACTGCAGCTTTGTTTTGACTGTTTCATTTCATTTTAGTTTCATGTCTGAATGCCAAGTTCTTTTAAAGCACATGCTAATTTCCTGTCAGCTCCTGTGGACTCCTGCTGAGTGGTGGAACTGAAGTCCTCTTATACCACTGCTACAGGTTCATCCCAACAATGGGCTTGCTTAATGAATAACTAAATCTAAGAGCCCAATGAGATTGATGATTTTATGTTCATTTTGATAGGATCTCCTTCAAACTGGTACTGGTACAAGACGACTGGCTTACTCTGTTCTCAACTTAAAAACTGTATTTATCACGGGGTACACTCTTCATCACTACTGAGATGATGCTCCATACTGGCCAGCATTAACACCTAGGAGAAGTTGCAATCATTTATTTCCTATGGAAGCCTCTGCCTTAAACTCTGCTATTTTAAGGGATTCGCTTTCAGTCTTTGCTGCGAATTGCTGCCATTCAGACATCTAGCTCCATGCAGCCATGATCCCAGACACTCACATTGTCCCATCCAGGCTATGAAGCACTCACAGACAGCAATTTTTCGGTCCTGCCTGCAAAAATTTTTCTTTGGTCTGTTTCGATACTTTCTCGCAAACTCCATAATTTACAATGTCATGTGACATTATGCAACAGGCCAGTTTGTCATTGTTCTGTTTTGCCTAAAATTGTACAAAATATTTACTTCTCTTTTCAGTGAAATATACACAGTATTTTTGTGGCTGGCTTTGTCAAGGGCTAATGAAGGGTCCCTGTGGATTTGGAGGATCATCAGACCTTCAAAATATATCTGTCTATATGTAAAACCCAACATCTGTCTTTTTGTATGACTGTTGGCTTTTCACGAGAGAACTACTTAACAGATTTAGATCAGGTTTATTTCAATACTTTGCTTTACCATTCTCTTTGATTTTATGAAATCTCTCATCGTGCTAAATATCATAGTTCGCTTGCAGTGGCGATTTATTCGTGCTAATCTGAGACAGGGGCTGCGGGCCGAGGGGAGAGGGAAGCGTGACATCAGGAGTGGGGAACCGAGCAGGACCCTCCTCACTCACACGCCAGCCTTCGTTTGAATTTCTCTACCTCTCACCATGTTTTGGAGCGGACCTTACCTCTGCTTAGCTAGGGTTACCTGTTTTTATTTTGATTTTTAAAGTTTGTCCTGTTTCACTGCTACGTGAGTGGAGCCAAGGGGGAAAGCTAGTATACTATATACGTGCAAATAAGTCGGGTCTTGAAACCCGAAAAATCGATCATAAAATCAGACCCTGACTTATACGCCCTTTCAAAAACGCTTACTTTTTTTTTTTACATTTTCTCGCTTCCTCCAATCTCTCACCAGTTTCTCAGACAAATCGAAATTTGTTGCAGCAGTGCAGTTACCAGTTTCTTTTGCCAGTTCGACGACTTTTAATTTAAAACCAGCTTCATATTTTCTTCTGATCAAACGTTCCATCATAGATAAGGGATGCTCTTACAATAAAGGTGAATGAGGGTGTGAGATACAAAAAACACAAATCAGTGCAAACATTGCTTCGGAATAGTTTGTGGTCACGTAGGCACAATATATAGAAAACAAATGCCATGTGCTCCGTGGTTACTCTCTCAGGTGGGCCTTAGCATAGCATAATCTCTTGGACCATTAGCGTGAGTTTTCCGCATTCGACTTATACAACAAACATTATAAAATACCGGAAATGATATGGTGAACTCAAGCTCCAACATATCTGTGGGAGAACTTAAACGCATAGTTTTTATGGTATAGAAATATACTGTACTGACAGTGCAGGGAAGCAGCAGTTGTTTTTTGTAATTGGAATCAGGAGCTACAGTGAAGTTAGGGAAATTAAGATAAGGTGGTAACCAGGAGAGCAGAAATCTAATTAACTAAGGCCAAGACACAAGACAAAAAATCATAGTGATAGTTGGGAGTGAAAAGATTGAAAGACAGAATAATACAGTATATGTAAGTGGGTCGAAAAGAGAGATGTAATTTGTAAGTAGGGACAGAAAAACATTTCAAAACCAAAGAACCTTTCAATGAGTAAACAAACAGAATGCTGAATCTATTTGATGGAAGGATTGAATGACCCAAACATTCCCACACTCAGACAAGGAGATTCTGCTTTAATTAAAGGACAAAACAAAACAGTCTTAACTTGTTAAACCTGCTTATCTTTTAATTTCTTATTATTTCTTATTATCCAAAGATGCATTTCTCTTTTCTTCCACTTCCAGGTACTGCTGGACAACATGGATGTCTGCCGTTCCCCCTAAGATTCCCTTTTCTCAGGTTATTGTTCCACTTTCTTTAATTAAAAAGTTATTATTCATGTTTTAACTCTCTCCTAAAGTCGGACTGTTGGTTTCCTGTTTACAAAACATTCTTGAAGCAAAATGACGTGTGCTTCCTCTTGTACCACAATACTTCATGCAAAGGTATGCAGAAAATAAATTGCCATAAAACTTCGAAAAGCAGATTCTAAAAACGTGCTTTTTAAGATCACAAACCGAGTCTTTTGGAGTGAAAGTCATCTGATTTAGATCAGCAGCTGATCAACTGGAACAGTATCAGTTCTGAATGAACTAAAAATCATTATCCTGTTATATGTATCCCTTAACAAAGTGCTCAATTCTCTATGAACGTAAAACCAGTACTTAGATCTTGATGAATTCAAAGTTAGTCCTCAGAACTTTATACAATTTAGGTTAGCACTCAAGCTTGTTACCGCTGTGGACCCGGCCCGGACACAGGCAGGCGGACATGTTGTTTGTCACCACCACACGTGTTTATTTACAGATATATTTACAGTTATGGTCACTCAGACCCAGCCCAAAATCAGTGCACAAACCCCAACACAGTCCTGGCCACAAATGCCACTCTCCTCTCTTGCCTTGTCCTCCTTCCACCCGACTCTAGCTCTGAATGAAGGGAGACGGCCCCTTTTATATTCTCCCGGATGAGCTCCAGGTGATTCCTGACACTCCTTCATTGGCCACGCCCCAGAGTGGCGGAAGTGCCAACTGTTCTCCGGGCGCCCTTTTAATTCTTCCCCCCAGCACTTCCTGGTGTGGCGGAAGTGCTGAGGTAACAGGTCCCCGAGGCATCGGGGCGCCTCCTGGCGGTAACCACGGGCCCCTACAGGGTGGGGCTTCCATGCCCTCAACCCATGACCCCCAAAGCAACCAGGAAGGCGGCCCCCACGTGATCCAGGGTGGGCGCAGACCCACATCCGGTCCCTCATGGCGTCCCGGCCGGGTCGTGGCCCCTGGCATCCCTGACACCACTCAGTTCTTTATGATTGTCAGATTAGCTCTTTATTTCATGTAAATTCAGAGTTAGTTCAATTTCGAAAGAAGTAAAAGCAAAAGTTTGTTCTTGGTAAACTCAAATATAACATTCTAAGTTTACATTTACATTTTTGTAATCTTTAAGTTAACCATAGATTTGTATAAACTAATATTTTGACTTTTGTATAAGCTTCTACATCTGCGCTTCTTGATGAGTTCAAAGTTAACGTTAGGCAATTAAGATTAACATGTAGTTCTGGATGGAGTCAAAGTAAAATGTTTGTTGTGCAAAAAGTCAAAGTTTTAATTTCTGCCTAAATTCTAAATTGTTGTTCAGAATTGCGTGTTCCAGTTTTGCATATGTTTTGTTTTGTAAGAAGTCAGCATTCTTTTCTTTTCATGAACTTACAGCTAGTGCTCCTTTTTAATAATAATGTCTCTGTCTATTACCATGCAGTTGGAAATCTCTACGGAATGCAACAGCTTGACTTACTTTTGTTAATCTGTCTTTTATTGTTTCAATTTCAGGTATTAGAGCTGCTTCTCATTTGGATTAATTTATTCCTATGAGTTCACTTTGCAACTTTATATTCTTTGCCGACCTTGGAGAGAACTACTTCTGAAAGTTTCATCCCCCGTGTTAAAGTTGCTTCTACAGAGCTATAAGTACATCAGTTAGTCATGCCTTTAAAACATCTAGTGAACCAAAACGTTATACCTCGACAATTCTCAAATCATACCTTGGGTGTGAAGCTCTCTGATTTGCAATAGAGCAGCACTAACATCAACAATCACAAGCAAAACAAAACTGGATTTGGCCTCATAATGTTAATTGACACTTTGAAACTAGAGGAACAAAGCTATCTGAAGACTATAATAGGTTTCCACAATATGCGACTGCCTTGCTGTTGTATTAAGCCATTACAGAAGGCCGCTAATGATGCATTTTCATTGACCTTGCCTGCTCTTCTCATCCATTTATAGCATGTTTAATCAGTGCAGGGAACTCGTCTACTTTGCATATTTCAAATGGTCCGGTATTTCATTAGCACAGATTCCCCTCACTGTGTTCACAGAAGCAGCAAGGTTACATACAGCAACGATGAAGGATCCATTTCCATGAAACCCCTGCATATTGTTTATCCAATATACAAGCCCATATGCTTCATATTTACAGATTTGGAAGCTTAAAAATGTAATGATTTTAAAGACACTCTTGTTCCAGTTGTGGATGAATTCAATTATAAATGAACAAATGACTTTTTGGATCAAACTACCTTTCCACATATGCTCCTCATAGGAAACATAGTTTCTAATAACATTCTTCTGCTCCCATCTTACGCTCTGTGCTTTTGTTCATTTTGCAGTCTGTGATCACTTTGTGTTGGGTTTTTAGCTTTTCAAATTTTTTACCTTCGTTTTAGGATTTAGTTTTTGGATTGTACACTTTAACTTTAGCAAGACTTTTTTTTTTATTACTTTATATTTTGCTTTTAGTACAATTAGTCAGAGCTCATTCAGTAGTTTTGCATTCTCCTGTCTGTGACAATTTTTTTAACATCTTGAATTTTGGAAATTGTAATGTTGCATGTTTGTTCCTGACTGTATATTTAATAAATGTGGAGCTGAGGCTTTTGCATTTTTTTATTTTTATCCAACACTTTATTTTCTTTATTTAGACACTTTTGACTTTTTGTAAATGAATAGTTTTAATTTTTCTCTTTATTTAAAAGTTGAACCGGCAACCTTCCGATTGCTGGCACAGATCCCTAGACACCACTCTGCCGAATCTAGTAGGGCTTTTAATGGTTTCACTCTTCTTTTTGTCATCTCTTTTAAGAGTAAATGTCATAATATCATAATAATGTCTGTGATCATCAGAGGTGACTGTGTGCAGAGGGTGCATACCTATAAATATCTGGGAGTGCAGCTGGATGACAAATTGGACTGGACTGCCAATACTGATGCTCTATGTAAGAAAGCCCAGAGCAGAATATACTTTCTGAGAAGGTTGGCATCCTTCAACATCTGCAGTAAGATGCTGCAGATGTTCTACCAGACGGTTGTGGCGAGTGCCCTCTTCTACGCGGTGGTGTGCTGGGGTGGCAGCATAAAGATGAAAGACGCCTCACACCTGGACAAACTTGTTAAGAAGGCAGGCTCCATTGTAGGATTAAAGTTTGACAGTTTAACATCTGTGGCAGAGCGACGGGCGCTAAGCAAACTCCTGTCAATCATGAAGAATCCACTGCATCCACTGAACAGTGTCATCTCCAGACAGAGGAGTAGCTTCAGTGACAGACTTTTGTCACTGTCCTGCTCCACTGACAGACTAAAGAGATCGTTCCTCCCCCACACTATGCGACTCTTCAATTCCACCCGGGGGTGTAAATGCAAACATTAATTTTATTTTAATTCCTTTCATTTTTATTACTATTTAATTTAATATTGTTTCTTTGTATCAGTATACTGCTGCTGGATTATGTGAATTTCCCCTTGGGATTAATAAAGTATCTATCTATCTATCTATCTATCTATCTATCTATCTATCTATCTATCTATCTATCTATCTATCTATCTATCTATCTATCTATCTATCTATCTATCTATCTATCATATAGTGCCTTTCACATATCTATCTATCTATCTATCTAGTCAATAGGATACATCTTATTGCTTGTTGTTTGTCTTCACATCTACTACACTGTAATGGTGCTGGGCTACACAACAGGTTAGGTTATGTGCTTTTACAATTGGGTAAAAAAAGAAAATTGATGGATAGGTCTAAGCTAGTTTGACAAGAAGTTGAATGTAGTAAGAGTTAGGGAGCACCCATTTATACAGTGTGTTGCCGCACCCATGAATCACCTCAGGATCCCATATTACTGTAGTACCCAAGCACAGCCATGGAACGGGTGACACCTCAGCAGCACACTGAACAGTGTCATGTTTTTCTTATGGTGGCTGGAGTGCCAATCCTGCCACCAACCCCCAAGTTTTCCCTGCAAGTTGGAGGGACTTCTTGCAGGTTAATGTCATACCCAGGATGGAGCAGTGGCAGGTTAAGGGCCTTGCCCAAGCACCCAATGGAGTGGAGTTGCTTCTGGCATTTACAGGAGTTGAACCGTCAACCTTCCGATTGCTGGTGCAGATCCCTAGCCTCAGAACCACCACTCCGCCGAATGTAGTAAAGATCTGAATTAAAATGCAAAGTAGATTGCAGTCATTCTGGAGCTCTACAGTTTTTTATTTTGTTAACTATTAAATAAATATGCAATAAATTCATTTTTGTGCAGTATCTGTTTTAAGCGTTTCAGTTTAATCACAGGCGAAAATCATCCTGTCATTAGAGAACGGCACGTGCAGAGCTGCTCTGGTCTTTACACTGAAACTGGATCTCTGTGTCCAGTTCCCTAAGGACCGTACAGCCGTCCAACTGTTTGGAATGGTCATTAATACCTAATTAGGACTTCCACCTGAGCTCAACAAACAAGTCGAGTCTCTGGAGATGCTGGGAGCCGGAGAAGCATTTCTGTGACTTCCATTGTAGCCAGCTCTGTGATACATTTAACAGATTTGTAGAAATCAAAATAATGAAATCCACAATTCAGTTCAACAGCAGTAAAACTTTATCTTCAAACAGAAAATGAACAAAAAAATGCAAACCCCGTTTTTTGGAATTCTGATTATTTCAAGATATTGCATTTTGAAGATGACTTTGCTGCAGGGTACGCCATTAAACATCTGTCTTACTTATAATGCATTGAGAATGCTGACTACACGGCAGCCACCTACAATTATAAACTTGGTACAGCAGCTCATTACACCTGTTCAAACTAGAGTGCCCCATGAGATAAGAAATGGTGACTGGCATGCACTGACTATAACATTATTTTTAATACTTGTAATACTCATATATTACAAATGTGTCACTCAGATGTGAGCTTTGTTTATCTTAAAAAGGAGAAAAATTATTAGAAGACCAGAAAATGGTATTTGATATTATATTATTTCAACATCATGGACAGTGGAACAGGCTTTGAGTTTGTCCCTGTTGACTCTCTTTATGGATTTTTCATATTCTTCTTCATCATGTTCTTGGAGCTCTACACCGTGTAGTTTGTTTCATTCCACAAACTAAAGACAATTCATTAATCACAGATGTTGCTAGGACTAAAGGGTAATGCTAAGAATTCTGTTATGCATTAGAGAAATGAAAAATGCCATGGACGTATCTCGATAATGATAATAATGGTGGTCCACTGTTTTAGGATACCGATTACTAAACACCTATGCTACTGCATTTACACGGGATGGCCGAGTTAATCCTCGTAAAAATGAATATGATACCAATGAAGTAATTGTTTGGAGATAGTAACTTCAGTAGCATCATTACTAGAAAATCATACATTTCCTCCACTGCTAAAGTAGCTAATAGTAAGTACTGGACATTTTATTATACAGTAGAATAGAAGGAAGTTGGGATCAGGACCTTTAGAGACTTCCTGAAATTTCCCTAAATATCTAATATACTGCATCTACTAGAGATACTATACTTTCTAGCTTTCAAAAGAGTGCACCGCTGAACAGTATGAAAGCCCAATCAATGACAGTTGGCTCTTGATAGATTACATTCTTCATGAATCTATGCAAAACACCGTCTGAGCAATAAAGCTGAGAGTTGAAAGAATGAATGATAAATGGATCAGGAGATGAAACATACTCATAGGCCAGAAACAGATCAGAACCAAAAAAGTTGTTAATTCTCTCACCCAAGCTGAAACAAAAAACACAAGTCAAAGTCAAGTGGCAAACTAATTATATCAAAAATCCAGAATTCAAAACGGCATTTGCAATAGCTCTTTGTTATTGCTCTTAATCTTAATCATGGATACTAAAGGATCATTTGCACAGGTATTTAAAGTGTCAAGCTGATGACGTCAGATGTGATGATGTTCTAAACCACGAACACCATGGAATCCTCATACAGACTCATCACTTGGTGGTCCCAGCAAAACAAAATGCTGTCACGGCAATGCAAAAATGTTAAAAACTAAATATTTACTACTAACATCCAGAGGGAATAATAAATACAAATAAGTAGTCAGAATTCCTCTTGAACAAAACCCTGAACCCACTTACTGTATACGTTTTTATAAGAAAAATTTATTTCACTGATAATACATTTTTAAATTGTACTGCTCATAAACTGCCCTGGATCTGCACCAATGAGGTAACAGCCTATGGGACATCACTGTGTAACACCCAGGGTTCTTAGAATAAAGTGGGCAGCTCTGGTGGTCAGAAATTTGTGATTTTATTCAACTCACATTCAGTGGGATGCAAAAGTTTGGGCAACCTTGTTAATAATCATTATTTTCCTGTATAAATCGTTGGTTGTTACGATAAAAAATGTCAGTTAAATATATCATATAGGAGACAGACACAGTGATATTTGAGAAGTGAAATGAAGTTTATTGGATTAACAGAAAGTGTGCAATAATTGTTCAAACAAAATCAGGCAGGTGCATAAATTTGGGCACCGTTGTCATTTTATTGATTCCAAAACTTTTAGAACTAATTATTGGAACTCAAATTGGCTTGGTAAGCTCAGTGACCCCTGACCTACGTACACAGGTGAATCCTATAATGAGAAAGAGTATTTAAGGGGGTCAATTGTAAGTTTCCCTCCTCCTTTAATTTTCTCTGAAGAGTAGCAACATGGGGGTCACAAAACAACTCTCAAATGACCTGAAGACAAAGATTGTTCACCATCATGGTTTAGGGGAGGAATACAGAAAGCTGTCCCAGTGATTTAAGCTGTCTGTTTCCACAGTTAGGAACATATTGAGGAAATGGAAGACCACAGGCTCAGTTCAAGTTAAGACTCCAAGTGGCAGACCAAGAAAGATTTCGGATAGACAGAAGTGACGAATGGTGAGAACAGTCAGAGTCAACCCACAGACCAGCACCAAAGACCTACAACATCATCTTGCAGCAGATGGAGTCACTGTGCATCGTTCAACCATTCGCGCACTTTACACAAGGAGATGCTGTATGCGAGAGTGATGCAGAGGAAGCACAAACAGAGCCGCTTGAGGTCTGCTCAAGCACATTTGGACAAGCCAGCTTCATTTTGGAATAAGGTGCTGTGGAAGGATGAGACTAAAATTGAGTTATTTGGGCATAACAAGGGGCGGAGGAAAAAGAACACAGCATTCCAAGAAAAACACCTGCTACCTACAGTAAAATATGGTGGTGGTTCCATCATGCTGTGGGGCTGTGTGGCCAGTGCAGGGACTGGGAATCTTGTCAAAGTTGAGGGACGCATGGATTCCACTCAGTATCAGCAGATTCTGGAGACCAATGTCCAGGAATTAGTGACAAAGCTGAAGCTGCGCCGGGGCTGGATCTTTCAACAAGACAACGACCCGAAACACTGCTCAAAATCCACTAAGGCATTCATGCAGAGGAACAAGTACAACGTTCTGGAATGGCCATCTCAGTCCCCAGACCTGAATATAATTGAAAATCTGTGGTGTGAGCTAAAGAGAGCTGTCCATGCTCGGAAGCCATCAAACCTGAATGAACTAGAGATGTTTTGTAAAGAGGAATGGTCCAAAATACCTTCAACCACAATCCAGACTCTCATTGGAACCTACAGGAAGCGTTTAGAGGCTGTAATTTCTGCAAAAGGCGGATCTACTAAATATTGATTTCATTTCTTTTTTGTGGTGCCCAAATTTATGCACCTGCCTGATTTTGTTTGAACAATTATTGCACGCTTTCTGTAAATCCAATAAACTTCATTTCACTTCTCAAATCTCACTGTGTGTGTCTCCTATATGATATATTTGACTGACATTTTTTATCGTAACAACCAACGATTTATACAGGAAAATAATGAGTATTAACAAGGTTGCCCAAACTTTTGCATCCCACCGTATAGTGGACTGCAAAAGTATTCAGACCCCTTCACTTTCTGTACATTTTATTGTACTGTAGGTTTAATTTTAAATGGATAAACACCTAATAACCCATAATGAAAAAGTGAAAGCATGTTTTCAGAAATGTTTGCAAATTTATCACAAACTACAAACTGAAATCTCTGATTCATATAAGTATTTAGACCCACTGTATTTTGGCACTCCAAATTGTGGTTAGGTGCATGCTGTTTGCTTTAGTGGTCCTTGAGATGCATCTCGAACTTGACTGGAGTTCACCTGTAGCAAAATCAATCGACTTAACATTGTTTAGAAAGGCACATGTGTACCTGGGTATAGAAGACAATAAACACTGCATGACAGGACAAAAATGGCAAATGTTTCCAATTAAAATGAAATCTACAACAAAATAAATTATGCTGAAAGTGAACGGTTCTGAATGCTATCTGAATTCACTTTATGGTTGCAGCCTAGTGTTTCATATTTTTGTTTTACATACAAACTAATCTTTATTAATCTTTGAGAGACTGGTGGTGGACTATATGAGACCTCTTGTGGTAGACCACCTGAACCCACTGTAGTTTACCTATCGGACAAAAACTGGTCATAGAGGATGCAATTATCTATCTGCTCCACAAGGCTTACTCTCACCTGAACAAAGCTGGCAGCGCTGAGAGGATTCTGTTTTTTGATTTCTCCAGAGCCTTCAATACCATCCAGCCATCCCTGTTAAGAGGTAACCTCAGAGATATGCAGGTGGATGAGCCTGTGGTGTCCTGGATAATGGACTGTCTGGCGGGCAGACCACAGTTTGTGTGGCCCAAGTAACACTGGAGCACCACCAGGAGCAGGTCTGTCTCATTTTCTCTTCACTCTGTGCACCTCATACAATAAATATAACACCAGGTCGTGTCACTGGCAGAAATTCCCAGATGATTCTGCACTTATAAGGTTTATTAATAAAGGGCATGAGACAGAGGAGAGGAGTCAGGTGAAATTGTTTCTCTGTGCAAAAAGAATTGTCTGCATCTTAACATCAACAAAACCAAGGAACTGGTTATTGATTTTTGCCCCACCAAAGAGCCTCTCTGTCGGGTCATGATTTGGGGAGTGGATATCGAGGTGGTCCACACCTACAAGTACTTAAGACTCCACATTAATGATAGGTTGGACTGGTCTCAGAACACAGAAGAACTATATAAGAAGGGTAAGACCAGGCTCTTCTTCCTTAGGAGACTATGTTCCTTTAATGTGGGAAGTGACATCCTTCACATCTTCTACAACTCTGTGATGGCCAGAGGGATTTTCTATGCTGTAAGTGCGCTGGGCTGTTAACATCACTTCAAGAGAGGCCCACCAAATCAACAGGGTAATTTAAAGAGCAGTCTAAGTTATAGGATAGAGAGCAAAGGAGAGAATTAAAAGAAAACTGAACAATGCTGTTCATCCTCTCTCTGACACACCAACAGTGAGGACTTTCAGCCAGCAAATCATTCAGCAGAAGTGTGTCAAGAAACACGATGGGGGCTTCTTTATACCAATAGCGACATGTCTGCATAATGCCTCACTGATGCTGTGACAGCCAAGTCAGCACTTTTCTTTATTTTGAATTTTCTTGCTTTAGAGTAATTCGAGTCTATCTGCAGACCAACATGTGTGTGTCTATAGTTATTTACTTATCTATTTATGTTATGTATTAATTTAAAGAGCCTCTGTAGAAAGCCAAAATTCTCCCAGGGATAAATAAAGTTCTATCTATCTATCTATCTATCTATCTATCTATCTATCTATCTATCTATCTATCTATCTATCTATCTATCATAAAGTGTCTTTCATATCTATCTATTATATAGTGCCTTTCATATCTATCTATCTATCTAGATCAGTGATTCCCAACCACTGTGCCGCGGCACATTAGTGTGCCGTGAGAGATCATCAAGTGTACCATGGAAAATTATTCAATTTCACTTAATTGGTATGAAAATGATTATTTATTTACTGCAAATAATTTGTCTTTGTTCGTCTATGGGACAGTGATAGGCAGAACAATTAAATACTCTTAATCTGTGTATCTACCTGTTGCCATTCAAACAGTAGAATTAGTGATGCTTCGGCTGTGGCATTTTTGTTTGGTGGTGTGCCGTGGGATTTTTCTAATGTAAAATATGTGCCATGGCTCAAAAAAGGTTGGGAAACACTGATCTAGATAACAATAGATAAAGAGTTAAAAACTTATCTGTGTCACTATTTTTTCAGCAATGCATACTTATGACCTCTAGATGCCTGAGCCGATGTTACACACTGGCTGTTCACACCTGAGCCCACCGTTCCCCACATCCAAGACAACATCTTCAAAGCATTAAGTGAGCAAAGCAAAGGAAATACTATATAAGTAATGTTTTTGTGTGTTTTGGAACACTTAAGGAAAATACCCCGCTACAGCTATATAAAAGAAAACACAATTTACACATTTACATGTCCATTTTTTCACTCCCAACATTACACACATATTTGCTCCCAGGTGGACAACTTTACTTTTTTGTTCCATTTCTCCAAACAGGAGAAAATACTCAGCCACATACTCACAATAGGCCACCATGACTGCCTAACAATAATGCAAACTCTCCATATTAATGAAATGCCATTCTAACCAGTCTCACACGGTGTCTCGCACAGTGAACCTTCATTAGTGTTACCATTCCACACATATTTGCAGATTACAGGAGATATTAAATAAGAGCTCACTTTAGTGAAATTGCAAACTAAAAAACCAAAAGTGCTAAGTGTACATACATGCAGACTAAACTGGCCTTAGTTTACAAGACAAAATGTGTGAGACGCATGTTTTAGAGAGAGCTTACATTAAACACCTTGCAAATGTGTAAAATCACAAGCGCAGAATCTGCACTGTACAGCCGACATATTCATCAGTAACAAATATAAGTAACACTCATAAGCAGGTTTATCCTCAGATTGAACAATTCATTGCTCAGATGGAAACAACTTGTCATTATTGTCATAGCTCTCTGGATCTAATCAGTTGTTTGCAGGGCTACAAACTGAATGTCTTTTCTGGCCTACCTTTTGAGTTTGGGGTTAGGCTGCTGGGTGTGAGGCATACATCTGAGTAAAGATCTAGTTTTTCTTGAGGCATTTTCATCCCTTTTTGTCTGCATGTGTGTTGCTAATTACAACTCCAATATTTTGATCAGTACCACTTTACCCTTTCACTAAAAATAGAGCCTGTCAAGTTATACTCTCTTCTGTGGGTTATAGTATCCTTTATACTGCAGATGCCATGCTGGAAAGTAGAGCACGTTAGACTGTAAAAGCATCCAGGAGGAAAGACGTGATCAAAAAACATGATTGAGTCAAATAATGGGAGATAAGAAGGCCCAGTAATCAAGACAAAATAGCGAGATAAAATCGAAGTTGAGAAAAGAGAGCAAAAGATCTAAACCAGAAAGACCATTAGGAAAACCAATTTAACAAAAGCACAGGTCTGATTTGAATCCATGATCTCAGATCCCGAAGGTCAACTTTTATCCTGACGCATTGTGATTGATGGTTCACAACCCCAGAGACAACAACGTGGTGGTGCCTTGATAACAGGAGCTCAAAATGGCAGCTAAAGGAAAATTACAAAAACAAAATTAAGCCATAAGGCAAGAAGCAGATGTCAGGACCAGAATTTCTGAGGTGAAAAGTCCAAGTGCTAAACCACACAAAAAGAGCAATGCAAAGGTATACGATGAACAATCCCCTCGGTGAGCCACCGCTAACAAAATACATTACTTTTTGGTTGTGGAAAGGTAAAAAATGTTGAAATGAAAAATAATTTTTTACATGGTACATTCTACAAAGTGTGTCACAGTGGTCTGAATCTTCTGTCAGTCATTGTGGTATACGTATGGTCCTTCCTTGTTTGCAGGGGTTTTCTTCCACATCTTCCATATTCCCAAAAAAGTTCATGTTAGGCTGATGGATGCCCACAGTTTGGCTCCTATTTGTGAGGGAGTAAGTGAGTGTGTGAGTGAGGGGAGTGCGTGTGTGTGTGTGTATGTGTGCTCCCATCTGCATCCCATCCTATGGGTTATTACCTAACTTGAGACCAGTACTGCTGGGAAATGCTTTAGCCCATGTGACGTTATACTGAATTAAGCAGATTTGTGAATATCTTGTTTTATTATTTTATGTTAACATCCTACAAAAAAATAACATTTCTATTTATATTGACACTTTCATCCAGAAGCAACTTACAAAGGAGGTCAACATATTCAAGTAAGCAACAGTCTGGAGACTGGGAGCAAGTGCTACAAGACAAACATACAAAATTAACCACAAGTGAAGACAAGCTAGTTAACAATTCCTAAATTACAAAACCTAACAGCTAATATTAGCTAAGGGAAAATCACCAAACAAGAGCATCCTCAAACACTTCTTAAACACATTAAGGGAGTCGGCAGTTCAGATGACCAGCCAGGAGCCACACATGAACAGAGTCTGGACTGAGATTTGACACCACAGAAAGGTTCAACAGCTGACCTGAGTGATCTCTGACTGCTCTTTACACAAGGCTCAAGGATTTGCACTTAAGACAATGTAGTGATCTGAAGAGAGGAGTGACATGCGCCCACCTCCGCTGGTTGAACACCAGACATGCCACTGCATTTTAAATCATCTGCAGCTGCTTGGTGACGCATGCTGGTGCTCATGCCAACAGAGAGTTGCAGTCATCCACATGTGATAGATCAACATGCTCTGTCAGAAACAGTCCGACCTTGTGAATGCTCCATGACCGAGACACCATAGCAATACGGTCCCTGAAAGACAGCTGGTCATTAATCACCACCCCAAAGTCACATATTGACTTAACAGGTGTTGGTGAAAATGAGTCAAGTTGTCCCCGGGGCACCCCAGTGCTTGCCTGGTGCACCCTTGACATCTCTTCTTACCAGGACACACTGTAGGATCTGCCCAAGAGGTAAGACTCAGGCTACCCAAGGGCAGTCGCAGTGATGCCAAGCTCATAGAGGGTGGCAAAGATACATTGACAACCAGTAGGCCAATCCTGATTCTGTGCAGATCAGCTGTACTGGCCATCAAATTAAGAAATATGCCAACACTAATAAGATATATGTTTTCTGCCTGTTCTGTGCCACATAGGGTCCTGATTGCTCCTCTTTTAACTAGTTTCAAAGATCAAATGAGTGTAAGCTGACTGCTCTGCTTCAAAGTAATGGCATTTTGCCAGCCACCTGTGCAATAACTGCATTGAAATATTCATTCATCTAAAATTCTGGACCTCCTCTTTGTGTGTAACATACGCAGCAGAATGGCCCCTTTGCTGCTAAAACACAAACAGCTTATTGATAGGCCCTCCTCCTCTGCCACCTTTTGTCTCGCTAAAGTTTGTACAGAAATCTCGTCCATTAGTGGTTCACCTTGTGGTGGACGGCTGGGGCTTTTGCCCACCTGGGAAGCCGCTTCCTTGTATGGTCCGGGGGAAGACAAATGGACAGAGTATTACCTCCCCTGGAATGCTAGATGGCAGCCCCCCTGGGTGGCAGCGGTGCCTCAGACTCATGGGAGATGGAGTTGGATACAGTCTTGTTGGGATCCGGAGTTGCCGCCACGGGGAGCTGCAGCTGTTCCTGAGCCCGTGTGGGTGGTCCTTCCACCACACCTGGAAGTGCAGCCGGAAGTGGGGCAACGAGCACCTGCAGCACTTCCGGGTGACTTATATAATGGGCCAGCAGACACTACTCGGTGAGCCAGAGCTGGGAGGAGGGAGACAAAGCTTGCCGGGAGGAGTGGAGGAGAAAAGAGAAGAGGGAGAAAGTATTGTGTGTAGTTGTTGTGCTTATTAGACTGTATTGTGCCTGTGGGAAACAGGGAAGACATTGCCCACCGGTGAAGAAAAAGAAAACGTGTGTGTTTTATCATGTGCCTCCTGCGTCTGTCTGTGTCGGGTTTGAGTGGCTGCTATGCCCTCTGTCTTTGTCACAACCTTCATTAGCTCTCTGCCTTTAAAGATGATCCTTATTTTTGTGATCAGCTCAAGACTCCAAATGAATAACACAGTTTATTAACACCCAGCATGCAAATGTAAAATACAACAGTGAGGTGTGATTCAGTGCAACAGATGTGAGCATTGCTCTCGAATGGCTAAGCCTAAAGCAATCACATCTGGTGATGAACAGAATTGGCACAGCATCCTGTGGAGTCAAGTTCAATATTAAACCACCTCAACCACTCAAAGCCAGGTAAAAAAAAAAAACAACGATTATTCACAAGTGTTCATGTTTGTGTTGCTCTTTTCACAAACAGTTTTCAAAATCTGTTTCAATTGAAATAACCAATAAACTATTACTGTACATTTTCACATAAGGCTCTAGCCTAGCTCCTTAGCCAGTCTTCAAAAAGACACCAGCAGTGTGCTCTTCTTCCAAAGTCATTGTAGTTCTCTGGCAGTGTTGTTAGAGTGCAAACACTTTTGATTTTATATTTTTACATTTTGCTAGGGGGATTTCTTATTGTCAGTACTGCTGCAAAGGATTCATGGGAAATCCTCCAGGAGATGCTCATATTTCACAGACCACTGGGTCTTGCATTTCACAGAGCACACAGCAACTCGATAAATAATGACTAGAATTTACTCCAAGGCACAAACTGTTTAGTGCATGTTTAACTAAAATGAAGGGGAAAAAAAAGAAAATTAGCCCATGTCAGAAGATGGATCTGAAGCAACAACTCAAATGCAAGTGAGAGGAAGCAAAACACAAATGCAATCAGCGTTGAAAAAAAAGAATCCTTTATCCACAGGTGAAAAGCACCCGTCTTCCCAAAACAATGATAGTGGGTGATTGTCATATCAGGATATAATAGGGGAATTAAAAAGAAGGAAAACGTAAAAATATTTAAAGTGGTAAAAAAAATATAAAATGAAAAATTGATGTCTCTCTGGTACGACCTGAAAAGGCTAAAGAGAATGTAAATTTCCAAATTGCAGTGCTTACTCATAAATTCACAGATAAGTAGCTCCAGAATGGTATGTACAGTCACATGAAAAAGTTTGGGAACCCCTCTTAATTCTTGGATTAGCAACTTCCTTTAACACTAGAATTACCAGAGTCTACAAAAAAACTCGTAGATCCAGTCCACCTTAAAACTGTTCTCACCTCTCCGCCAGCCTCCTTTGTCCTCTAAATGTGCCGATAAGGACAAGCTGCAAACAGCCGGCTATTCCATCTCCCCACCGACTAAGAACGTGCATGAACTTCTCCCAACTCGTGCCTTGATTGATTATCTGGGAGTGAAGTGGAGTTTTAGAGTGGAAATAATAGATCATTATTTGGTATACATGCATTTCATGTGTGTTCTGTTTCTACAGTAATCTGTGTAAACACATTGTAAAAACAGAAATTTTTCATATTTTAGTAATAAATGTTACAAAATGTAGGCATAAACTATAGAATGTGTGAAGCCTGAAGTCCAAACATGCGTTATGGAAACAGTAGTATTTCAGTAGTGACATTAAGTTTATTGGATTAACAGAAGATATGCAATATGCATCATAACAAAATTAGACAGGTGCATAAATTTGTACACCACAACAGAGATATGACATCAATACTTAGCTGAGCCTCCTTTTGCAAATCTAACAGCCTGTAGACACCACCTATAGCCTTTGATGAGTGTCTGGATTCTGGATGGAGGTATTTTTGACCATTCGTCCATACAAAATCTCTCTGCCAAGCATACACAGCCTGCTTCAAATCATCCCATAGATTTTCGATGATATTCAAGTCAGGGGACTGTGACGGCCATTCCAGAACATTGTACTTCTCCCACTGTATGAATGCCTTTGTAGATTTCAAACTGTGTTTCGGGTATTTGTCTTGTTGGAATATCCAACCCCTGAGTAACTTCCACTTTGTGACTGATGCTTGAACATTATTCTGAAGAATTTGTTGATATTGAATTGAATTCATCCGTCCCTCGACTTTAACAAGGGCCCCAGTCCCTGAACTAGCCACACAGCCCTACAGCATGATGGAACCTCCACCACATTTGACAGGAGGTAGCAGGTTTTTTCTTGGAATGCGCCATGCAAAGCGCTTTTTGTTATGACCAAATACCTCAATTTTTGTCTCATCAGTCCAAAGCACTTTGTTTCAAAATGAATCTGGCTTGACTAAATGAGCATTTGCATACAAGTGACTCTGTTTGTGCAGATGAGGGTTCTTTCTCATCAGGGCATCTTTCTCATCACCCTGCCATACAGATGTTCTTTGTGTAAATTGCACTGAATTGTAGAACGATGTACAGATACACCATCTGCAGCAGGTCTTTGGAGGTGATCTGTGAGTTGTCTGTAACCATTCTCACAATCCTGTCATATGCCACTCCTGTATTTTTCTTGGGCTGCCAGACCTGCTGGGTTTAACAGCAACTGTGCCTGTGGCCTTCCATTTCCTGATTCCATTCCTTACAGTTGAAACTGACAGTTTAAACCTCCGAGATAGCTTTTTGTAGCCTTCCGCTAAAACATTAGACTAAACAATCTTTGTTTTCAGATCTTTTGAGAATTGCTTTGAGGATCCCATGCTGTCTGTCATTCTTCAGAGGAGAGTCAAAGGGAAGCACAACTTGCAATTGACCACCTTAAATACCTTTTCTCATGATTGGACACACCTGTCTATGAAGTTCAAGGCTCAACGAGTGAATCCAACCAATTTGGTGTTGCAAGTAATCAGCATTGAGCAGTGACAGGCATTCAAATCAGCAAAATTAGAAGGGGACCCACATTTTTGCACAGCCAGTTTTTCACAATTGATTTAATTTCATACAACTAAAAACTGCGTCACTAAAAATCTTTGTTTGGAAAACACCCCAGTACTCAGATGTTCCTAGGAAATGAAAGACATACCACTGTTATCTTTTTTGTTAACAGTAGAGTCAATTGTTATGCAAGCTGAGAGGGGTTCCCAAACTTTTTTATATGACTGTATGTAACGTTAGTGAATTATACAAAACAAGAAAGAAAGCAGGAAGCTTTCCAGGATGTCACTACGTCCTAAAGGCTACTAATCAAGCACAGGAAACATGGATTTGGCCTCTATTTTTTTACAGAAGAAAGTTATTTGTTTACACAGCCAAAAACAATGCACCTCTTGCAATTCAATCAATTAATCAATAGGCATGAACTGTATGCATTAAGGGCTGCACAGCAAATCTGAAGACTTCTATAAATTATTAAGTCCTAAAGAGATACAAACTCACCAATTAGATTTGGCTTTTCAAAGACATGCAATCATAGAGCGTGATGAGCCTGCAGCTATCCCTGCCCGTACTGTGACCAAATCAGATTTAACAAGCAAACCAAACAGACCTGGTCACTACCTGCACAAAAGCCCTCCAGGCAAAGTCTGGCACAGCACACAAGTGGAACACACCGAGGATCTCCCTAATTTTTTTTTCTGATCCAGTCATACAGTGTAGTAAAAATGTCTTTGCAGTCTGTGTCCTACATTATACGCCAATGAAGGAGCAATCTTGACAACCGGATGCCTTTATACATTTGACAGGATACACCTGCTGTCTACATAAACATGACTAAAAGTCAAGTGAGACTTCAGCAAAGCTAAAATTTTGGTTTACTCTGTAAGAAACAAAGATGGCAATGCAGGTAGGATGGTAACTGTGTAACAGAAATGTAATATTTATAATTGAAAGTGTATTTAAACCCCTTGGAAAACAAATGGGCTATGTAATTGGAGGACACACCAATTCACGTTATAACTGATACTCAGTATGTTTGCTAACTTAAAAATCATAAAATAAGACTAGATCAAAAAAGAACATCAACAACAACAACAACATTTATTTATATAGCACATTTTCATACAAACAGTAGCTCAAAGTGCTTTACATATTAAAGAATAGAAAAATGAAAGACACAATTATAAAACAAAATAAATCAACATTAATTAACATCGAATAAGAGTAAGGTTCAATGGCCAGGGGACAGAAAAAACAAAAAAACTCCAGACGGCTGGAGAAAAAATAAAATCTGTAGGGATTCCAGACCATGAGACCGCCCAGGCCCCTCTGGGCAACATGTTCATTGGAACCTCGGATCACGAACGTCTCTGAATACGTACAAATCGAGTAATGACCAAAAAGTTCACCAAACTTTTGCATCTGTTCACGACCACACACTCGGGTGATAAACAAGCTAGTTTCCCTTCTGGTTCATACACGCCAGTGATTTACGCACGTGTTCAGTCTATCCCATTACAGTACATTCTTCTTGGTGAGACGTGCATCGCGCAGAGGGACTTTGTGGTATAGCGGGTCCACAGCTCACGTCAAGAGGCCAGTTTTATATAAATAAACGCCATGCTTGCAGCTAAGCGAGGGGGTGTGGTGGTTGATTGCTACAGCTGCCATGTCCTCTTCGTAAATAGAAGCGTGAGACAGCTAAAGGGAGGAAAAAGAAGAGAAAGACGGAGGTTGCGGAGTGAGGAAGTAAGCAAAAGCAGTGTGGAAAGAACCGGTGTGAGCAAGCGAGCGCTCGCAGTCAGGCAGCTGGACAGTGATCCCAAACAGGGGTGTTCTGGCCAACACTCGGTGGGGCAGAAGGAAGCGGTCGCTCCAGCTGAGCGATCAAGGAGCTGGAGTGACTAGAAGAGAGCGGTTCGTAAGGCTATAGCGTGAACTCTTGCAATGTTAGTTTTCTCTGTTCAAGGTTTTCTCAGTGTTATTCCCTTGCTATTCTTTATTAAAGAAGCCTGGTGAAAGAAACAGAACAATGAAAACAAGGCTAATTTGAACCGGAGACTGTGTACTTCGGAATTGTGTCCTGGATTTGGAGCTCTTTGGTGGCCCATGGTAGCCACAATAGACACAGGTAAATTACAAGGCAGACCCAACCTCTTCAACAATAATTTGTGAGTGATGATGAGTCTCTGTCGAAAAGTTGACATCTGTGAGATAAACATAAAAAGTCAAAAGTAGAAAGACTCCACTCTCTCAAGCAAAAGAAAAACTGATATTTCTAACAGACTACAGAAAATTGAAATGAAAAGTGGTGGCTCTGAGGCTAAGGATCTGCACTGGCATCCAGAAGGTTGCTGGTTCGATTCCCAAAAGAGATCCTACTCTGCTGGGTCCTTAAGCAAGGGCTTTAACCTGCACTTACTCCAGGGGTGCTATACAATGGTTTACCCTGCACTCTGACCCCATGGGGTATGTGAAAACTAAAAAATTCCGAATACAGGAAATTGTATAAGGCAAAATAAAGAAAAAAAAAAAGATAGAAAATGTTGCTTTACTGTTGATGAAGCCACTTTCCAAGTCTTTACTTCACTGCCAATCATTTCCAGAAGAATTTAACTTGCCTACCTTAAAATACATTATTAGAAATAAAACACCTCTTATGATAGCAGAGACAAACACATATTACCTCTTTGACTAACTCCATAAACTCTGTGGTCTGTTTGCTTTTATGTCAAGCATTTCATAAGTGCAACTATTTTGGCTTAACAAAATGTCCTAAAAGGTCTTTAGGTTAGCTGTTGATGACATCACTTTCATTCTAGCACATTACAAGTACAGTATATAGTTTAACACATGAAACATTGTCAGATTTGCTTAATCTCAATATAGCAGTGAGACAGGATATAACTGTGCTCACAGAGTCATCACATGACATCATCACAGGAGACATTTTAGATAATCTACTGTATGTTTTTAGGTATCCCTACTTAAAAGTTACAACAAAGCATAGAGAATATGCAAACTCCACATGGACAATACACACACACACACACACACACACACACACACACACACACATATATATATATATATATATATATATATATATGTATATATATAGTGGCAGTAGGGGGCAGTAGTGCACCCTTGAACCCTCAGGTACAACTCCAGACACCAGGTAAAAGTCCACGACCTTTTTATTTTCTTTCACAGTGCACCAAGCACCCTCCACACTACTCATATATTAAATACAATAAACAATAACAATACTCTTTTAAACAAACTCTCCTCCTCGCCCAGACACTTGCTGCTCTACCTCCCAGCTCAGCTCAGTGTCTGGACTGAGGCACCGTCCTTTTATACACCCTGACCCGGAGGTGTTCCTGTCCCAACAGTCCACAGTTCCTTATTCCTTCCGGGTCAGGGCAAACAGTCCTTTTCTTCAACCCGGGAGCACGTCGTTCCTTCCTATCACGTGACCATGATGTACTCCCGGGTCATAGGGCACAAAAGAGCCCATAAGCCCCCCCACAGCGACTCCTGGTGGCCCCCAAGGTATCCAGCAGGGCTGTGTATAAACACTACAAGGTCCATAAGGCCCTGCTGGACCTGGATCGGGGCACGATCCTGCTGTCGGGAGAGCTCCTCCTGGCGGCCTGGGCGTGCGGACCGGCATGGAAAGCCGGCAATCCTCCACAATATATATGTGTGTATGTATATGAAAGCTCAGGAATAAAAACTACTTTATGATACGTGATTCATTCTCTCCCTTTGTGGATCTCCAGCTACAAATATGCAAACTGTATCACAAACCTTTGCTTCCATATACATACATATATACACACACACACATATATCTATCTATTATATAAAAAAAAATCTTGGGTCAAGATGTGATCATCTCGGAGAGACACTTTGAAGTCCCGTGAGACTTCTTGCACATCACGCCCTACTTACAAACAATTTCTTGGAAACACTTTAACATCCCGCGACACAAGGAAGTAAGACAAAAGGACAGCTGCTGTGCAGGCTTTTAAATGATCGTCGCACAGCGCGACATGCAGAACACGCAGCTTAGTAGCAGCTAGCAGACAGCCAGCAGCCGATTCGTCTGCATCTCCTAAGCGTTTTGTTCACCGGCAGAGATGCGAAATGGCGCACGTGAAGTGTGTCCCCTAGGCGAGGGATTTGGTTGGGGGTGAGCGAGCGAAGAGAGTAGGGGGCAAAGTCCCCTAGTATATATAAATATAAATATATCAACTATATAGTAAAATTCTTCAGTCTGTCTGTCTGTGTGAGTATCTGGTCCTTCAAGCCAATCCAACTGGCCAGTTAGGCTTTAGACTGATTGGTCAGTTTGGCTTTTCTGGTGCAATAGAAAGAGGAAATATTGGGCCAGAGAGGTGGAGACGCACAGGGAGAGTTAATGCATAAGATGCACAGTGAGAATCTCCTTTAAAGACGGGAAGTATTTGCAAGAACACAAATGATGTTTTCACAGCAGGGGGACCCTCTAACATTGGTGGTGGTCGAAAAGAGGACAGGAGGTGTGAAATATACCTGAAAATGACAGAGTCTGAGAAGCAGGCTTTATTTGAACATTGTAGATAGGGGGAGTGTTGGACAAGAGATCTTCAGACATACAAGGATATGGAGCAGAGGTATTGGAAGAATGATGAAGGAACATGTTGGGAAAGAGATATCAAACATTAAATTGATTAAAATGTATTCTATTACCTGTATTCAATGACGTAATGTGGCTAGTATATGTACAGTATATATATACTGTATATACTGTGAAGGCTATAAATACCACCAATGAAGGGCTCGGATGGAAATAACGTCAACCAAAGCAGTAAGTTTCAGTTCATTTGTGAAACCTGCATCTGAAATTGCACTTTAACTCCCAGATATTGTTATTTTGCAGATCTTTGCACTTTGACCTATATGGCGACTGATTTTTACTAATTCATTGCCTCTTTTATTCCATCATTACAAGGGGCATAACCTTGTGATACCCCAATCCTTCTTATATATATTTAAGGCATTCGCCCGAGGTTCGATTCCCGAGAGAGAGTGCAGTGAGTGTGTACGCCTGATGAGCCCAGAATTAGGGCGAAACACGTGTCGCGTACTCTTTCCATTATTTGACAGTAAAAACTATTTCAACCATTCTATGATCTGCTTCACGCAACTGAAAGAGGGCACCGTGGCGGACATTAGCCGACTTGCTGACCAACCACAAGCGTTACCTGGTAGGTAACCACCCATACAATCAGATTGTGATTCAGACTACGAATGCCTTAAATGTAATTACCCCGATCTACATACTGTCAAATAAAATGAACCACACGCCATGGCGCAACATTAGAGGCTTCACCGCTGACACCTGTGGTTCGATTCCTGAGAGGGAGTGCAGTGAGTGTGTATGCCTGATGAGCCCAGAATTAGGGCAAAACACTTATATTGTGGCAGATGGCTGGGGGGGTATACACCCACCTCAGACCACGTGGGGGCGACCCTGTAGGGGCCCGTGGTCACTGCCATGGGGCGCCCAGATGCCTTGGGAGCCCTGGACCTCAGCACTTCCGCCACACCCGGAAGTGCTGGGGGAAGACGTGCAGGGGATACAGCCGGCATTTCCGCCACACTGGGGTGTGTCAGTGGGAGATTGCCGGAGCACACCTGGAGCACATCCAGGTGCTGATAAAAGGGGCCGCCTCCCTCTGGTTGGGGCTGGAGTCGGGAGTGAGGAAGAAGAGGTCTGGGAGGAGGCGGCCTGAAGAAGTAAGGCCAGGACTTTGGGGGTTTTGAGGTGCACTTGTAACTGTAAATATGTATAATAAATATGTGTTGGGTGACATGAACGTGTCCGTCTGTCTGTGTCTGGGCCGAGCACTGCAACGTATATATATATACTAGCAACTTGCCGTGCGCTACGCTGCGCATTGGATGACCACAGTTGAAGGACTCAATCGTAAGGACCTCTCGTCGGGTGTCTCATTGGCATGCTTTTGCCTTTCTTTCGTGATCACGGCGTAATCTGTCTTCTCTCTCTGTAGGGGTTTCAGTTGCCTTTCGGTGTGCGGCAGAGACGCGTCGTTGAGCTAATCTGTGCGAATGCTGAGTGTCCGTTTCTTGTGAGCGACTGTCACACCTTTGCCTCTTTGCTTCGTGATCACGCTGTAATGTGTCCTCTCTCGCAGCAGCAGGTTTAGTTGCGTTTCGTTTCGGCATTGTTCCATAAGGTCTCCTCCGTACAAGTGCACATGGGTAGCTGAATACGGAAAGGCATAGTGGGCATAGTGAAACACACGAATTGGTGACCAGGGGAACCATCCGACTCAGATGCAGGGCTCGAAAGACTCAAGTGCACATGTTATTTATAATTCAATTTTTTTTTTTGTTATGAACTTCCCCAAAAGAGTTGATCCCTGTAAATAGTTAATAGTATATGAACAATATAATCTGTTGTAGTACGGGCGTTAATTAGCGTCACATCTCATAACCTGCATACACCACGTATTTGGCTGTAACGCCAGAAGCGCGGTGGACGCTGTAAGGGTAGGTTGTGGTTTCTGTTTCTTTCGTGATTTTTTAATTTCATTTTACTGATTATTTAATAGGCAGAGGGGAGAAGATGTTAATGTGATGCTCTGTCTATTTCTTTACTTTTGTTTTGAAAAGATTTTCAGGAACAGGAAAAATAAAAGCAAAGGGGAAAGAATGGAGGGGGGTAAGCAGGAATTCTGAGAAGGGACGGACTGGGGCTTTTCTACGGGGTGGCTATACAGCCAAAAGAAACGCGGACCCGGACACGGACATGGACACCGCGCTGAGCGTTTATTATATAGATATCCATCCATCCATTATCCAACCCACTATATCCTAACTACAGGGTTACGGGGGTCTGCTTGAGCCAATCCCAGCCAACACAGGGTGCAAGGCAGGAAAGAAACCCCAGACAGGGCGCAAGCCCACCACTGGGCGTGCATGCATACACACCCACACACAAATGCCCAGAGGGGACTGGGCGATCTCTTGGTCTGGAACCCCTACAGATTTTCTTTTTTTCTCCAGCTTTTGGAGTTTTTTTTGTTTTTCTGTCCACCCTGGCCATCGGACCTTACTCTTATTCTATGTTAATTAATGTTGACTCATGTTTATTTTTTATTGTGTCTTCTATTTTTCTATTCATTTTGTAAAGCACTTTGAGCTACATTTTTTTGTATGAATATGTGCTATATAAATAAATGTTGATTGATTGATTGATTGAAATGCACCTAACCTGTACGTCTTTGGACCATGGGAGGAAACCACAGGACCCAGGAAGTGAACTCTCCCCTATATAAATATATATATATATATATATATTTTTTTTTTTAATATATATGTACGTGTGTATATATATAAACTGCTCAAAAAAATTAAAGGAACACTTTGAAAACACATCAGATCTCAATGGGAAAAGAAATCCTCCTGGATATCTATACTGATATAGACTGGGTAATGTGTTAGGAACGAAAGGATGCCACATCGTTTGATGGAAATGAAAATGATCAACCTACAGAGCCCTGAATTCAAAGACGCCCCAAAAATCAGAGTGAAAAAATTATGTGGCAGGCTAGTCCATTTTGCCAAAATTTAATTGCAGCAACTCAAAATTGTACGCAGCACTTTGTATGGCCCCTGTGTTCTTGTATACATGCCTGACAACATCGGTGCATGCTTCTAATGAGATGACAGATGGTGTTGTGGGGATCTCCTCCCAGATCTGGACCAGGGCATCACTGAGCTCCTGGACAGTCTGAGGTGCAACCTGGTGGCATTGGATGGACCAAAACATAATGTCCCAGAGGTGTTCTATTGGATTTAGGTCAGGAAAGTGTGGTGGCCAGTCAATGGTATCAATTCCTTCATCCTCCAGGAACTGCCTGCATACTCTCACCACATGAGGCCAGGAATTGTCGTGCACCAGGAGCCACTGTACCAGCATAGGGTCTGACAATGGGTCCAAGGATTTCATCCTGATACCTAATGGCAGCCAAGGTGCCTTTGTCAAGCCTGTAGCGGTCTGTGTGACCCTCCATGGATATGCCTCCCCAGACAATCATTAACTCACCACCAAACTGCTCATGCTGAATGATGTTACAGGCAGCATAATGTTCTCCATGGCTTCTCCAGACCCTTTCATTTCTGTCACGTGCTCAGGGTGAACCTGCTCTTATCTGTAAAAAGCACAGGGCACCAGTGGTGCATCTGCCAATTCTGGTATTCTATGGCAAATGCCAATCGAGCTGCATGTTGCTGGGCAGTGAGCTCAGGCCCCATTAGAGGACATGGGGCCCTTGGGTCACCCTCATGAAGTCTTTCTGGTTGTTTGGTCAGAGACATTCACACCAGTGGCCTGCTGGAGGTCATTTTGTAGGGCTCTGGCAGTGCTCATCCTGTTCCTCCTTGCCCAAAGGAGCAGATACTGGTCCTGCTGATGGGTTATGGACCTTCTATGGCCCTCTCCAGCTCTCCTAGAGTAACTGCTTGTCTCCTAGAATCTCCTCCATGCCCTTGAGACTGTGCAGGGAGACACAGCAAACCTTCTGGCAATGACACGTATTGATGTGCCATCCTGGAGAAGTTGGACTACCTGTGCAACCTCTATAGGGTCCAGGTATTGCCTCATGCTACCAGTAGTGACACTGACTGTAGCCAAATGCAAAACTAGTGAAGAAACAGTCAGAAAAGATGAGGAAGGAAAAATGTCAGTGGCCTCCACCTGTTAAACCATTCCTGTTTTGGGGGTCATCTCATTGTTGCCCCTCTAGTGCATCTGTTGTTAATTTCATTAACACCACTGCAGCTGAAACTGATTAACAGCCCCCTCTGCTACTTAACTGACCAGATTAATATCCCATAAGTTTCATTGACTTTATGCTATACTCTGATTAAAAAGTGTTCCTTTAATTCGTTTGAGCAGTATATATATATATATATATATATATATATATATATATATATGTGCCTCCTCCAGACCGCGAGGGGGCGTCCGCCCTGGTTATGTTGGGGGCTTGGAAGCCCAGCCCTGTAGGGACCCGTGGCCACCGCCAGGCGGCGCCCCAGTGCCTGAATATCCCGGAAGCCCAGCACCAGGAAGTGCTGGGGGGAAGACGACAGGGGACACCCGGATGCCTTCCGGGTGCGTAGCCGGCACTTCCGCCACACTGGTGCGTGGCTACGGAGAAATGCCGGGAAGCAGCTGGAGCCCATCCGGGTTCCCATTTAAGGGGTCGCCTCCCTCCAGTCATTGGCAGAAGTCGGGAGAAAGAGGACAGAGCTGGAGGGAGGACTAGAGGCGGCCAGGAGAAAGGCACTGGAAGTGTGTGGCCTGGACATTGGGGGAATCGGTGCTGGAGGCACTGGGGTTTGTGAGTGCACTGAACTGTGCAAATATTATAAATAAACGTGTGTTGGGTGAACATAAAATGTCCGTCTGTCTGTGTCCGGGCCAGTGTCCACAATATATATATATATAGTATACTGTATACAGTATATATGCACGCACACATGCACAAACGCACATATATATTTTTTATACATGTATACATATATATTTAAAATATTAATATAAAAAACACAAAGGAAAATAAACAGAGGACAAATATTAGGAGTCCTTTATGTAGTATTGCCACAATATGCCAGCGAAAGTCACCAATAGTGATGAGCAAATTGATTCCACAAAACTGAATATGCTGCAAAATTCAGTGTTTCACTTCACAAAAAAACTGTGATATGAAGCCGCTCACACGAGAAGAAGAGCATTTAGTTACTGCCAGCAAGTGCATTTATTTCACAAGTGTCTGCCTGTTATTTAGTATTTAATTAAAGATCTCTTGTGAAAAGGAAAAAAAAAATCACCCCAGAAAGTTTCGAAGCTGTTGCTTGGTAACGGAGGGGAGTGGTAACTTTTCGCATGGGTCTTCTGTGAAGAAAACGCAGTAACGCAGTAACGTGTACTGTATTGTGGTGTATTTTAGTGTGAGGATAATATGCAGCTTGCCACATTTTGAACTCCTCCACAGTGATGTGAACGAGAGGCATAAATACAAGAGAATTAATGTTACTTGTGTGGTACGGCTTACATGATTTGCTGCTACAGAAGAGAACACAGGTAAACACGGAAGTGTGAGTGAGGGTTTAGTGAGCAATTTTCATTCAACTTTTAAACCCCCCAAAAAGCAAGAGGAGTTCAGGGGTCCCATTTTAATTTACAGTATAATAGCATATGCATACTTTAACTAGTAGTAGGGGGTCTTAACTATGTTTCAAATGCGCAGATATTGAATCAAAAAAGAGGCTGAGAAGTGAAACTTCACAGTGCGAGGAACAGGAATCTAAACATTAACTTCAGGTGCAGAATTTAACATAATGCTGGTATAGTACCCTTTTAAAAATGTGGAAGTTTGGCACATTGTTAGACTCAGTATACCACGCAACACTACATTTTAGTAACGTGTCTTCCTAAGCGACCTCTAAGATGCTTGTTGAATGCCGCATTTACCGTATCTACGAGTGTAAAGAGCACTGCAGAAAGGACAAGGCTTCTCACTGCCAGCATAGTCACTGAAGAGCAGTGGGAAGGGGCCAGTAATTAATGGTAGGGGAGGAGAGAGGCAGGGCGCCCGCACTGATAGTGTGTTGCCACATCCACTACATGCTGAACCACTTGGATTCGGACCCAAGTGCAATGGGTGACACCTCAGCACCACACTGGAATAGTGCAAGGATTTTTACATTGGCTGGAGTGCCAATCCTGCCACCAACCCCCAAGTTTTCCCTGTAAGTTGGGGGACCTGCTTGCAGGGCTGCATACAGAATAACTTCATACCCAGAATGAAGCAATTGCAGGTTAAGGGCCTTGCTTAAGGGTCCAGTGGAGTAGAATCGCTTCTGGCATTTACAGGATTTGAACCAGGAACCTTCTGTTTGCTCTCGCAGATCCCTAGCCTCAGAGCCACACTCCGCCCTAATTAACAGTTAGACTTTATTTAGCAGATGCCAGGTAGCCGATATGGGAGTCTGAATTATGTACACCAAAAACAGATGTTAGAGGGGGCCATTATACCCTGGTGGCCATAGAAATCCTAAGAGACTTTCCCTGATTGTGATTCCAGAGCTGGATGGGACATAAACCACTCCTGGAGTTTAAAAATAGTGCCTTCTACCACAAATCATAGAATTTACAGAGGAGGTGGAGGTAAAAGACTCCAGAAGGGAAACCAGCTGAAAGAGGAAGACAACTGATTGAAAGATTGAATCTTCATAGGTAAAGCAAGCAAGCTGCCCCCTCAGGACCATTAAGGCAACTGGCAGCAGTTATGGTGGTCCAAGACGTGCAGAAGGAGTTGCTGAGGAGTTAACATTGCTGTTTCTACATTGTTTGTTTTTTTAATTGTAACTCCAACCCTAAACTTACAATTGACAAATGTATATTGAGTATTGTCGTGAACTTTTATTACTTTATTCCTTGTCAGGATGGTATCCAAAGGTAGCACCTTTTATTTTTGAATAGTTTACCACTTATATTTTGCATTGCATTTGTCAATTACAGTTATGCTTTTACCACAGCTGAGGATTAAATTTCCAAAGATAATTTAGTTCATTTAGGTCATTTTTAAAATTTTGCTAGATGTACATGCAGTGCTCACGTCATTTGGTCCATCTGCTCTTCCCACATAATTGACAGCTCACATAGTAATTAGCCTCATATATGCGGACACCCATCTGCTGTTCAACCAGTTAAACCCAACTCAACTCAAGGTTGTGCACAATGCTATTATAAACCATTGAATTATGTGTAGTGTGCTACACAGGACAGGGTGGGACTTTGTTTCATGTGGTATTTTGGTATTTATTATAAATCCCTAACTACTTTACAATGTGACAGTCTTCGTATGTGTCTATCCCCTTTAAATTCCGTCATTAAAAACGCCTGCTGGGCTTTCCTGCACAAGAGTGCCAGGAGCCAATCAAACATGAGTTAGCCCACCAATCAGAAAACATCCAACACACAATGGTTTGCTGTTACAAGCAAAAATCTGTGAAAAGAGGCAAACACTGGCTAACAAAGCTTGTGCAGAGTAAAAGACGTTTAGACAGTTAACACGTGTATTAAAGTGGCCACAAAAGAGGCCTTCAAAATTCATTGTACAATATCGTGGATGGGGTACGGTGTAAAATTATTTGTGCTTTTTAAACATATACTTTAATCAGATTATGTCTTTTACATTGAGGGTTTTAGTTTCATGATCTTAAGTTGAAATGTTGTTATTGTTCTTTATGCTACCCTCAATACCTTCAATACGACAATACGACAATATAAATGTGATTGGCACTCACTTCACTTGCTATTTCATTTAAAAATAAGAAATTTAGCAACACTCTAGTTTTGGCATCTCAGTTCCTTTGTCTTTATGGTTGCAACGTCCACCTCCTTATTTGACCATGATGTTTTACAGCTCCTCGTCCTCACAATAATTCAGAGATAATACATCTTGTAAAATATGGCAGCTGAAGTCAGAATCGAGTTCTAGTTCACCATCCAACCTCTGTTCCTTAGGTACAGGCTGACAGAGATGGGAGTAGATTCATACCTGGTGGCAAGGATCGTGGACTATCTTACAGACAGACCTCAGTATGTGCGTCTCGGGAACTGCAGGTCTGACATTGTGGTCAGCAACACAGTAGCGCGGCAGGGGACCGTACTTCCTCTGGTCCTGTTCAGCCAACATACATCGGACACTACTATCATGGCCTGCATCAGGATAGGAAGTATAGGAAGCTAATCAAAGACTTTGTTAAATGGTGCGACTCAAACCACTTACACCTGAACACCAGCAAGACCAAGGAACTGGAGGTGGATTTTAGGAGGCCCAGGCCCCTCATGGACCCCGTGATCATCAGAGGTGACTGTGTGCAGAGGGTACAGACCTATAAATACCTGGGAGTGCAGCTGGATGATAAATTGGACTGGACTGCCAATACTGATGCTCTGTGTAAGAAAGGTCAGAGCCGACTATACTTCCTCAGAAGATTGGCGTCCTTCAACATCTGCAATAAGATGCTGCAGATGTTCTACCAGATGGTTGAGGCGATTGCCCTCTTCTACGCAGTGATGTGCTGGGGAGGCAGCATAAAGAAGAAGGACGCCTTACACCTGGACAAACTTGTGAGGAAGGCAGGCTCTGTTGTAAGAATGAAGCTGGACAGTTTAACATCTGTAGCAGAGTGACGGGCACTAAGCAAACTCCTGTCAATCATGGAGAATCCACTGCATCCACTGAACAGGATCATCTCCAGACAGAGGAGCAGCTTCAGCGACAGACTGCTGTCACCATCCTGCTCCACAGACAGACTGAGGAGATCGTTCCTCCTCCACACTATGTGACTCTTCAATTCCACCCGGGGAGCAAATGCTAACATTATACAAAGTTATTGTCTGTTTTTACCTGCATTTTTATTACTCTTTAATTTAATATTGTTTTTTGTATCAGTATGCTGCTGCTGGATTATGTGAATTTCCCCTTGGAATTAGATTAGTCTTTTATTTGAAAGGTAACAGGGTATGAATGAAGTAGGCCAAGGAACACAAGGAAGATTAGAAGACTAGAGAAACATCTGGTCTGCTCAGTCTTGGTTTGTGATAAGTCATGCTGATGAGTATACCAAAATATGGTGTGGAAGACAGCCCAGACACAAACAGGCAGACATCGTAATAAGCACCACCACACGGTTATTTACACTGTCTACTATTTACAAAGTGCACACACAACCCCAAACTCCCCCAAAGTCCAGGCCTCTTCACAATGCCTCTCTCTGTCTTCTGACCGCCTCCACTCCTCTCCTCCAGAGCTCTGTCCTCTTCCACCTGACTCCAGCCATCGAATGTGGGGATTCGGCCCCTTTAATACACACCCGGATGTGCTCCGGGTGTCTCCTGATTAGCTTCCGCCGGCACTCCCCAGTGTGGCGGAAGTACCGGCTGCGCACCTGGAAGCACTGTGGATGTCCCGGGTCTTCTCCCCCCCAGCACTTCCGGGTGTGGTGGAAATGCTGAGGGCCAGGGCTCCTCAGGCATTCGGGCGCCCCCTCACGGTGACCACGGGCACCTGTAGGGTTGAGCTTCCAAGCTCAGTTCCCGTGGTCCCCAAAGCCAACAGGGTGGTCACCCCTTCGTGGTCTGGAGGAGGCATAAGTGGCTGGGTACCACAATGGAACGAAATTGATAATCCTATGGATCCATTTGGCTAGATGTCAGCTGTTGCGGTCTCTGTTGTGTAAACATATGATAGGAGTACAGCAATGTTTCATTACCAATAGATACCTAAACCACCAAATACCTAACATTGCTGGCAAAAGGTGAATCCTTTCATAGCGGCAATATACCCATCATTGATTAAACTTTTTTTAATAATATAATGTTCTATGCTACAGGTCTGTGAATGATTTACTGTATAATGGCTTCAGGGTCATTACACTGAATTCAGCTTAAAACAGTGGCCTTTGCAGCTCTCAGATCTCAGTTCATCTGAGCATAAACCGTATTAGATCGCAGCTGGCACGAGAATTGTTTGGTGAGGGTGTTGTAATGTGACTTTCTCGATCAAGAAGTAGGAAACATTGCAAAAGGTCAGCCTCCTAGCATTATCCTACAGACATGAAGTCTATTTGGGATCCCATCGAGTTTGCTTTTCCCATCTGATCCTGATAAAATAGTAGTAAGCAGCTATCTGCAATAAACTAGTTACTAGGGAGAAGCCCGTAACACCATAGTACTAAAAAACACATCAAAACAAAGAAGCAGGAGAAAAAGAATAAACTATTGCTCAGAAAATAATGTAAAAAAAAAAAAAAACAAGATGCAACTAATGAAAATAAAGTCTGCACATTTCTAAGACCTGCAGAGAAGGTGCAGACTTCACACAAGCAGCAGCCACACACAAGATTTGCAGCCCAGAGTGCTGGATCTGTGAGGTGACAGTGCTACCCAGGGTGTTACTATGCCACTCCTAATTCAAAGGTGAAAGCAGATCAATTGAATGAGTTTATAATGCAGACGGATTTTCTAGTAACTCATCCCGATGTACAGTTTTAGGTAAATTCTTCCTTCTTTATTTCGTAATCACAGTTAACAAAGTCTGATGAATATACAATTGTATAAAACAATGCACCCCTTCCCCTATTCCTAGAGTTTCCCTTCCATCAAAAACTCATTCCGCTTCTGTATAAGAGAGGAGCATTGTTTACAAAGTTTTTATTTTCATTTTCATCCTTTTATTTCCACTTAATCTTTAACCAAATAAAGGTTTGGGGGGTTTCAGAGCCTATCCCAACAACACCAGACTCCAGACAGGAGCAAGTTCTCATTATAGTATATTAAATGTAGGATTTCACATGGATATTCCAAAAACAACACACATTTGAATATTCCATGCTATTGTACAGAACTGGGTTGTAATTTATACTAATTAAACTGAATTCCAAATGCCTTCCAAGCTCTTTAAATTATGAATATATAGTATTTGTAATACACACATCAGAAAAAAAAATCTAAAGCAAAGAATACCAGAGTACTAAAATAAGATTTTCTGTGATGTGTGGGTGTTACAGAAAACTGCAGAGCCTTAATTTGTTAGTGTGTGCAGTTTAGAAACACCTTCATTATTCTCCTGCAGGTGCGATTTGGATCTAATTCAAAATTAACACCTGTCTGAGATTTTGAGTGCTGCATATGTATATTACACAAAGATGAGTCCAATTCACAGGCACAAGCATTACGAACACTGCTGAAAACGTGGAGCTTTTCAAATCACATTTTTAATGAACACACTCGGGCTGATTTTTAACTAATATAAATTCCAGGTTTCATCAGTTCTATGTCATACTGTTTTCTGTAGCGTGCAAGGGTTTAGTGATTCTTACTTCTATGGTTCACTCAGCAAAACCCTATGCTTAAGTCTGTCCAAACACCTCTAATATTGAAATCATTCTGGAAGACACTTATTAGGGGATTCTTAGATTCTTACATTATTGTCTTAACCTTTCATCCAAAACAGCTTACAAATCAAAACTACATGCCATATCTAAAGTGCATAGAGTACCTAATGAGAGGGAGACAGAGCTTTGTGAACAGAAAGTGGCAGCCGAATGACGCCATTTTGATTGAAGCACCGTAAGGCTAAAATTTGCCTTTCTCTAAAGTTAAAAAACAGAACCAAAAAAAAAGGAAACTACCTTCCTGTTCTGTTCTTACTCTGCCTACTGCTTTGCATTTCATCCACTGGCACCCCTCTGCTGTCCTTCTTCTTCTTTTAGTATGATCATTAAATAGAGAGATGTGTGCAAATGTAATTACATAGCATTACAATACATTCTCGCAATCACTTAATCTAATTCATGATCGCCAGAGTCTATGCTGGCAGTACTGGGTACAAGACAGGGTGCAGGAGTGGGTAAACCCATAAGTACGTGGAGAAAAATCCACAACATGTAAAGTCCACAATGACAACTACCTGGGATTTGAATCTGGGACACTGGGGCGCTAAGTGCTGCACGATCATGCCATGTACAAACCAAACCTATTATAGTACAGTCAGACCTCCACATCCGTGTTTTCCACTCAGTCATTATCCAACCCATTATATCCTAACACAGGGTCACAGGGGTCTGCTGGAGCCAATCCCAGCCAACACAGGAACAAACCCCGGGCAGGGCGCCAGCCCACCCCAGGGTGCACACACACATACACACCCACACACTAGGGACAATTTAGAATTGCCAATGCACCTAACCTGGGAGGAAACCGGAGCACCCGGACGAAACCCATGCAGACACGGGGAAAACCTGCAAACTCCACACAGGGAGGACCTGGTAAGTGAACCCAGGCCTCCTTACTGTGAGGCAGCAGTACTACCACTGCACCACCGTGCCGCCCTCTGTGTTTTCCATAACCACGAAATCAATTGAATAATATTACAAAAAAAACCCCCAAAAGTTCTAACTTAAACTTGCTGAAAGCGGAATCCATACAAATAAAGTGGTCTGTAGGCAAACACTGGGAGGGTGTTGATTTAGGGATAGGACCAGTAGGGGAAGATGGGCTCAGGCAGACATGTCAGTCCTCCATTTATTAAGATTTCTTCACCTACATAAATGTTGTTAAAATTTTAACTTCTTCTACAGTCAAGTTTTATCATCTTGGTGTTCCGCCAGAGGCTGTGAGCAATTTCGGCATCCCTAAACCTTTCTATCGGTAGTAAGTACAAAATACCATGACGTAATCCCTGCAAGCTCAAAGGCTAAAGGTCTGTTTATACTTGACATGTCTGGCTAGAGTGTACATAATATAAATTTCATCATCAGTTGTGGCAGACCCTCTACCACCACATGCCTCCAAGATTTTGTGACCAGATGGTCTGTGTGCATTGACTGCATATATGCTAGACATGAAAACGTATGCTCACTGGAGGAACAGTTGTGTGAAGTGTCACTAACTACACCCATACAATCCAACATTAAAACCACACAGTGATAGCCAAATGTACACAAATTCATAGCAACGAATTCATGAAAGTTTGTAAAGTCAGAAACGGCAATATCTGCGAGATCAATATGTAAAGGCAAACTCAAAACTTCGAGGGAAATGCAGGAGATTCTGCAACCAGAGCAGCGTCGCGCAACTCCATACACTGAGTGCTTCAACTGTAAACAGACCAGGGTGAGTGACCTCGTCAGCAGCTGCCTGCGCCCGAGTATACTGTAAATGGGCCTTAAGAGGGAATGTAAAGTGCTACTTCTCAATGAGAAAATAAAAATCTTAAATCTTTTGAAAAGTGGCAGGTTGCTGGCCAAAGTGAGCCATAAGTTAGGTAAGAATGAATCGGGCATTCGCACAATAAAGCAGAAAGAGGCTCGTGGAATTGTTAATGCTGCTTGTGCTTTTATAAGTAATCTAGATATGATTTAAAGTATACGGGAGGATGTTTGTAGGATATATACAAATACAATCCTATTTTATATAAAGGACTTGAGCAACTGCGGATTTTGGTATCCATGGAGAGTTCTGGAACCAATCCCCCACAGATAGTCATGGACAACTGCAGAGTTGTTTTCATTTTACTTTGGTTGTAGTTCTTGATCAAATGATTCTTGGGATTTAAAGTAATAAATAGGCAACCTTTTTGATTTCCAGTCCACCATCTCTGCCATTACCTTTGATGTTCTTTTGACCTTTTTCACTTTGGATGATAATATTTTGTGAAAACCTGCACACATCTCATTGCCAAATTCTACAGAGAACTTAAAGTGTCTCTTATTGATAGTTGGTTGGCTGTCTAATAGAACAGAAAAACACAAGATGATGGAGTACCTTCATGGTAAGTCTCATTTAATATTGAAAGAAACAAGCAAAATTAATTAAAACCAAAACAACGAGGACCATCACATTCTACGATCAAGGGTCTGTCAATAGAATTTTCTTCTGTCTCCCTCAGACAGGGGTTTGTAACTGAGCACCGACTTCCATTTTCCATGTGCTCTTAAAAAAAGTGGAGAGACTTCTGAGCCCAAGGAGAAAGTGACATCAGAGGATTTCTGATCGTTTATCTTCTGTTTTATAGGCTAGAAGGGAGAAGGCGCTAACAACTTCACTAACTAATGCCCTGGAGTCGCTGTGATTACCTCTGAGGAGTCCTGAAGATGCCCTCTAAACACGTGTGTCTCATGGCTGTAACAATAACTGTAACTTGTTCTTTGCTAACTGCCTGCCATATCTGTACTTTTCATGGTTTTAACTGGATGTATCACTTTGCAGAAAGCATAGGTATAATTTATTCTATGAAGTGTAGGAAGGTGTTCCCTTGGTTTATAAAAAAAAAAACATTTTTACCCCATCCCTCAAATAATCTCCAGTCCTTTTTTTAGAATTTTCATGTGAATAAAAGTAATTGTTTTAAACTCATTACTTTAACATTAGAGCCAAAAACTAATAAGGGAATCCTTCCAGATTGGCCTTCTAAAGGAGGGATCAATCAGTCAGTCATTTTCCAACCTGCTATATCCTAACACAGGGTCACAGGGGTCTGCTGGAGCCAATCCCAGCCAGCACAGGGCACAAGACAGGAACAAATCCCAGGCAGGGTGCCAACCCACCGCAGTACAGAAGAGATTCCTTTTTAAAATTGTATTGTTGTCTTTTACACTTAAACCCAGGTAACAACATGTCCATTGTTTAATAACAAAAGGCCAGCCACAAAGGACAGTCAACTCTCTGCCCACTGCAGCTGCGGGAGTGAGAGATGGAGTGAGGTGCATGTCCATGCAAAATATGCTCACTCCACTCCATTTCCGAATCCCACAGCAGAAAAGAGTAGAGAGTTCACATGCAATTTTTTCCATTAGCCCTGCTAACATAACTTTAGTAACCCCCACCGACCCATTCCCCCAATTTGAATTGGAATCTAAATCCCTGGCCGAAACTGCCATGTGATCAATTTGTAGAACAGGATACCACATATGAAATGAGACTCCTTTGGCATAAGTCACTCAAGTTATTAATAATGAATTATGACACCCTAGAGGTTCCATGTATTCTCCAACGCTTTAGGATCTTATATCGTTGACTCCTCTCTTTCCTTCCTGCCATTGTCTGCACTACACATAGAGACGCCATCACAGACTAACAAGGTGTTGTCAGCAATTCTGGGACTTCTGTAGCCATCCAGCAGTCCTGCACGCAGGGTGGTAGGTGATTGACAGCTCAGCTGGCATCACTGGAAAGTGCACTGCTTACATCCGCTTAGTGGCTTTTACTCCATGCTGTACAGGGAGAGATCCTTCTCTCCAAGCGTCGAAGAGTCTTTGTAAACCAAACATCACAGGCTCATGGCAGGCAATCCCCAACTGCTGAGCACAATGTCCGGACTGGAACCAATTCCAAGCCAGACCAACATTTCTCTCTTAGAACATCTCAGCTATCAAGCCAAATGAATAACTAATTGAAATTTGACATGCCAGATCTTTACTTATTTCTTACGCCCGGTGTCTGGTTAGAAGCTTAAAGTTTCCAAAAAAAAATAGGTAACTTACACTTAAAACAACGTAGCAGAAAAAAAAAAAACAAAGTACCCAAGAAATTTAAAGTTTTATCAAAAGAATATCAAGATCAGAAAGATACAAGGCAGGGAGGATCAAAAGGAGGACACAAAGTAGTCAAGAAAATTAAAACTTTGAATATGATCAGATTTTTTTACTGGATCAATAAAAAGAAACAAAAGAAACAAACTATTGCAGTTTCACTCAAACAGATTAAAGAAAGAACCCAAATGAATGCTCATCAAAACCTGTGAATGGAGATCATCAGAAAATAAAAGGATTTCTGCGGTGGGTTAGCACCCTGCCCTGGATTGGTTCCTGCCTTGTGCCCTGTGTTGGCTGGGATTGGCTCCAGCAGACCCCTGTGACCCTGTATTTGGATTCAGCGGGTTAGAAAATGGATGGATGGATAAAAGGATTTTAAAGAAAAGACACCTGGAAATTTACGAGAGATTGTACAGACTCAATGACATACTGTAAAAATGAAACACTAACAGGTAGGATGTGGAGAGAAAGTTAGGAGGTCCCCAATGTCACTGACCACAACCCATAAAAAATACAAATTTATTAAGTAGTTTATTTAAATTAAAAATATACAAAACAGGGATGTTAAGAGGAACAGACAAAGCAAAGCAAATCCCTCTTGCCCAGCTGGGCCTTCTTCCAAACTTTTCTTCCTCTGAAAGCCACTGCTCTCAATGTCTGTCCCTCAATCATGGCCTCTTGGTCAACTTGCCTTTAAGCCCAGGCTTTATCTACCAACCAAACCAGGGACAACTGTGACCATCTATAGCCACACATTCACCTGGTTGTCCCTTTTGACCTAGCACTTCTTTAATACTTCAAATATTTCAAAGCATATATGGTTTATTGGGGGCATCACGGTGGCGCAGTGGGTAGCACTGCTTCTTCGCAGATAGGAGACCAGGGTTTGCTTCCTGGGTCCTCCCTGCGTGGAATTTGCATGTTCTCCCCGAGTCTGCGTGGGTTTCCTCCCACAGTCCAAAGACATGCAGGTTAGGTGTATTGGCGATTCTAAATTGTCCCTAGTGTGTGTGTGTGTGCCCAGCGGTAGGCTGGCGCCCTTCCCAGTGTTTGTTTCCTGCCTTGCGCCCTGTGTTGGCTGGAATTGGCTTCAGCATACCCCCGTGACCCTGTAGTTAGGATATAGTGGGTTGGATGGTTTATTGGGATTTTATGTAAGACTGCAATGAAACATCAATTTTTCTCATCTTTCCTAGTATTTTTTTCTCTCCTAGATCCATGTCCAACCAATTGTTCATAGTTTCTATTTCAGTTTTGTAACTTCTATGATCGTTTAATTTTAATGTTATATATTTGATGTCACTTTGGCACTGGTTTAGACTGCATAGTCACCACCTGGAGGTTATTTTTCTGGCTCCAGGCCATATTGATTATGGTAAGGACGTCTATTGCATGCTCAAGTAAGCGTGGAACATGACGTCATTGTGCATTATAAAAGATGGTAGAGCACAGTATACAACGTCCATGATTTTGGATAAAATTAAAGAATAATAATTTGCTGTCATTACTGTTAGTTATAGGAAGGATTTCTTAGTAACAGTTAGGACATATTTTACCGGTTCTTTGACTAGCACACATTGTCTAATATGTTTGGTTATGGTATTTAGGACTTGTGACCATTCATTTGCCGTTATTTCTCAAAAACTCTTCTTAAAACTTCAAGGTTTTTTGGTCTGTGACCTGTCAGATTCCATCTTAGCCATAATAGTAGTACCCTTATAAATTTGAATTGAGATGATCCATAATGAAGACATGGTCACTGTGAAATACAATTTGTCCATTCCTATTTAGCAGGTATGTTTTCAGAATGATTTGACATTCATCATACATTGTGCACTTAGTGCTGACTGAACATCCTTAATAAGAGGTATAGTGATAATGGAGCAAAGTACCTCTACAGTAGAGCTTTTACAATCAGGTTCAGAAGGAACTGCCAATGCAGCTCTGCTCTCTGTGAAGCTTCCACAAGACAGGATGCCGCAGAAGCCGATTGTAAAGCTGACAGTGACAGGAAGCTGACACTGCAGTCAATTTTTTCTTTTAATGTTCTGCTGAAAACGAGCAAGAGGGAAGGCAGCATGCTGTTTGAATTAGGCATGTTAACATTAGATTAGTCTACATGAATCAATAGGCATAAGGTCATCTCCATCTTATTACCACTTGGAGAGCAATTAAAATGACCTATTAGCAGATGGTGGAACTATTTAAATTCAGGAATCTGGAATATTGATGGAAACACATTTGAATAAAGGTCATCAACTCGAAAAAATAGTGGGTTACTAGTTAACCGTTACAAAGTAAAATGTAGGTTGATGCACAAGAAAGAAATGTTTTCCCAAATCATTTCAATTTATTCTTAAACAGCACGATTCCCATTAGACAGAGTGCTGTGAATATTTACAGAGGTGGTAAATATAAAAGAAAATAGAAATTATCTTTAAAAGAAGAAAGTACAAAGGTGAGTGCTGCTGTGTCAAGAATCCAGAATTCTGGGTTTGAATCCCATGTGTGCGGAGTGTGCAAGTTCATCCTGTGTCTGCGCGAGTTTTCCTTCAGATCCTCCGATTCCACTCCCCATCCCAGAGATGTACACGGAAGTTTATTTGGCTCAGTGTGTGTGTGGGTGGATGTGTGAGTGAACTCTGCAATGAACTGGAACCGCAGTGATTGTTGGTTCTTCTGTTGTAGCCAATGCTGCATGACATACACTGCGACCCTTGTATGGAAATATATTATACTGTATAGTGCATTCAGGAAATATTCAGTCTTTAAGGTTTTCACATTTTGTTACGTTGCAGCCTTATGCTAAAAACACTTAAATTCATTGTTTTCTACATCAAGCAACACTCAGTACCCCAGAATGACAAAGTGATCAGGATTTTGGACATTTTTTGAAAATCTACCAAATGTCAAAAACATGGAGGACTCCTAATACTATATACTAGCCGTCCTCTGCGGCTCCACCTGCGTAGTACAGAAACAGGACAGTGAGGAGGGCTTCGCCCAGCTCCCTACTCCGGACGTCAAATATATCGCTCCTGCAATCGAGCTATGATTCTTAGCGTGATGAGAGAAGTCGCAAAATTAACCGGAATGTTCATGCAAATTATAGAAAAAAACCTGATCTAAATCTTTAGACAGACAGACAGATGTTGGATTTTATATATATAGATATACATACAGTATATACTCTCTATATATAAAATCCTAAGCCTAAAAGTGCAACAACTTTGTGCAACGATTTTATGTAATGTTTTTATGTCACGTTTTTTGTCACACTTTAAATCGGGCTTATTTTAAAACCTACATGTACAGTATATGTCTGGTATCATTATTTTCAGAATTTATTGAACTTTAATGTGACGTTGTTAGATTTTCAGATTCTTATTCCGTTTTTAAATTATCCATCCATTTTCTAACCCGCTGAATCCGAATAGGGTCACGGGGGTCTGCTGGAGCCAATCCCAGCCAACACAGGGCACAAGGCAGGAACCAATCCTGGGCAGGGTGCCAACCCACCGCAGGACACACACAAACACCAAGCACACACTAGGGCCAATTTAGAATCGTCAATCCACCTAACCTGCATGTCTTTGGATTGTGGGAGGAAACCGGAGTGCCCGGAGGAAACCCACGCAGACACGGGGAGAACATGCAAACTCCACGCAGGGAGGACCCGGGAAGCGAACCCGGGTCTCCTAACTGCGAGGCAGCAGCGCTACCACTGCGCCACCGTGCCGCCCGTTTTTAAATTATAAACTAAAAAATATCAAGAACTCACTTCCCACGAAACAAGACTTTGTGACAAGAGATTTCAACCACGCTCAGGGCCAAAAATAAAAGACAAGGAGTAGGACAGCTGCTGTACATGCTTTTAAATGTTTCAAGCGCCATGCGAGATGTAGATCACACAGCACTGCAGCGCACCAATCCAGCAGCTGATGGAGCAAAGAGGAGGTAAAAAAAAAACTATTTGTTTCCCATTGTATCACCAAACGGTATCTCTTTTACTTTTCCTCCTGCCGCTAGTGAGGTGAGCACGTTGGCAAAACAAATTCTCTTAGGCGAGAGATGCCCAGAGTAGTTCCTTTCAGTTAGCAGTTTCTAGGATCCTGGGGTTTTCACAGCATGGGCTTACATGGCTTGTGTGTATATACAGTCAGTTGTACAGCGCTTCGGTCGGTTGTAATGCTGTGTTTTTAAGCGCTCAACAAATAAATATGGTATGGTATGGTATGGTATATATATATATATATATATATATATATATATATATATATATGGTTGAATAGTTTACTGTCAAATAATGCAAAGAGCATGTGACACATGTTTCGCCCTAATTCTGGGCTCATCAAGCGTACACACTCACTGGACCCCCTCTTGGGGATCGAACCTCGGACTTCAGCGTTAGAGGTGAAGCTTCTTTACATTGCGCCACGGCGTGTGAGGGGGTGCAGTGAGTGTGTACGCCTTATTAGCCCAGAATTAGGGTGAAACATGTGTCGCATACTATATATATATATATATATATTGTAAAAGACTGAGGAGGAGACAGCAAAAAGTTTTGGGGCTTTCCGGCCCTGTATATTGTAGACGATCCACAATAATATATGAAAAAAACGGGTCAAAATTATAAACAAAACAGTTCATAAGCGCGACGCCGAATCATGCCGTCGGCGGCCATTTTATGGAGGAGGAGCCGGAAGTGGAGGAATGCTGGGAAGGAACCGCGAGGGAGGATGGGATCGATGACGTCAGGAAAAGATGGAGGAGGAAGGGCGGAAGTAACGCAGTGGGGGCAAACCGGGCTTATGGTGGCGGAGCGTCTTTTTTTCTATGAGAAAGCAGAGGGAGAAAGTTAGTACCCCGCCATTCCCTGCTGGCGAATGTCTTCCCAGGTGTGTTAAGTTCCTTCCGCGGTCTCCCACTCGCGCGTGCGTGACTATATATATATATATATATATATATATATATATATAAGCATGAGTATGACGATTGTCTCATGGGTAAAGATTCAGCTTGTTTTATGGGGAAGGAAAAGAATGATGAATCAGAACTAACACAGTTTCTATTCCCTCTAGAATGTGAGAGTAGCCACCAGAGGACGAGTGATATATCCAGATATTCCAACATGGTCACCACAAGCCCTGCCTATTCCAGTCTCTGAGACACATAACCAACTCTGCAACTAGAAGTCATCATTCAAACACTGACCCATTTTGTAAAAGACGGCACTCACATCTATAGTATTAATTCTTTCTTTTTTTTCATCAGTACATTAAATGGGACATCCTGCACCAACTCTTTCCTACTGTTTCCCTGTGCAAAATACAGTGGTGCCATCTCTAAGCCTGGTGATACTATTGCCCTCATGCATTGCTACTCCATTGTAGGTGAACAGACTGTATAGGAGTGGGCTAAGGAATCAATCCGCCTTGTGGAATGCCGATAAAGGTGAAAAGCGTTGCTAATCCTCACTGACTGGGGTCTATTTGACAGGACTCTGAGCTTCAACACCAGGCTTCTGGGCACAACTGTGTTAAAGGTAGAGCTATAACCAACAAACAGCCACCTGACAAAGGTGCTTACACACACACACACACACACACCTGGAATATATAAAATTGTCTCTTTGGGTTGGTTAATTGGTTTCTGTGAATTGATATGAATGAATGCATATGGGTGTGCACTGCAATGGACTGACTTTCTCTTCAGGGTTAGCTCCTGTCTTTCCTCAATCCTTCTGAGATGCTGCTCCATCTCTCCATAAATGATAAATCAAGCTCAAACAGATGAATATTCAAAAGAACATCATAGGAGGTTTCCAGAGAATACTGAAATGACTACATAATGATGAATCCAATCCCTGAGAGCAACATAAATGAAATTACAGAAACCATCAGCCTTGCAGACTGCATAATATACTGTTTTTCTATTTGAATTTATTCTTATTAAGCATACTTCCACTTAACAGCTCAGTGCACTATAAAACAATTACAATGGTATAAAACGTTAAAAATACATGCAATATAAGCAATAACATAATGATGCACAATATTGGAACATATAGTGAAAGAGAGAGAAAGGGAGAGGGTACAGACTACAACTGTCTGCTTTTTCTGTCAAATTTACTGTAAGCTACGCTTAAACACACCTTTTCATAGAAAGCTGAAACTGAAAATTTAAATCCATCCCAGGAGGAAAATGTGAAAATGGTTGACATAACCAAACTCAAAAGAAATGCTTAACGTTCTGTTTTTTAATGCAGTACATTAATCACAAGTCTCAAACGAGATTCTGTACTATACTGTTGAGACAAGACATTAACATGTAAGCCATTTGGTGGTTATGCTGCACACAAACACCAGCAAAGGTAATTTATGTCCTTCTTGAATACTAAAATATTAGAACATAAAAAAAAAAACCTGACAACAACAAGCCATTCAGTCCGAGAAAGCTCAATAATCCTATCCATCTAAATTCTCCAATATAATATAAAGTTGAATTTGAAGGTCCTGTGATAAAGAATACCATGAGACATGATAAAGGTTTGGGGCAGCCATCTGTATGATATATCCTGGCTGCAAAAGTTGAAATTGTTGAACAGAGATGTTCACACGACTGAGTCCAAAACAGAACTGGCTTAAAGCAAGAAAGATGGCAGCTATAAGGCCCATTCAGAAAGTGACATCATCTTAAGGGCCTGAACCGGAAGTGATGCCTGTGGGACCGGAAGTGCAATCATCTCTGGGGGCAAAACCGTAAGTGATATCATCAGGACCAGAAGTTGCGTCATCTCTGGGGCCGGACCTGTGTATGATGTCATTAAGGGTGCCGCAACCTGGCGGGATATCCCGGGAACAGTCTGCAAGTAACTGAGAAAGACAGTCAGCACACTCCGCCACCCCCTGGTCGGTGGTGGTATTACAGTTACTCAGGCCCTTTAGCTGCCTCCTACTCGCACGTGTGTGTCAGTTCTTAATGTCCTTCTGTTTACCACACTACTAAATTGTTTATTCTATGTGTTTGACTTTCCATATGTTTGTATAAAATGTACCATAACAAGATTCCCAATGTGTCCTGGTGTTCCTGTTGAATTCATTTTGAAATAACAGCCTAAATCCACCGTACTAATTGCTTTTCATAATTCTAGAAACTTCAATCATGCCACCTCTCTTAATCACCATTTGCTTAAACAGAAGAAGTTCAACTCCTTCAATCTCTCCTCATAGGTCATACTTCATAGTCCTGGAATCAACCCAGTTCCTCCTCTCTGGACTTTTCCTAGTTCTGCTATGTTTTTTTTCGTAGCCCGGAGACCAAAACTGTATGCTGCACTCTGGGTGAGGCACTTTATGAAACTTGAACGTGAACTGCACACATCGTGATAGAGTATATAACCCAGCCTCCTCTTAGCCCCCTTGATTGCTTTTGTATGGTGCCAGAATGTAGATAGTGTCGAGTCCACTATGACTCCTAGGTCCTTTTATAAAGTGTATTTTCAAGATTCAAACCTCCCATTGTGTATTCAGATCTAACATTTCTATTTCCAACGTGTAATGTTTTACATTTATTTACATTACATTTCATCTGCCGCATATCTACTGAAGCCTGTATTATGTTGAAGTCTCTTTGTAATGATTCAATGCATTGTAGATTATCGGCCCCTCCGTCTAGATCACTTTCAAGAGCAAACTTAACCAGTTTGTTGTTTATATTCCTATCCAGATCATTTCTATATATTAAAAATATCAGCCTCCTCAGCACTGACCCCTAAGTGACACCACAATTGGTTTTCCATAACTTTGCTTAGCCACCTTTGGATAGAGAGAGCTTGATAACAATGCTACTGACCACCTCCTTTTGGGCTCATCCAATAGTGAATAGTGCTTTTTATAAGATATAAACTATGATTGGTAAACTTCTGAAAGAGTCTCAAGTGCTTCAAATAGTTCAGCTCATTTGTTAACTTCTGAAATTGGATCCCACAATAGGACAATGATCTGAAGCACAGCAGGAAAGCTAGAAATGAATAAGATAATAAGAAAAAGAGTGACATTGTATACCAGTTGTCAAAGTCCTAACATCAACTCCATTGAAAAGTTGTGAACTTGAGAGCTGTGCAAAAATGAATGGTCTCAAATATCAAAGTACTGAAGCAGTGTAGTGAGGAGGAAAGGTCCAAAAATAAAAACAGCACAAAAGCTGTTTTGTGTTTTTAACACCTCAGGTTAGACTTATCTAATTTTAGTGCTCAGTAGGAACTTGATGATTGCTTCTTAAGTTCTGATATGTAAAAGCATATAATTAAAAGAGATTCTACAAAATTTGACAAAGGCATTCAATTGAGATTCCATCCCGTAATCTCGAGAACAGGCTATAAAAGAGCATGAGTTAAAATAAAGAAGGCACTTGATCTGGAGAAAAGGGATCCCATTTGTGTTAGCTGTAAGTATCTGAAAATATAATTTGCTTAGTCTACCTTGTTTCATGCACCTTTTGTTGACCATTGCATGCATCCCAATAACCAGGATAAATACTTTTAAGAATCAGTAATGACGGCACTTCCATGTAAATTAAACTTTAGCGATACCACATGGGATTACTGGAAGATTTTACAATACAACAGACTGGATTGTACTGTGCAATAAAATAGAATCAAGTACATTAACACAAATAAATATATAAAAAATGAAAAGAAAATTGAATCAAATGAGCAACTTCAATAATATGTTAAATTGAAATGAAACACATTCGGTCAAATGAAGCAAACCAGCTGCTGTGATAGACAGGCAGGAATAGGGGTGGCTTAGTACTGCTGTGTACATCGACCTTTACAGATCTAACTCCGTGTGTGTGTGTGTGTGTGTGTGTGTGTGTGTGTGTTAGTGCATGTTTATTTATTTCTCTTCATCATCCTGCATGTGCTTTGGTAGGTCAAACAAGCTGTCAGCTATCTTCACTTATTGATTTCTTTGTGTGTGTGTGTATGTGTGCGGTTGCGTGAACCTCATGTATGCATACATCCATCCATCCATCCATTTTCTAACCCGCTGAATCCGAACACAGGGTCACGGGGGTCTGCTGGAGCCAATCCCAGCCAACACAGGGCACAAGGCAGGAACCAATGCTGGGCAGGGTGCCAACCCACCGCAGTGTATGCATACATGCATATTTAAATAAATTACATCTCTCAGAAACTACTCATGCAAAACTTTTGCAAATCGATAGGGCTGGTCCTAGGATAAACAGAGCAGACTTCAAAATCCTGGTTAAATGAAACAATTTGTATGGAAGTTTTGGACAAAGGTCAAACCGAACCATATGGAGATAAGCACTGGACCATAGTAGACCAAAATCATTCGACTTGAAGCCTGTACCGAAGCAAAAATAATACAACTTGTCCCAACGTTTAGGGTGAATATCTCAGAAACCTGCAGTTGGCTGGCCTGCCCGGGATTTGTTCCTGCCTTGCGCCCTGTGCTGGCTGGGATTGGCTCCAGCAGACCACCGTGACCTTATTAATTTTTTACATCTAAGATGTACTCACTTAAAGGTTTTCCAATGCTGTATTTGTCCTAGTGTGTATATAAACACAGGGAATGCCAGTTTCTGTATTCCATCTTGCCTGAAGAAGGGGCCTGAGTTGCCTCAAAAGCTTGCATATTGTAATCTTTTTAGTTAGTCAATAAAAGGTGACATTTTGCTTGACTTTTCATTACATTCACAATGGCTAACACGGTAAAATGCCCTAGTACTTCACCCATTGTTTTCAGAATAGATTCCACATCTTTCCAAGTCTATACTGGAAAAAAATTGAGCATAACTAATGGACTGATCAATACGAGGATGAATGGATCAATGGTTTGGGAATAAGCAATGGTTCAACAACTGAAATATACTAATGTTACAAAGAGAACCAAAATGACATTTTTACACAAAAATCTGTTCTTTTGTTTAAAGCTTACGGTTGATATTAAACAATATATTCTTAATCAGAATCTATTGGCTACATGTTGGCACATATATTTTAATTCCACAAGGGTAAGGCAGACTGATAAATTTTTCATGCCAAATGAGTGTATGTACAAGCCTCATGAAGCCACTGCTTATAAATAATAAGCTATCATTGATCTGAGATGTAAACAATGATGCAGTTGCTCAACAACCAAAACAACCTCACAGTTCAAGCTGACAATATTCTCTCTGGACTTATAAAACTCATCACAAATGATTGCACTTGTCAAAAGTTCTTGCCACATTTAAAAGTGTGATAAAGTAGTGTTAGCAAAATCCAGAGCAGTTAAGGACATTATACCCAATATGGTCAAAAGTATGTGAACGTCCTTACAAATGACTGAGATCAGGAGTTTCAACTGAACCCATTGTTACCAGAACATATCCACACAATCTCCATTGGCAGTAGAATGGGTCATACCGAAGAGCCCAGTGACTTTAAATGTGGCACTGTTGTAGGATGCGACCTTTGCCACAATTCAGCATGTGAAATTTCTGCTCAGCTAGATCTATAAGTATTATCTGTGTGAAGTGGAAGTGTCTAGGAGAAACAACAGCTGAACCACAAAGTGGAAGACCACGTAACCTCACAGAGCAGGGCCTGTGAGTCCTGAAGCTCATAGTACGTGCAAAATGCTTATCTTCTGTGATATCACTCCAAACAGAATTTTAAGCTGCCTTGGGAAGCAACATTAGCATAAGAATTGGACGTCAGGAGCTCCATGAAATGGGTTTTCATGATTGAGTAGCTGCACACAAGTCTAAGCTGCAATGTCAAGCGTCAGCTGGAGTGGTGTAAGGCATGCCACCATTGGACTCTGGAGCAGCGGAAACATGTTCTCTGGAGTGATGAATCACACTTCACTATCTGACAGTTTGATGGCTTTGGCAGATGGCAGGAGAACGCTCCCTTGAGGACTTCACAGTGCATAGTGTCAAGTTTTGTGGAGGAGGGATAATGGTCTAGAGCTGTTTTTAAAAGAGTTTGAGCCAGGACTCTTGGTTCCAGTAAAGGATACAGCATACAAAGACAATTTAGACAATTGTGTGCTTCCAAGTTTGTTGCAGCCATTTGGGAAAGGCCCTTTTCTGTTCTAGCATGACTGTGTCCCATTTACGCAACACCAATTCCATAAAGACATGGAACACAGAGCTGTGACCTCAACCCTAGAGAATGACTTCAGGATGAATTGGAATGGCTGACTTCACTAATGCTCTTTGACAGAATGGACATAAATTCCCACGGACACATTCTTGTGGAAATCCTTCCCAGGAGAGTGGAGGTTGTTACAGCAACAAAGGTGGGGCAACTCCATATTGATGCCCACGGTTTTGGAAAGAGATGTCCAGCAAGCTCATATAGGTGTGATGGTCCTCTATCCCCAAACCTTTAGCAATATATATGCCACAAATCATCGAAACAAAGAACTAACAAGGGGTAAGGGAGCACAAGATTGGAGAGCGGTTAAGGAGCACATGGAAAGCAACAAACGCAAGCCAGTTGCAGAAGGTAGTAGATGTATTTGATCAATGTGTTGTGCAGTTTTTTATTTCACATTGAATAGAAACGAAGTCAGTCATTTAAAGCATCATGCTGTCAATGTCATCATAGGAACTAAAATATGTTTAATTAACTAATAAATTTAACTAGCCAACCCGCGGCGTACCATACGCCATATAATCAGGCCGGTTTTTTAATCATTTTTAAGCACAGGGAGAAAATTTTACATTTGCAAAATCGGTAATGTAATAAATCAGCAAGAAAAGCAACATTGTAACAATGCACGGAACGAACCAACACACAATCGTCCGTGCGGCGTAGCAAGGTGGGAGGGGGGTGTGTACAAAGTGCAGGAGCATCTAAGAAGACGCATGTTTGTCGCGGATGCGGATTGCTGTATGTAGCGTGTACAACACTTTGCTATGCTGCACGCAGTCGTGCGTCGAAACCGAAAACGCGTTTTTTAAAGACTGCTCACTTCATTGTGTTTTAACCTCAGTTGTAAAGGAATGTTTTAATGATCCCATGGGATACCCCTCGCAAACAGTTTTACACGCTGCATATGGCGATTCACCTCCGTGAGAAACATGCCTCTATTAACAGTCAACGTGTGGGAGGAGGGTGTGTACAAAGGGTAGGGACGAAAACAGTGGGAGCGTATGAGTCGCACTTAGTGGCAATTCCATGGTTTGCAGCCCGAATGGGGTTCAACGGCTTACCCACGCCTAGACACACGCTCAATCTCATGCATAATTATTTATTGAATGGTAAACACTTCTGGAAAGACACGGTTGTCTAAAACAGTTAAGTGTGAGAATACAACAGTAAGTGAATGAAAAGATGGAACTCTGGAGAGAGCAAAATACAACACAATAGTGAACCCGCGGCATAACAAACGCCGCATAATTATTTATTGATGGTTGAACACTTCTGGAAAGACACAGGGACACCCTCGTAAACTGTTCTACACGCCGCATACAGCGATTCACATCTGCGACAAACAAACTGTTTTACACACTGCATACAGCGAATCACATCTGCGACATTATTTTTCTTAGATGGTCCTGTCGCGTCCACCCTCGTACTTGAAGCATACACACCGCCTGCTAATGTGCTCGGTCGCAAGCCGCGTCCAGCCTCGTTCTCGAAGCATACACACCGCCTGGTCATGTGTCCGCTAGCAAGAGAAACTCACGGAGAGCCGCCCACCAGCTGCCTGTGTGTGTGCCTCTGTCTGTCTCTGACGCGGCTTTCTCTTGCGCTGCCTCTGAATGAACCGGTCAGGCACAGAGAAGGTCAGATGCTGACAGAGTGTCTCGACTGTTGCAGGGCCTGCATTGGTGAAGCAGGTGAGACGGTAATGAAACAGAGGCACAGGGCTTATTGGTTTTTAAAGACTGATTCCTTCATTGTGCTTTAACCTCAGTTTTAAAGGATTGTTTTAAGGATGCCATGGGATACCCCTCGCAAACCGTTTCACACACTGCATATGGCGATTCACCTCCGCGAGAAACACGCCTCTATGAACAGTCAACGTAGCTCGGAGGTACATGACATTAACCTGACCTGCACTGCATGTGGCCTCTACAACAGATGAACATAAATGACGCCATTTTTTCTGTGTCGTCATGTCCGAGTTGGTGGGCGTGGCCCTGCAAGTTGTCATCATATCCAATGGTCTTGGAGGGTCTTGGTGGGCATGGCTCCTTCCTGTGTGCGCCATAGGTGTCTCACTTGGCGGCTTAGTGAATCCACGCCCCTTCCGGCGTGCTTTTCATGGTTGTCTTGCCTTAGTGAAATATATTTATAGATACTGTAAATACCAATCTTACAAATATCAGATTTATTGATATACAACTTAAAACAACAATCTGGAAAGCTCTTACTGCAAATGTATACTGTTTTTAATTAATAATTCATTCAGAAAGTTTGAAAATGAACCTTATTTTTACTTAATGGACAACATAATGCATCCACCCCTTTACCAAAACCCACCCTTTAGAGTTATTGGGTTGCCATAGCCATGAGTGCAGGGTGGCAGCCGACTCTTGATGGAGGGGCAAGTCCAGCACAGCACTGCCATGATTGAGTCAAAAGGTAAACTAATCTGTTCATCTTTGGGGAAGTGGAAGGAAAGAAAGACTTGGACAGAAACCCACAAATGCACTGGGAGACCATCCAGATTCCTCACAGAAACTGACCGGGCAGGACTGCACACCAAAAAAACCATCTGGCACCCCATACTTAAGTCACTTTGTGTAAAATGCTTTAAAACACAAAAAAGGAACTTTTTCAATTCATTTCAGAACTCATATTAAACTTCGTATTCAGGATTTTCAATAACAATAATTCAGAGTATTAATATTATTACTTTTAGAACAAATAATAATAATGGCAGTTGTAATAATAATAATTTACCCTGAAAAAGTGAATATCAAAAAGAATACAGCATCCTACAATACTACTTCTATTCCTTCTATTCATAATAATAATAATTTTATTAACAATAATTAATATTGAAATGTGATCTTTATATATAATATGCTACAGTGGCTGTCCATTTGTCTGTCCAGGATTTTAAATCACCTGTACCTCGCAAACCGTTTGACCTATTGACCTGAAACATGGTACACATATACTACGTGACATCTACTATCCGCCTTCGGATTGACCCCTAAGGTTATTCCTTTTTTTATTTTATTTTTTTTTTTGTTTTATTGTAGAATCAACTCTCCGGCAGGGGCCGTGCGGTGCATGCGTATAGTTGCCTTTCTCAGCCCTACCACCTTCACCGGCACTTCCCCTACCTCTGCATATCTTAAATCATTCTTGATGAATGTGGCAAAAGACCCAAACAGTCAACATACAGCATCAAATTGACTCGTTGTCTGTCTTTGCACACAATAATACAAAATATTACCAACTGAATATTGCCAAGGGTCCATATTAAAATCATTCTAACCATACACATGGTGATGCCCCCATGGAGATGCTGGAACAGTCTCAAACTCATGTTGCCAATACCACATGGAGCTTCTCCTTAACACCAGCTTGTTAGTGTCCAAAAGTACTAATGCTGTCCCAGATTCCACCATCATTAGATGCTCTCTTCTGGACACTGTTTATAGTGGAGAGAAGAGACCACTCACTTTATAGTTAAAAGAATCACATTACAGTACATACTGCAGGGAGAACAGGAGATTATTACTGCTTCATTTATTGATTATTTAGAATGGTCAGGTTCAAATTTAGTATTAGAATGTACATTTATATCTATTTATTAATCTTTCTATATTTGGTATTAATCTATCTATTATATAGTGCCTTTCTATCTATCTATCTATCTATCTATCTATCTATCTATCATGAAGTGCCTTTCATATCTATCTATCTATCTATCTATCTATCTATCTATCTATCTAACTAAATGCTGGATAAAAACAACTGTAGAAAGCTTATGTACTTATTTTTTGTACAAGAGGCAGCCATTATCATGCAGCACTCCACACTGTGGAGTTCAAGATTACAAAATATGGCTCTCTGTTTCTATCCATACACTCGCCTCTCTTCCTCCCCGCAGCCTGAATATTCACTGACTCTACTCTTGAGTCTGCACCCAAAGAACTTCTTCCTATGCAGCGACATTAAACCCCACCTCGGGATCACTGCAAGCCAAGCATTTAAAATTATTTCTGGGGTCACTGGTGGCCTCATACCATATTTGCCCAAGAGACAACAGACTAGAAATCTCTCTCTCTGTCTCTCCATCTTTCAGTTTCTCACTCATTGCACTCCTGAACCTCCAGTTGCACATCAGATCTCCAATCCTTCTCTTTAGCTGCCTATTCTGTTAAAGTGACAGTAAAGTACAAAAAAGACATTGTCTGGTTACGTGAAGGTGTTACCATGTCTGGAATTTCCTCCTGTCTCCTCTCTGCTTTGTTTGCATAAAGGGTCATGTATTTGAGTCGCTTGCTATGTAGAAGACAGTATGGCATGTTTCCATCTAGCAGTAAGAGTGTTATATATCTGTTATTACAGTATGTCCCGTCTGCTAATATACAGTACATAGGTAGAACTTACTGCACTGTCAGACATCACATCGCTGAACACGAAAGCACCATCTGGACACAATCTTCAAAACATTCAGTTTCACATCATTTCATTGAGGCACACCATTCAATTTTAGATGCAGAAAATATAGTAATAAAGGCACTAAAACCACACACCCAACAGGGCGACTTTAACAACCTTCTTCTCCAATGTGAGGCTTACTGGATTTACAAGTTAAACTCTCAGTACCAGATTGGTCGAAATGAAGCACATGACATTACTGGTTTCCTTTTAAATACCTCTCCTGAAATCCTTTGTGCATATCTGTTTATATACATTGTGTATGGAAATTTCTTCTGCAGTTTCACGCTTTGCTAAGAACATTATCTTTATCCTCTCTCCTTTTAATTCTTTTGCAATTTTCTTTTGGCCTTGCATTTAATTTGTCATATTCTTTTATTTTTTTTCAGTCCTGTAGTTTGAACTGTCACTAAAGAATACATTCTGTTTGTCTTTATCTAGCTTTGAGCTCTACTAGTTCTTTTGCTTTGGCTTCTGAAATTACTTTGTTTAATTACTTTATCTCAGCTCTTTTCCTGTTTACATTGATATCCCCTTTCCAATTATAATTCTATTACAGAGAGAATCCTTTTTTGGAATATTGAACATTCATACAACAGGTATTTAGAAAATATTGTATATCTCTTTTTCCTTTGTTTTTTTTTTTTTCTCCATATCATACACTCATATTTTATTCTATTTTCTTAAAGATTTGTTTATATGGTCTTGAAGAAGAGGGGGATTGATGTGATTTGAAATTTTGTTGGTTCTATGTGAATGTCTGAAAGCCAATTCATATTGTCATCACTATCGTTTGATTCAATTAATGATTTAGTTTCAGTTTGTTCTAAAACTGGCTTTACAGCTTTTTGTTTCCACGTCATTGTGTGTTTTGGTTGACGGCTTCACCCCACTCATGAATATTAATGAGTTACCACAGGGTAAGGAAACACATAAAATTATTTATGATATTTTTTTCCAGCAATATGCTCCGGATGGGCAGGAGCAGAATATTTTCCTGAGTATCATTCCGGTTTAATGATGTACAGTTATCCAAAAGACACACTTGGGCTTAACCATTTTTACATAAGATTTAAAGCCCAAGAGACGCTTGGTGTTAATGCCAAGGAGTTTAATTTGATTTTGTTAACATATTGAATCCTTCTTCTACTTGTCATTAGTAGTATGTTTCAATCCAACACCAGTATAGAAGTGAGTCTCTCTCTCTCTGTCTCCCTCTCTCCCTATCCCTCTTGGGACTTAGCCCTATCCTGTGCCATTCTGGTAGCATCTTTGCAAATTTACCACTTCCTTTATTTTATCACATTGAGGAGTAAGAACTCAACAAAAGTTCTTCTAGCATTGTAAACCTACATTGGATTTGTGCTTTATATGCTTAATGCTCATTCAACCTTGAATTAACTCTACTTTGCTTCATTAATATAGAATTTCAACTACCACGCTAGTGGTAAGAAATGGGAAAAGATTCTCAGAGGGCAAGGAGTAAAAGCTGTTGACAGGAGCTACACTGAAGTCAAGCATTTTATTCTGAAGGAGATCCCCTATTTCATGCTATGATGCCGTCAACATTTTGATTAAGATGCCCAACAGTAGCCAGTGCACAAATGCTACTGCACAACAGTGATGATTCAAATGAGCTTAAATCAGTGTGAAATATGTGCTATTATGTTGCTCCATTAAAGCAAACTGGCAGCAGAAATAATTTAACAGGTTTTGCCTAATTATGTCGTGCTGAGCTCCACAGACACCAGTTAATATGTGGACTTCGAACACCAGGGTGTAACTTGATTTCCAGCTTATTCAGCTCCTCAGATAACTGCATAAGCAGATGTTTTTAGAAAAACACATTTCCGCTTTGCATACTGCATCTCTGCTGTCAACAAATTAGCACGGGTCTTCCTTCTCCACTGTCAAAATGCCAGTATGTCTTGGATAAGACTTTCCACCTTAGTGGGCTTCTGGAAAAAAAAATGGTCTTAGCCATTTAGCTGCCTGCTGGGGTAGACACAGCTAGATAACCGTGTTTAACAAGGAAATAATGAGAGAGAGAGAGACAGAGAGAAAATAAAATGGGAAAACAGCAATTACAGTCACAATAATAAAAGTTGTACCTAGTCAATAGATCTAAAGAGACAGCCATTAGCAACATTTGATTTGGGGCTTGCTGGCATCCAGTACACTAAAGCAAAAAAAAAAACACAGCACATTATTTTTTAATTGCTTCTGAAATCCCCAGTGACAAATGTAACTAAGTGCTAATGCTAAAAGCAGCATGCAATTAAGAGTTGAAATTTCAAACTAATCGGAGTCACCAATCTACCTGGGAAACTATTTCAATTGATAACGCGATTGAATTAAAATAAAAAGAGACAAAGTTCTGCTTGATTTATTTTGCTTGTATGGAAGGTTCAACATGGTGAAAAGTTTGAAAACTCATTTCTACTAATTGTCAATTAAACGGACAACCAAGATGAATCACTGGGACAGCAAGATGTCGTGTGGTGGGGGAAAATAGGAACAACTGGTCTGGAGGAGGAGGTTTTGATCTCCTCTGTTCTCAATGCTCTAATCCCACCTTACTGAATATATCTTACTTTATAGCACCGGACACTTTAACACTAATGAACAGAAATAGGAGTACATGTCAATATGTTGTATGGGGTTTGGAATTTGTAATGATACTTTCTTTTGATACAGACAGAATTTGCAATTCTGTGTCAGCAGTATAAATCGAGGGTGAAACAAAAAATTGAATAAAATATAATTGTAGTGAGTACCACGAGAATAATCCTAGGATATTGGAATACCAGAATACAGAAACATCATAATAAAGAAAAATGGATGGACAGGCTTTCCAGCCGGGATGGAACAGAAAAGCTTACCTGGCTGGGAGGTCAATATAATGGAAGGACTTGGGGAGACAACAATGCTTGGATTCTTTATTCCCCAGTATTCTTGGTGGCAGCGCCCAGGGGCAATCAGGATACCCACATGGCACTCTGGGAATTGGAGTTCCAGGGCGCAACCCTGTTGGGGTCCTTGGGTGCCTCCAGATGGCACTGCAGGGATATATAATACCTATTTTATGGGATCTCCATCTAACCCAGAATTGCTTTCAACGGACTATGTTATAGTACCGGAAGTCCTCCCGGGTCTAAGGTAAAAGAGTGGGGTGTGATTGTTACTTGGATTTGGGGTCTAGTACCATCCCCATATATATGTATGTATGTATATATATATATATCTATATATATATATATCTATATATATATATATATATCTATATATATATATATATATATATATATATATATATATATATATATATATATATATATATATATATATATATATATATATATATATATCTAGTGAAAGATAGCCCGGCAACAGACAGACACGAACTCCAGATGTCCCAAAAACACACACCTTTATTGCACAACACAATACACCATGACCAATCACAAGGTTCAGTCCTCTTTACTTTTCTTCAGCCGTCTCCACTCCTCTCTCGCAAACTCCGTCTTCTCCCTCCCAACTCTGGCTTTCCGAATGGAGTAAGGCAGCCCCCTTTTATCCCGGCCCGGATGTGCTCCAAGTGCTTCCTGATCCGGTGTGGCGGAAGTGCTGCTCTTGCACCAGGAAGCACTCCAAGCATACCTGGACTCTTCCTCCAGGGCTCCATAATTGTCCAGGCGCCCCCTGGTGGTGCCCACGGGCCCCAACAGGGATGAGCTTCCAAGCTCTGTTCCTGCGGCCCCCATGCAGACCAGGGCCGCTGCCCTTTCGTGGCCCAGGGGAGGTATTATTCCTCTCTCAGCTTTTCTAGGTGTCCTGGCTGGTCAGGAGCCCCAGCCATCTGCCACAATATATTTCATTCTAAATTAAGTTTCCATTTTTGGAATTTCCATAATGACAAAAGGAAAGCAAGCTTTTAGAAAAGTTTGCAAATTTATTAAAAACTGCAAACTCAAGTAACTCATTCATATAAATTTTCAGGCCCTCAATTTAGTATTTTGTAGAAGCCCCTTTAGCAGCAATTAAGCTTGGAGTCTTCTTTGGTAAGTCATTTCAAACTTTGCACACATGGATTTGATGTCAGTCCTGGGCTGGTATAAAATGTCAGCGTTGTGCATTTCTTGGGGTGTCCAAGCTTGTTTGGATTCAACCTGAAAACTCTCTAGTGTTATTTTTGTGCATCATTTTGATCCCTGGTTTAGAAATCTTTTCGATCTTTTTGACTACATCTTCTGGCTTTACATCTTTGCTTAGTTTTTGACTCTTTCGTTACGTCCGCTAACTGCGATTTTGATTTTGCCCACTGATCTTATTCTCTAGATTACAGATCTTGCGGAAGTTGACCTTGACTCATTTATAGTGTTCCTTTTCTCTTGATTCCTTTTTCTTGCAAAACTGCTTCCATCCAAGTGTCAGTACACTTTTTGGTTTTGTAATAATTTACCTAATAAAGTTACATTAGATTGTGATTAAAGCATTTTTATATTTATTATTTTTATTTTTTGATTACCAAATATACTAGCATATAGGTCGGGTCTTGAAACCTCAACAATCGATCATAAAATCAGACCCGACTTATACGCCTGTTTTTTTACATCTTCTTGCCTCCTCCAATCTCACATCGGTTTCTCAGACACGTCAAATTTTGTTGCAGCAGTGCAGTTACCGATTTCTTTTGCCACTTCAACGACTTTTAATTTATAACCAGCTTCATATTTTCTTCTGATTGAACGCTCCATCATAGACAAGGGATGCTCATACGATAAAGGTGTATGAGAGTGTGAGATATGAAAAACACAAAACAGTGCAAACGTCACTGGAATAGTTTGGGTATTACTGTGTGGTCACGTAGGCACAATACACAGAAAAAAAAAGGCCGTGTGCTCTGTGGTTACTCTCTCAGGTGGGCGTTAGCATATCATAATCTCTTGGACCAACAGTTTTCCGTATTCGACTTATCCGACCGACATTATAAAATACTGGAAATTAAAAAAGTAAAATTAAGCCCCGACTGATCTGCGAGAGAACTTATCCGTGAGTATATACGGGAACTATTTTTTTCTGGTCCTTTTCTAAATATCTGAAGGTTTTGAAATGTGCTCAGTCTAAAAATGCACTTCTGTCATATTTTCAGTTTCATTTTGGAAGGACAATTTATATTTTTATTATTCCCTAATCAGCATTTTGTTTCTCACAGGTGCAGCCACTTTGTGCTTGCATGCGTTAGCCCGATGCTGTGAGGGGTGTTCTCAGAGGTCATGACCTGTGACATCAGTATAAATGCTGGTGTTGCAGACCTCTCTTTGTCCTAAAGTCTAGGTCCTGACTTTAAGGGCTTGTTAATATGCTTGGTTCTTTTTGATTTAGAATTTTGGTTGACATATTTCAGTCTGGTGAAAAGCTTAAAAATATATTAGGGTTTTGATTTTTGCAACAGTTAATGATTTACTGATCATCTAACATTCTGCTTTAAGAACTTCACCCTGACTTTTTGGTTTCTGTTTTGCATTCATCTTCTTATTTTTCTAACTCCAGTCCAGAACATAGAGAGACCAACTAAAAACCACTCGTTGTGGGCTGAAATCCCACTGACTCTTAGGAGGTGATATGTTTTCCCTGCTAAAAATGTCTTCTTATAAAGGATTTAAGAGTAATGTCATCATGAAAAGGATTTGTTTCTTTGACCCCATTGACCCAGCGAGTGAAGGCCAATCATTTACTGTTCCTCCGTGCTCTCAATTACAATCATTAAGAATGCACTCTTGAGCAATTTACACATCTGAGTTTGAAATTCAACAAAAACATATTAATATATTAATTAAATATGTTTAAATCTGGAGTATTACTCAATGCCACATACTGTATATTACATGAATTCACTTTAATAAAATAAACATTCAACAGATTTTTCAGTGAACAAATACAACAAAAGACATTCCACCCTTTAGATCAGTTCCAACATTTTTAAAAGCTCCTTTAATAGAAGTCAATCGGTCTTTTTATTCGATCAGGCAGTTCTCAAGATGAATAATTAAACACTTATTAAACAAACCTTTACATTATCACTACAGATTTAATAGTGAACTAGTTATACAGTATGAGTCCATCAGCATTGTTGTCTGTTTCTCAAGCAACACAAGGAGGAAGCCCACTAATGCACTGAAGTGATGCTCTTGCACCCGGAAGCTGCCACTTTCCTGTTTGGCAGCTTGATGTCCAATACCAATCACCGTATACGACAAAAAAGACTAGACCGCTGGTAGATTTCTTTTCTTTAATTCGCAGATGACAAAGGTTAAGCACAAATACATTTCATTCGGGAACAACAGGGAAATTTATTTTATGCATGGGGTCCTGAATTTTTACTATGCTCAGGCCTCTGTGGAGTTGCAGGCTCCACAGGATGGTTTCTTGGGTGAAGGTGTTACAAAGGGGATTAGAAGTGGCCAGACGTTATGGACTAGGGCTTAAAAGTCTTCAAGAAGAAAATAAGAATGAAGGCAAGAACTCAACTGCTGGGAGGATGAAGGGCATTGCAAGAGGCACGGAGGGTATGAGGAGTGTGGATTTTGGGTATGTTTTGGATAAATGCAGTAAGCAATCGATTGGGTGGTGGTTAGGTACACTAACCTGTCTAGTTAGGCTCACTGAGTTGTTGATTAAATCGCCGGGAGAGGGGCTAAATAAGTGGACTAACACTTCTTCTTCCCCCTTTTTCAGATCCTCTGAAGACAACAGCCAGACCGAATCCTCCTCTCCCTGTTCCTCAGCACGCCCCATGATGACCTCATATCTGGCAATTATCTCATTATGCCGCCTCTTCCTTCATTTTGGTTATTTAAACCCCCTGCATAACCCTTGTTTTTCAGTCTTTTGTTGGAGACTCAACAACTCATTTTTTGTTGTTGTCCTCAATCAATATATGGGGTGGATCCCCTCCAAACGTTTTTCTTACAATCTCTGAAAGCTCCTTGGACTACTTTGATAATGTGTCTTTCCAGAAAATCCTTGGGTACCGTTGGTTTGACTTTGTGTTGTCATGGAGTCCCGAGTGAGGGACATGACCTGAATTGTGAGGGAACGTCAATTACGGCATTACGGCCATATGGCGAGATTTCCCAAGGGTGATCCGACTCATAGGCTCCACATTGTTGGGTGCCCGAGTGGCTGGACCAGGCCAAGGGGTCACCCACGTAACACCTGGCTGAGGCAGATAGAGGGTCATTTCTGGAGGGTGGGATTGGACCGTGTGTATGCCCGGGGCTGTTGCCAACCAGGATCCCAAGCTGTTTCGTCATGTGGTGGCTGTGGCAACACGCTGTACCAGTGCATGCTCCCCAACTTGACTTGATTTGACTTAAAACTGCAAAAATACTACTTCTATTATTTTTAAAAACCAAGGAGAAAGCTGCAAAGAAAATAAATGAATAAAAATAAAAATACAAAAAAATGCAGATCATCATGGCAGGGGCAGATAGCAAATCAACAAGAAATGCAGAGTTTCCAACCAGAGCAAAGAAATAAAGGAACGTTATATGTGGCTGCAAAGTATCAGCACCAACCAGATGTTACTAATAGTCATCCATAATAAGTAGCCAGCTACCACCATTGATGGATTTGCTGTGGGACTCGTCAAAAATTCTGTGGAAAATAAGCGTGATGGACAGTATAATGTGCTAAGTTGCAAAGTGTTTCTTTCTGCTTTATCTTTCATCATTCACAATAAGTAAAGAGCAGATGAGAGAATGAATCTGTCTTTTCAAGCCATTGCTGTAATCAATGCAAATAAACAATTTGGACGTGGATCGACCTGCACTCCATCACTGCCATGGAAGCTACTGTAAACACCAGCACTTCTTACAATCTTGCCAGGAAGTTTTTGCTTTACTGATTGCCACAATTGCTTTTTTGGAGCGTATCATAACCTTTGAAGTCACATCTTCTGGCGTGCCATACTGTTTATTTAATAAAACTATTTTTTCCAAACACTTCACATAGATTTGAGGCAAGTTTTTCAGATGGGAAACATCTCATAAAAAAATATTTAATTTCTTCTACAGCATAGAAGTTTCCAATTTACAGGAAAATGGAAAAGCCTATCACCTCCACTGAGCATTCATATCACTCTGGGATTTTCCTCTGATTACCTGTTTGCTATGGTGATCTGCTGTCACCCTGCTAACCCCTGTCAGGCAGCCTCTTGTAAGTCAGAGACCTCCATTCATAATTTCTCAGCTTCAGGGCACCTTGCTTCATAAGATACCCACTATACAATATTTCCATTAACCATGGCAGCAGTGTATGAGCCACATCAGGTGGTCTGCACAGAGACCAATAACAATTAACCATTTATTAAAGGCTTTTAGCTTGGATCTACACATAAAGAAACTGAAGCAAATCACAGCACAAGAGGCTGCATTGAGCGCTGCTGCTGTGAAAAGAGGAAACAGATGTTACAGCGTATGTTTGATTTTATGTTCTTTGACCTGACAGCATATCGACTTGTTGAGGAGGACACAACAGAGAGTCCTGGTGGATAAAGGTAAAGGGTTATTATATTGAGAAATCTTCCAAAATTTTCAACACATTAAAAGGGCACTACGACATTATTTAGTCACAAAATAAAGCAGTGGTTCGAACGAGCATGGCCTTTCTTAGTAGCCTGTTTTGTTTTTGCTTCAATTTTAGCTTTTTGGTACTGAAGCAGTATATCTCTACAGACATTTGTTCTCTGTGCGTGATTGAAGTTCAGATACCTCGCACAGCACTGTAACATCACTTATAGTGCAGTAGTGTTGAAAAATATCATCTTCTTATTTCGGCTGCTCCTGTTAGGGGTTGCCAGAGCAGATCATTCATCTTCTTCCATATCTTCCTGTCCTCTCCATCTTGTTCTGTGACACCCATCACCTGCATGTCCTCTCTCACCACATCCATAAACCTTCTCTTAGGCCTTCCTCGTTTCCTCTTCCCTGGCAGCTCTATCATTAACATCCTTCTCCCAATATACCCACCATCTCTCCTCTACACATGTCCAAACCAATGCAATCTTGCCTCTCTGACTTTGTCTTCCACCTGTCCAACTTCAGCTGACCCTATAATGTCCTCATTTCTAATCCTGTCCATCCTCATCAAACCCAATGCAAATCTTAACATCTTTAACTCTTCCACCTCCAGCTTTGTCTCCTCTTGCTAGTCAGTGCCAAACAAAAAATATAATCTTAATTTCTTAAAATTGTTAATATTTCTGTATAAAATGATAACACGTTAGAAGCTGAAATGGCAGACAGAAGGCAGTTGACCTTTGAAACATTGTTGATGGCAGATACTGTAAAGAAACCTCATCTACCTGGGACAGACAGCTGTATAAAGTTCACCATTTAACAACTGAGTAGAGTTTTGAGAGAGGACGGGGTCTTATAAGTCAGTGCTTTGTCAGATTCAGGGTGAAGGAAGTGATGTGGTTACCATTCGCAGGCCAGTGCGGGTGTACGGTTCTTTGGAGGCTGGTCAGAGGGGACATGGCTTTAGATATACTGCCAAATCGACTGAAAGTGTCTTTTCATTATTGGTTTTCATCAAAGAACTTTTGCACTGCACATTTTGCACTCCTAGTTGTTGACTTTTCTTTTAATGAAAGCACCAAACATCTGTTACACCTGCCTCTTGACTGTGTGTGTCCTAATTTGCCCGCCACGTTCTGGAACTTTATCCTCGTTCTATATCCAAATCATATTATTTGATATCATCTACTGTTGAATTCTGCTCTGCACTTGTAATCTGCTCTCTATATATAAAATCCTAAGCCTAAAAGTGCAACGATTTTGTGCGACGATTTTATGTGACTTTTTTGTCACGCTTTAAATTGGGCTTATTTTAAAATCTACATATACGAGGGGAAGTCAAAAAGTAAAGGGATTTTTTTTATTTCTCTTTTCAGAGTTTGGTAACACTGCTCGTGTCCAGCGCTGAATGAGTGTAGGCGCCAACACTTCTATACAACGTGTAACTCTTATTCCCGCGTTATTCGTTGGAGTGTAGCAGACCGTTAAACATGACAGCTCCATTGTCGATCTGCACCAAGGAGGAAATGAGGGCAGTAATTCGCTTTTTGTTTGCGGAAGGTGTTAAACCTGCGGCCCGTCATCGTGGCGAGGGAGATGGATTTTTACAGCAAATCGTTACTGTAGATGAAACTTTGGTTCATCATCACGAACCGGAAAGTAATGCTGCGAGCATGGTTTGGAAACTAAAGGGTTACATTGATGCGGTGCAAAATTGGTTGCAGATGCAACCGAAAAACTTTTTTTCCGACGGAATCAAAAAACTTGTGAAACGTTGGGAAAAGTGCATTGAAGTCCCGGGAGGTTATGTAGAAAAATAAGTTATGTTTCACATTTCTATCATTAGAATAAATGCCCCTTTTCTCAAATGTCTCTTTACTTTTTGAATTCCCCTCGTATATGTTTGGTATCATTCATTTCAGAGTTTATCGAACTTTAATGTGACGTTGTTAGATTTTCAGATTCTTATTCTGTTTTTAAATCCTAAACTAAAAAATATCAAGAACTCACTGCCAGCCTAACCTTCCTGGAAAGGGGTCTCTCTCTTTGAAATGCCATTCCCAAGGTTTCTTCCATTTTTTTTTCACTATTAGGGTTTTTTTTGGGGGGAATTTTTCTTTGTCTTCTTAGAGAGTCAAGGCAGGGCCTGATAAAGCCCATTGTGGCACACCTTGTGTGATTTTGGGCTATATAAAAATAAATTGTATTGTATTGTATTGTAATTGTATTGTATAACTGTTGACAGTTCTGGGTTCAACAGCTGCCAGGGATCGTGGAGCCGACCCAGACAGTTACAATGGTTTCCATTTTTGTTAATAAGCTTCAGACTATGTGTGCTAATTCTGTATTTACTGTAGCAATCTGCAAAATTTCCACTTGCATTTTACATGAGAAATTTTGACCCGCACTAAATGAAGAGCACCATACAAAAATAAGCGACATTGAACTGAATTGACACATGCATTTGAAATTTATTTCAATTCCTGATAAAATACAGCAACACTACTGTGCACAGTCAACATCCCATAAAGAGCAGGTGTATCTTACACGCCAAAAGTACTCTACACTGTCCTGTAGCCATTAAATTCAATGATCTTTCTTTTGAGGTGTATTACATTAAATGCTACAAAAGCCTCATAAAATGCGGGGTCAACATTTCAATATGTTTTGCTTTCGAGAGTCGTTGCCAAAATTGGCACAAAAGGCACTTGAGATGTTTTTACTGCTTTTAGTTTAAACGTTTGCTTGTTTAATTTTTTTTTTTTTAAATTATGTACCAAACAAAATCAGAACAGTTTTAACATCTAAATTACTATGTTGCTGCCAGACTGGTCAAACCATAAGAAAAAAAAAAGATTTAATCTTAAGGCTAACGTGGCCTATCAATGGTGCCAGAGGTTCCACAGCATTGGGCACAAAGCAGCCAGACAGTTCATATGCATAGATACAAGCAGCACTGGAGACAATTAAAAGGTATTAATATTATATGACAAGTAATCCAAATAAGTAAATTCTCATCCACAGTGACGTGTTTACCTAATGCAGCGTTAAAGGATTTTTCTGGAATGACTCTTACATTTGGTCTCCAGATGGCTGACATGGAGGAATACAGTAATGAGCACATCATCTTGTGAACGTCTAGGAGGTGAAGGCAGGATGGAGCTGTGATCATATTGACTACCTGACAATAGAAATAATCTGATCTTTGGAGGAAAAAGTGAGAGATAACACTGTAAGTAATTTCTGCATTCTAAAGAGGGAATCAATATGCATTCTGCAAGTCCAAATTAACTTTGAATTAGAACTTAGAGCATTCATTCACCAACTCAATAAACCAATCCAGGGCTACTAAGTACAGTGCGGAGTTTAAAAACTGGCCGCTCTCGTTAGTGCTTTATGAGACCTACCTTTAAACGTACTATTGGAATAATTACAATTTCTTAAATATATAGAGCACCACCACAATTGTGTATGTAGATCTGGGGCATTTGCATTTACTTTTTTATTGATGACATCAAACATAGTGAATGTTGTGGGCCAATGATGTCTAAGACGGGCAGGGATGTGTTTATATTGGAGAAACATTGAGATAAAGCAAATACTTTGAAACCAAAAGAAGGAAGATATGATGTACGTTTATCTTTAGGATTCTCCTGTAAAATGGAATAAGATTTCAAAAGAAAAACACAAAGATTAACCCAGTGAGTCTTTAAACAAAATGCTGCCTCCCAGTCTTGCATTAAATTCTTCTTACAACATATGAAAAAGGATTTAAAACTGCATTTTGCACTTTAAACAAACTGGATGAATTTAATACTTTGTTTGAGCTTATATATAAGACGTTCATATGTTGTGTGGGCGGCACGGTGGCGCAGTGGGTAGCGCTGCTGCCTCGCAGTTAGGTTCGCTTCCTGGGTCCTCCCTGCATGGAGTTTGCATGTTCTCCCCGTGGGTTTCCTCCCACAGTCCAATGACATGCAGGTTAGGTACATTGGCAATTCTAAAATGTTCTTATTGTGTGTTTGGTGTGTGGGCTGGCGCCCTGCCCGGGGTTTGTTTCCTGCCTTGCACCCTGTGTTGGCTGGGATTGGCTCCAGCAGACCACCGTGACCCTGTAGTTAGGATTAAGCGGGTTGGATAATGGATAGAGGCATCATGGTGGAGCAGTGGTAGCACTGCTGCCTCGCAGTTAGGAGACCCGGGTTCGCTTCCCGGGTCCTCCCTGCGTGGAGTTTGCATGTTCTCCCCATGTCTGCGTGGGTTTCTCCCGCAGTCCAAAGACACGCAGGCTAGGTGGATTGGCAATTCTAAATTGGTGTTTGTGTGTGTCCTGCGGTTGGTTAGCACCCTGCCCGGGATTGGTTCCTGCCTTGTGCCCTGTGTTGGCTGGGATTGGCTCCAGCAGACCCCGTGACCCAGTAGTTGGGTTGAAGAATAGTTGGATGGATAATGGATAGATGGATATGTTGTGTAAAATTGTGAAATAAACAGGAAATGCCAGAATTACACAACTAGGCTGCTGTACTGTGATAGCTATAATGGATGTGCTGACAAGTCAAGCAAAATGACACCTTTTATTGGCTAACTGAACCGATTACAATATGCAAGTCAAACCCCTTCTTCAGGCAAGATAAGTTGCCTCGAAAGCTTACGTATTGTAATCGGTTCGGTTTGCCAATAAAAGGTGTCATTTTGCTTGACTTCTCTTTGCATCAACTGTGCATTAATGCAGGGCCTTTTCCTTTATCGGGGTATCAGTGAGTTAGGGACTATGCTCTCGAGCGTCCCATCAAGGTGTGTTCATTCTTGATCAAAATAGGTTTTAAATTAGCATTTAACCCCACTTTGAAAGCAGAGCTGTTTGGGAGATGCTCAAGAAGACAAGAGCGACTGGTAAATGCATTAAGAATGGACTCACTTCCAGACAGTCGTCAACTTGCTAACTTTGCAAAATAAAAACACTTCTCAAGCTACTCGTAAACTCACATAGAGTAATTGCACTAATCTTTTATGAATGCTTCAGTGTGTCTTATGATGTTTTGGCTACTTGATCTTTCCCTTTATGATTTTGTTCACACCTAGTCATAGCAGCAGATTAATGAAAATAATATTGGGTCTTGACATGAGAAATTGCAATGTCACATATCCTGAAATACTGACACCAGCTATTGTTCAAACGAGGTCTTGACCATGAAATTGATCAATAAGGTCTTTAAATAGCCATGTGCCTCTCCTGTTCAGAGGACAGACCCAGAAGAAAACTAGTGGAAAAAATAGTGGCTGGAAAATGGAAAAATCAGTAGAGGATGGGTAGAGTTGTAAAGTATGCTAGAGGAGATAGTCCAAATGATCGTCTTTTATTGTTTTGATTAAATAGTGTACAACAGACATTCCCCTATGAGCCTTTGAAAAAAAATCTGTGATCGGGGGAGACTCTGTGACAGCTAAAAGATCAAAAGAAGGCGCCTTTATTAGTAAAAATGGCACAAGGAAAGGATCGATAAAGAGTTAACATCAACCTCAAATGAAATCAAAACACAAAGACAACACCAAAAAATCTCCGGCCCTACTCTATATGGCTATTTCCCTGCTAAAAGAGCTTCTCTTTACTTTCCCCACTTCTCTCTTTCCTTTTCTCTGTATCTCTCAACCCTGACTTCTTCTTCCTACCATTTCAATCTGAGTTCTGAACATTTATTTTCACTGAAGACTCAGAGTGTGCCCAGCTATAAATGCCCTGCTATGGTAACTTGCCACCCTTGGTCTTCCTGGAGGCCTTAGGGCTCCAGGTTCATTTACATGTTTAGGTGGTCTCTCCTCCCAGTAGACAACATGGTCTTTCCATTTATAGAAGAAACATCTTGATATCAGCTGTCTGGTATGTGTTCAAACTATGGTATGTGAATTTATTTATTTATTTAGTTTATTTATTTGTTTATGTATTTGTTTATTTATTTACCTACATATTTATGTATTTTTTTATTTCAAAGAGCTTCTGTAAAAAGCCAAATTTCCCCCTGGTGACTAATAAAGTTCTATCTATCTATCTATTTATCATATAGAGCCTTTCACATATCTATCTATCTATCTATCTATCTATCTATCTATCTATCTATCTATCTATCAATCATATAGTGCCTTTCACATATCTATCTATTATATAGTGCCTTTCACCTATCTATCTATCTATCATATAGTGCCTTTCACCTATCTATCTATCTATCATATAGTGGCTTTCACATATCTATCTATCTATCTATCTATTATATAGTGCCTTTCACATATCTATCTATCTGTCTATCTATCTAATGCTGCCTTATCTGGCCTCACCTTTGGTCTCTGTCTCTCTCTATTTTTGCTAATTAAGTCACCGGCCCTACTCTGAGTGCTGCCTTCATGAGGCATTTGATTGGCTTAGAAATGTGACACTCAGTGAACCATCTAATTCTTCCCACCCACTTTAAAGCCAAACATTCTCTAATGGATGTCTCCAGACTTACAGTATGTTTCATACATCTGGCTTGGCAAGACTAATGGAGGACCTGTCCTGATGTTAACATGGTTCTCTCCCATCTGCAGGATGCTTGGGAGTAATTCTTCTTCCATTCTGTCCTCCTGGTGCCAATGTTTTATTTCAATCTCCTTCCAAATGGACAACAAATATGCACATTTTTGTCACTTGTATCTACACATTGAATTGTTACTTTGCCTGCTGTATTTGAGTATATTATTAAGATATGCCATAGCAGCTGGAGGTGCCCTTGAAAGAAAAGAAATAAAGAATGCTTTTATTGTCACTATAGCAAGTATGACGAAATTCAGTATGTGACTGCCTAAGTGATGCTCATTTTTTTAAAGCCAAACACAAATAAAAAGAAATAATTTATATATAACTATGCGTATATAAAATGAGTAACAAAGTGACAGCAGTTAAAATAATGGAAGTAATATTACACAATAGCATAATAAAATAACAATAACAGCAGTAATCGTGATCATAAAAATAAAATAAGGGGACATATATATACTGTATATATTCACATTTATCTATATATAGATACACAGATGTAACTATACATTCAAAGCAACTCTCTGTGCGTAGCAAGAAAAGGAATGTTGGGGAATGAGCAGACTTGATGCCTGGTTCACTCTGATGATGGCCCTGGGGAAGAAGCTATTTCTCCGCCTGAAAGTGCGGCTGTGAAAATGCCTGTAGGATCTTCAGTAAAAAGAGGTGGTGGCAGGGATGTGACAGGTCCCTGGTGGTGCTGGTAGCCCTCTGCAGGCAGTGGATGTTGTACGTGTTTTCCAGTGTAGGTAATTGGGTCCCTGTGATGTCCTGGGCACCGTTTTTTGCAGTGCTTTCTGTTAACTCATGATTTAATAATTAAGTCATCTAATTATTATTATTAATATTATTATTATCATTATTACATATAATTATGTTGTTTTTTTTTATTTATAAAGCTTTGTATTGTTATTGTCCCATTATATTCGTCCAAAGGCACAGTCATATGAGTTGCGCAACTATGCATTTCACTGTATATTGTACTTTGACAAATAAAATGTGATTTGATTTTCTTTTTACTTGATTCTTGTCAGAAGAGAAGTGCTTTTACAGTACCCTTTGGTTTTACATAACCTGTTACAACTGCAGGCTCAATTTAAACCATTAAATTAAAATAAAATATACATATATATAAACTGCGGTGGGTTGGCGCCCTGCCTGGGATTGGTTCCTGCCTTGCACCCTGTGTTGGCTGGGATTGGCTCCAGCAGACCCCTGTGACCCTGTGTTCGGATTCAACGGGTTGGAAAATGGATGGATGGATATATATATAAAACTGCAAAAAGCTGGAATGGTAGTGTCGCCACTTCATAAATTCAAACTGCACACCCGGTGACTGTCTGCGTGGAGTCTGCACATTCTCCTCAGGTCTAGATGGATCTTTCCACCAGGTAGTCAGGTTTTTCTCCATCGTCCCCAAAGACATGCACTGGCAGCACTTAAGTGATCCTTGTATGTGTGCGTGCGTATGTGTCAGTGTCAATTTAAATGATAGTATAATAGCATTATACAAAATTTGATAGTGTTATTACATGAAAATGTGGCTGAAATTGCTTTTAGCTTCATTTATTGAAATGTAAGAAAGACAAAGACGGCATGGAGTAGGCATGTTGGTTCCATGCAAGTGGCTTTGCTTCTGTGTGACTTCCAGAAAAGCAAACCATGTTAAAAAGTAACATTTCAGCGAACACACCAAAACTGTTACACATGAATTGGATAGTGATCAATTGATTATTTTTATCTTGCTGTTTAATATTTAATTTTGTTAATGTGTGGCACAGTGGTAGTGCTGCTGTGTGACGATGCGGGTTCTGGCTCCACACTCCCATTGCTATACAGGAGCACTGCAATGAAACCGAGTGAGCTAGTCAGTGAAGGCAATAATTGAGCATCTGAGCAAGGGGATGGTTAAAAGTGAAACAGTGCTTTTATTTAAAAAGTCAACAAAACAGGTGTTCAAATAAATAGTGCAGTACTTTAAAGTTCTTCGTTAAATAAATAAATAATCCATAAAAACAGAAGTGAAAGTGGAGGTTAAAACCATTAGAAAAACAATCCTTTTAAAACCAGAGGTAAAATCTTCTTTTGGAAGCAGCCTTTAAAAAAACCAACAAGTCTGGTGGTCTTCTATGTTAGCGTCTCACCTGCTTCTCCCAATTGGGCTTTGCAGCAGGCGAGACGCTCTCTGCAGCTGCCCTCTTCTCTCACACACACGAGACTGGAGACCTCCCGATCCCTGGCTCCGGTCTGTCACTCATCCCAGTCCCCGAGACTTGATGTCCACCAACGGCCAGGTCGCCCACGTTGGGGACTCCACCACCAAGCCTCCCGACTACCGCTGCCTTTCCGCTGCCTTTTGCGGCTCGTCGCTTTCACCTAGTCACTCCCGATACCTGTTCGCTCAGCGGGAGCAACGTCAATTCAAATACCTGGGTGACGGCCTAACACCCAGCTTCCTCGCAGCTGCCCTCGAGCGCTCAATCGCGCGCTCACCACACGCACGCACGGTGTGTCTGTCTCTCCTGCACCGCCTGCTTCCTCGCTCCCTGCAACCTCCGTCCTCTTTTTTCCTTTCTTTTCCTCTCTCAATCTCCGATTCTTTGATCTCCCTCTTTTCCCCCACAACCGACTCGCGCTTCTTTTAAAATGACGAGGGCCACAGCAGCTGCAGCATTAGCCATGGGACAATCACGAATGTGGGCAGTTCCTCACCTGTGCACTAGGTGAGAAACGCCCACCCTACGGATCGCCCCGCGGCCCACTATGGCCCAACGTCCCCTCGCTAAGCCGCGAGCGCGGCGATCATTTATTTAAAACGAATGTTTTTTGTTCAACGAGCTGTGGACCCATAACACCACACTGCCTCTCAGTCAGGAGACCTGGGTTTGCATTTCGGGTCCACGCTGCATGGATTCTGCATGTTCTCCCCGTGTCTGCTCCGTTAAAGACATGAGGGTTAAGTGGATTGGCCATCCTGAATCAGCCCTGTGTGTGGTTGAGGTGTTTGTGTGTCTTTGCCCTATAGTAGACTGATGCCCAATTTAGGGTATGTTCCTGCTTTGTGCCTTATGCTAGCTAGGATAGGCTCCAGCAGCCCCCACGACCCTCTTCAGGGGGTTAGAAAATGCCTACCTTTGTTAATGTTAATGTTCAGGTTATTTAAGCCATTGTTTCCTAATAAGTTGATAACACTGAAGTGGCTGCTTCTGGGTTCACTCTGCTGATCATTAATATCAATTATTTGCTTCATTATCATTTTTGGTATTGGTTCTGAGGTGCCAAAGCCATTATTGGTCAAAATGTTGGTATTGATCCGATACTGGTGCGTGTACGTGAATAGGCTCTGCAATGAACCGGCACTCTTTCCAAGGCTGTTTCCTGTTGTATGCCTTGTTGGTATCAGAGTAAGCTCAGGCCCCCCATGATCTGAATTAGGTTAGGCAGTTTTGAGAAGGTTACAGTACATCATGATATAAAACTGCAAAATAAAATCCACACCCAAGTTAAGCCTGCTGTACTTTTTTAAGCTCCCCGTGCCTCAGGTGTGCACAAACCCACGGGTCGTTCCCTTTACAATTTTTATCTCCTGTGCCTTTTCCAGCCGCCAATTATACATTCAAAACTCATTACTGTTTTCCCTCGTTCCTCGAGAGGAGAGAAAGCCTGACTGCAGCATCATAGCAAGTTATCTCATTTCACCTGGCACATCTAAATCAAGTTACTGAACCGTGAAGGACACAGTCCTTATCCATCAGTCTCTGTCTTGCTTGGTCTTGTGGGATATTGTCCAGTACAAGCCCCTCTTACGTTTAAAGCACTCCAGCTCGGAAGACTTTGCCTGTTAACCTGTGACTCTCAATATGATCGTTTTTTTTTCAGGCGTAACTAGCAGCTCAGCACCATGAGGGATTTAGACAGAAAAACTCCCAGTAGTGTGACAACTCCCTACATGCTAGATGCTAGTTGCTTGTAGCCTTATAAATCTTTAACCATCATTTCTTTTACACAAACCAGCACAGTGACAAAGAATTTGAGCACAGCTGCAGACCATTTGTATTCTGTGCAGAAGGAAAGTCTCAGGAGCACAAGAGGCAGCCTGTTGGGCAGCTCAAGGTGGCAGCAAGTGATAGTACAGGCACAGCCAAAGTGGGAGGTACAACATTGTGAGTTTTGTGACATTCTCGTGTCTCTAAAGGATGCATTATTATTTTTGTATTTAACAACATACTGTACTATAATTTCACAATGGAGGTTTTGTCTTTTATTTGTACATAATGCTACAAAATTGATGAGATACCTTGAGTTGCCATTGAAATTTTGGCAAAATTCAGTAAGGATAAATTGGCATTTATTACAAGTGTCATTCATATTCACATACATAAATACATAAACACACACACACCCAGAACAGTAAAGAAATCAAAGTCTTAACATTGCCAAGGTGTTATCTTTAGCTTCTTTGACTATCCGCAATGTAAAGAGATGTCAAACTGACATGAAATTGTTAGGGATAAGAATGAACCTAAGATGGCACAGGGGCAGGAATTATTTTCAGCATGTATTGTCTTGATAGAGAACACCTTGATGGAAATTGAACATCATCATTGATTCTAAACAACATTCTGCCCGGGCAACAGTGGCGTTTGGGGTTGGCAAGTGGGGCAACCTCCCCAGTCCCCGCGCCTAAGGCAGCCTTGTTTTTGAGGTCCGCGTGTCCCATTTGAGCAAGTTATATTCTCCAGTTATATTTTGATAAAATCTGCGTGTTACCTTGCAAAAAGTTAGCTGAATAGTGTAATGAGAAAATCTGGTGTACGTTAACATTATTTTTATTAAATTCTCGCACAAGTTTATACAGTCCACACATACCAGATACAGCATTTGACGTAACCGGCCCCACGTGGGGTTGGTCAGTGTTTGGCCCAGCACACCCCAAAGGCCACCTCTGCGCCCGGGTTTATTATCTAATTTAGTGGAATTGTTATGGACCTGAAAAAATTGGTACCAGCTGCACATGTTCGGGCCTTTCAGCATTTGCGTCAATTTCACTAAAGTTCTCTATTGTGAACATACAAATGCAATTCTTAGTGATTCATTTTAATTCTTTTGAATCTTTCTATGTTTATTTGGTTTGGGGTTGAGTTGGAGGGCTTCCTGCCATTAGCAGAGGAGTTCAAGTAACATGGGATCTTGTTCACAAGTGAAGGAAGAAGGGAATGTGAGATTAATAAGTGGATTGGAGTGGCGGATAGAACTGGTGGCAGCTGTTCTGTAGGCACCATACCAATTCATGGTGGTGAAGTGGGAGATGAGTCTAACAACAAAAGTCTTGGTTTACCAGTCAATCTACACCCCAATTATCATCTGTGGTCATGAACCGTGGGTAATGAAATCACAAGTTCAAGTGGCAGAATTGAGGTTTCCTTACAGAGTGGCTGGGCTGACAATCCATGGTAGGGTTAGAAGTTTGGAGATTTGGGAGAGCTTCAAAGTACATCCACCGCTCCTGCAGATTGAGAGAAGCAAACTGACGTGGACTGGTGATGCAGTAACGACGCCCTCGGCATGGCTTCTCCTAGAGTTTCACCAGGCGCGTCCCTTCTCAACTAGCCTGACAAAACCACGGAATTCCTAAGGAACAGCCAGAATCAGTAATTGGGAACAGGGGAAGTCTGGGCTGACCAGCTTGGTGTGCTGCCACCAGGAACAGAGGTTTCAGAAAATCAGATGAGTAACATCATCTTCAAGACGTAATTCTGCATTTTTGATTCTCTTGTGTTCGCTGTTGTTTAGGATGCCTTTTTGTTGGTAGCGGCATCGTCTTCAGACACAAACCTTATTTAAGATGGTGTCAGAGTAGAAAACTTTAAATATAGACTAATTTGTGATTTTTAGAATAGGTGTTTCTCTTCTGGAATCTAAACTTGTGGTTTGGTCTTGGAATGATTTTTGACAAACATTCTTCAACTTCTGACAATCGGTATTTCTGACTTTCTCCCATACTGCTGTATTAAGTAAAAGAGGCAACACAAAAAGAGAGGCAGTGATCAACAGATGAGATGAAGTCAGAAAATAAAAGTAAGGGTCAAAAACAAGTAATCAAAAATATGGTCTCCAAAACCAGAAATTGTAGTCAAGACAACCAAATTAGATGTCATCAAAACAGGAGTATTTTTATTAACAATCACACTCAGACTCAAGGTTTTATCTGTATGCTCAGACTAGGTGGAGAAGTCGACTCTGACTTTTTATGCCATTACTTCAAGTGCCACACAAGTCTTACATATTTCCCAGGCAATAATGAAACAAATGCTCTAAACAGCAGCAATGTAATGTTAAAACCAATAAAAGGCTCAAAATATCATGACTAAATATAACAAAAGTCTAGGAAAAAAATTAATATAATATATATATATATATATATATATATATCTTGTCACATACAAGTGAGGGCAGTTCCAACTCATACTGGGATGTGGCAGCGTGCACTGACTCTTTTTCTTGCTTTCCTGTAGACTGTTCACAGGAGATTCCACCTGGCCCTCTTGACATCACTTCTGGGACCGAGCCTATGGAAGGAGACCTTACAGGATCCGGCCCCTGTGATGTCACATCCGAGCTCGAAACAATAGCTGAAGACCTTAAAGAGCCAGACCCCTTTGATCTCACTTCCTGTCTTTCCCTTTAAAAGCCTCCACCTTTTCCCTATTCCCTCAGTTCTGTTTTGGACTCGGTTTTGTGCACATCAGTGCTGTATTTATCTGAACGACTTTGCAGCCAGGAAATCAATTATACGGGTGGCTGCCCCAGACCTTTCTATAACTCTGAGTCGAGTTTGTGACAATATATATATATATATATATATATATATATATATATATATATATATATATATATATACATATATACTACCGGTCAAAACTTTAAGATCACTTCAGTTTTTCTTCAAATTTAATCAGTTGAAATGCAATGAATTACCTAAAATGGTGAAAAGGTAAGCATTTAACTGACAAAGGACTAAATTTAAAGTTTAGAATTTAAATTTCAGAATATTATAAATGGACCTTCTTCGGGGACCTACTAATAGGTTACAATCTACAGATGTTCTACAGCAATTAAGGGAAATTAAGGGAAGTTGAAGCAAGCAGTTTGCACAGGTGTTCCAACTTCTGTTGATTACTTACTTAACTTTAACTCTGTCTGTCTTAAAGTAGAGTTGGAACAGATTGTGTTATTACACCTTCTGAAGTACCTCATGGACAATATTACACTGTAGAAAATTGTAAATTCCAGTAATAATGGCAAGAAAACTGCAATTAACAAATTAAATGAGACAGAGTATCATTACCTTGAGAAGTGTAGGCCTTTCATATAGAGATATTGCAAAAACAAAATCAAAACATCAGGGAGTGTGATGTCTTACATGATCCAAAGGCAATTGGGAACTGGAAGAAACACTGATCGGAAGAGATCTGGCAGACCAAAAGTCTGTAGGTTTGGATTTTTTTTCTCCCTAAATAATAAAAACCATCATTTAAAAACTGTATTTTGTGTTTACTTGTGTTATATTTGACTAATGGTTAAATGTGTTTGATGATCAGAAACATTTTGTGTGACAAACATGCAAAAGAATAAGAAATCAGGAAGGGGGCAAATAGTTTTTCAAACCACTGTATATATATAAAGCTTTTCATGACCCATGTTATTACCTTTATCCCTCTTTACTTAAAATTATCTCTTGGTCTTTGTTTTCTCTTCAGGTTTAATTGGAAAACCATTACAGAAATGGCAGTGCACATACACACCACATCTTGTAGGATTATTTGGTCATTCCTAGAAGGTGGGAACAGACAGCAAATGGGGCAGTTATAACCATTCTGCTTATCTGTGACAACAGCAAAATTGATCCATCAGAATTCTTTTAATTGAATAATGAACCGTATGCTCAAAGACACCAATGGAAATTAGGGAAAATTACTGTACATTTAAGTCAAGAAGCAATGAAGCAATTCTTTCCTCAAAGGGCTGTGGGAATCTGAAACAAACTACTGAATCATGCAGTACTATTGAAACAGAACCCTTGGCAAGTTTTAAAAAGAATCTGGATGAGACATTGGGACTAGCTATTAGCTAACCAAGCAAGCTTTGTTGTCCTCTCATTTGTCAAACTTGCTATGGTTTCTTTAGCAGAAATCCAACTTCATGAAGTCCAGTTTTGACAATAAATGGACAATATATACATTTTAGTGCTGCTAATTCATGGAATGGTCCCAAAATTGAGCCTACAAAAAAAAAAAACAATTTTCACAAAGAAATAAGAAACTTGCTTTTTGCATGACAGTCAACCAAATATTATAAATAGGTTCCATGCTTAGGTCCCTAGCAATATTACATTTCAAAAAACATTCACCTGTCAGGATAAAAATGTCTTAAAATTGGGATGGGAAGGCAACAGGAAGGCCACAGCAGCTGCAGGTTCCCTTTGCCGACAGACTATTAATTAGTGAAAACTTCATGGCTAACAATGCACCGTTTGTCCTGTAGCTTTCTTGTTCAGCTATGTCTGCATTCAGAGTAACTGGCAAGTAAATTTATGTAAGGGAAAATGTTTCTGTATGAATCTGTAAAGTGCTTCTAACTGTGAATGTCTGTTAAGATGTTCTGTTTCATTTGCACCAGCCCATCAGTATAGAGATGAACTTATATGACATTTTATGTTTTTATGCTGTTCTTTCTAAGATTTACATAGATGAAGTCCTATTCAATGAATCATATATTTGGCAAAAGCTTTTAATCTATTTTCAAGCTATTAGGTAGTATTAAGACACCGGTGTATTACATGAATGCATCATTTATCTGTATGTTGATGGTGTTAACTGAAATGTTTCTTGACTGTGTTATACAAATGAACCTAACTTGTTTAAAACCACTACTTTGTTAGATTATTTACTACATGGCAGGCTCCATCAGGCTTGATGAAATAAAGGATGTTCTTTTTTGGAGACATTATTAACAGGGACTTGCGGCTATCTTTTATTTATTGAGTATTTTCCCTAACAGTTTACCACTTACATTGTGCTACACTGCAGTACATCAATGATAATTTATATCTGACAAATAACAATACACAGACCACTGAATACAAAATGTGCATCAATCTTAAATTCACAAAATATGTTTTCAATAGACTTCCATCAATTATTGTTGAAATTTATAAGGAAAGCATAGTATTCCCAAACAAGAGATGCATGTTACTTTAACTTTTTTTGTTCTAATTAGGGCTTGATCATCCATGGTCTGGGCTGGTTGCACTGTTAAAATTAAAATGCAACAGCAGAAAACTGAGAGGAGGCATGTGTAAAAATGAGGGGCAGCAGCACATTAGTTTGTTAGAAAACTCTTAATGCTGAGTTACCCCTAATCCTGGGCAGGATGGAAATTACTACCATAAAATCCTGTCACATTGCACAGCTTTTCCGGTGGCAGACCTCGTTTCCATAATCTTATCCAGTCAGAGGCAGCTGAGTCGCACTTCCATGATCTCTGCAGTCTGACATACCCAATGACATAGTCCAACTAGTCTGCAACTTACCCCAATACAGTCAAACTGGTTTGATTGTGTCTTAATCATAATTGATTTTTGTTTTAATCGTAACCTTAGATCTTCAAATGAGTCTCTGCTTAAAATTCCAAGAGCTAAACTTAAAAGAAGGTGAGGTGAGGTGGCCTTCTGCTGTTATGCACATAAAATCTGAAATAGTCTTCCAATAGGAATTCGCCAGGCTGACACGGTGGAGCACTTTAAAAAACTTCTAAAAACACATTATTTGAACATGGCTTTCTCATAACTTCATTTTAGTTAAATCCTGATGCTCTCTATCAATATCATTTATGGTGGCTCCGAAATTCGTACTAACCCCTACTTTCTCTTCTGTTCTTTTCCTGCTTTTCTGTGGTGGCGACCTGCAGTGATGTCCCTACATTGATGGATTGAAGGCCAGAAGTCCACATGACCGTCATCATCAAGTTCTTCCATGAGAACCCTGAATACAAAGAGGACTGATTGAGGTCATTTATGTTAAGTAGAATGTCTAGAGGAGGCTGAGTGGTCTCGTGGCCTCAGAGGCCCTGCAGATTTTATTTTTTTTCATATTATCTGTCCTCCCTGGCCATCGGATCTTACTTTTATTCTATGCTCATTAGTATTGCCTAATTTTATTTTCTTATATATTTTGTCTTTTTTTCTCTTTCTTCATCATGTAAAGCACTTTGAACTACATCATTTGCATGAAAATGTGCTATAGAAATAAATGTTGTTGTTGTTAAGCTGTGTATGTGCGAGAACTGAGAACCAACGAGCACCCGTTCAAAAGTACAATGCATATAATGCAGATAGCAAGTTAGATTTTTTTGGTCCTCGCAAACAGATAAGAGACCTGTCAATCTTATGTCTCGTATTTTACATACCATGAAAGAATGGAAAAAAGAAAAGGGCCAAGATTGTGGCTCAACTCGCCATACTGAAGAGCATTTGTACAATACCAGCTTTGTCAGGCAACATATTCTTGACTGTCAAAAAAAGAGAGAAAAGATTGAGCTATTCTGGAAATCTGTGCTTGTGCTTGTGTCATCTAATTTGTCATGCCCTGTGATTTACAGTCATGTAATCTGACACACTTAGGTGACAACATCAGCAAGATCAGTTGTCAAATTTGACATCCCTTATGACTAGATGTCATGTACTGTCACTCCGGTTCTAGCCATCTCTAGGCAGCTGAGCCAATGAGGACTTTTTACTCAACTGACTGTTCAGGCCTTTGACTACATGTGCGCATTTTACTTGATCACAATTCCATGTGTATTGCTCCACAAATTTAAAAAATCATATTTTGCACAACTCATCTATTAATGCTAGTGATGAGCATTCCAATGTTCGTCTAAGTGATTCAAGTCATTTGGTTCATTTCAGTGTAAAGGTCTCAGTGACATCATAAACTATTTCATTAAGTCAGAATGAGTTTCATCTTAGTCCTACCACTAACTCAAGAACAAAAAATCACCTACCATCCCACAATAAGTGACCTCAGGGCAGTTCTCTTTTATAAAAAAACAAATCAGCTTTCAACAAATGTTGTGACTGTGCGGCAATAAAGCCAAATATCAAGACATGCTGCCTTTCTCTTGACCTGCATGTATACACTGGGATGAGAAGTTTAGGAATTCAGCTCTCTTCAGACTAATTTCTGCCAGGATCTTATCAATGAACATTTTGTTTTGTTTTAATTAATGTCTGGAATTATTACTTTTGCTCTTATTTTTGGTATGTCATTAGTGAATGTTGTAGCTAATTTGAAGTAACTATTTGAATTACAGTTTTGCAGGGGTTCCATTCCTAGAAAACAACGCAAAAGTTGAAGATGCAAATGTTAACAGAATGAACATTTGGGAAATAGGCAGCGAGAATGAAATTAAGACACAGCTCCACATACAAATTCATTTGCAAGGGTGCTTTATCACAAAACAATGTTTTAAGCAGTCCAAATGCATATAGCCACTTGTGGCAGAAGACCAGTGACCTTGCCCCACCGGGACACCTGGAGAGGCAATATTTTCCTTGGGACGCAAGAAGGCAGCCCCCCTGGATTGTATCGGGGCCATGGGGTACATGGATCATTCCGGAGCTGTGGACTGCAACACTTCCGACACACTCACCAGGAAGTGCTGCTGGAAGAGGAACCAAACTCACCTGGAGTGCTTCACTTCCACCACACCAGGAAATGCTCAGGGAAATCATCAAAGCTCATCTGGTGCCAGAGTTGAGAGGCAGAGGACAGAGCTTGCGGGAAAGGAGTGAAGGTGGCGAAAGAAAAGAAAAAAAGAAAGCAAAGGACTGTGAGCTATTTGTGGTGCCTTGTGCACTGTATGCTGCGTAGAAAAGCAAAAGAACAATAAACGTCTCTGATTTTGGACTTGGGTGTTCTGAGCCTCTGTCTGCAGCCGGGCCGATCCTCACATTACATCATTATACTCCTAGCTGGTATTGCTTTCTAGCACTTGAAAACACAAACAATACTGTAGTTCCATTCAGTGTTTGATGTTTGTGGCTCATCATTCATATGTGTCTGGAATTAACACTGAAAAGTCACAAGTGTTATCTGCAGATTTTAAGTGCTATGGAAAACATTAGTAAATAACAACGTTGCTGTTTCAAAGAAAAACGCTACTCATATTGTCAGAGAGTGCAAAGAGAAGAGAACAGTGAATCTAAGAATGAAGTTCAGGTGCAGACATACAATTGCAATTTGCAAGCCGACTAGCTTCAACAAAACTGGTCAGCCACTATGGCTCTCAAAGGTCAGTGGTATCCTAACCATAGGCTCAGAAGTTCAGGAAACTTACAAGATACAAGATACAAGAAGTTTATTGTCATATACACAGTAAAACACATCTTAACGCCATGTAATGAAATTCTTACTTTGCTTGCTCACCTTCATATTCAAAGACAGAAAAGACAAAACAAGTATATCAATAAATAGCAATTACAGTTATAAGATTACAAAATAAAGTGCACAGTGCCTGATGACTTACCGCAGCAGTCAGTGCATATATGAGTCATGGTTTGGATTGACTTTAACTTTTATCATTGTTCAAGAGTTTAATTACTTGTGGAAAGAAAAAAACACTTTGCGTCAGTCTTGTGGTGTGTGATTTCAACAAGAGCTTCTTCTTTTTCTTCCTTACTGTTATGTGCCTTGATGATTCTTCTCCATCTTTGCCTCTCTTCCACATCTTCCTCCCTCACTTACCTTTCCCTTATACCTCTCCATATTCAGCTCTCCATATCTTAGCCTCTGATTCTCCCTTGAAAATGCCCCTCCTACCGGTCTTTTCCAGAACATTTAAATAATCTCATCTTCATTTTTCCTTACCACAGGCCTATAACATCTCAGTCTAACTTCTCCAACATTCTCAGTATTATCTGTTCTTCCCTTCTCCTTACCTCCTCATTCCTTAGTCTATTTCTCATTGAGACACCCAAAGCCCAGTTGTTTTCACTTCAGTCCTGTCAAGTTTCTCCTAATCTCTTTTCCTTACTGTCCATGTCTCTGCGCCGGAGGTCGACTCTGGTCTTATTATTGCTACATAGCACTTTACCTTTATGAAGATGAGTCTAGTACAAATGTACTCCCATTTTAAATATGAACATCTGGTATTAGTCAGAGCGATAGCGTAAAGGCATGAAACATTTAAGTAAAAAAAATACTCTAAGGTGCTAATTTTCATTCTGAAATATACACAACCTTTGCTGATAGTCTGCTAGAAAAGAGGAAAAAGACAGATCCATAATTATTTTCAGACAAAGGACCTTCAAAGAAACAAATATTGTCATTCTAAAGAGGCCTTGAAAAATAATTGTCACAAATGATTACTACATGTAGGAATCTGACTCCTCTGTTTCTTACAAGCAAACAGCAAAGTTAATTGTTTTCTCGTTTTTTTATGTGTGGAGACTGTCTTTTGGTTATTTATTCAAAAAAGTGAAAGTTGTGGACTTGTGTTGGTATACTGAACACTGTTATAAATTACCCGAAAGAGAAAGTGTCAAGTAAAGAAATAAACTAATATCTAATTCAGTGTTTTTCAACCTTTTCGCTGGAGTGGAACCCTGCGTGAATGGTTACCTTGCTCACGGAACCCTGTGCAATTATCCACCAGTATGTCCTATATCATTAGGACTTTTTCGGCGGAACCCTTGGCTCGCACTCACGGAACACTTGGGTTCCCAGGAACCCCAGTTGAAAAACACTTATCTAATTATACAAAAAAATGCAACTTCTATATAAGAAGAAGAACCACCAAGTCATAGGAACAACGACGGTCAAAAACAGGAAATCTTAATGAATGAGGCTTTGGATACATACCACAAGGTAACTATCGCACAAAGAGGGTCTAAAGGAAATGACAGAGTGAAATGGTCACACTGCAATGCCGAAGGGTCAGAGATGGATTAAAGATTCCAACCCATTTGGCTCCTTATAAAACTGAAAATAATTAACAAAAATGGATGAGAATAGCAGGGATGTAACAAAAAAGGGAAACAGTATGAAGCCAGGTATGAGATTCCAAGGAAACCACAAACACACTCCTTTAGTTGTTAATATGACATTAAGCAGAAAGACATTAGGATTCTGTAAGCCATGTTGTTTTTTTTTTTCAAGACTGGTATTACCAGCTAGGCTAATGTGTCATGAGATTTCCAGGTATGATCCACATTTGAAGCCAAACGATCATAGACAGGGGTAATCAAAGTTAAGACTAAGACAATTGTAAACCTTCAATAAGAAAAAAATGCAAGCAAGCAGTCATAATCAAAGGAACACCAGTAAGGAGGTACACGGTGGCATTACGGGTATGTACAGTATGAAGAACTTGTGTAAAGTCTATTCACTCGCCTGGACTCTGAGGTCTAAAGGGGTATGCAGGAGAGAATGAGGTACAGCATTAACACTTTGCAAAGTAATTTATACAATCGTAAAATCTATCTCATATAATTCACCTTTTTAGCAATATGGAGGACCTTGAGTTACATTGCTTTGGAAGTCATTAATTTGATTTAAACAAGTGGCATTTGATGACATGCAAAAGCAATATCTCTTCAGATAAAGAAAAATACTGAATTATGTTTTATAAAATAATGTGCAAAAACTCTCAGAATTGAATAGCTAAACATTTTTAGGTTTTAGTCCACTCTAAATTTCTTTTGAGCAATTTGCTTTGGTATAACTGTAGAAAGAGTGAGCAATGGCCTAGGATGTTCGTCTGTTCTATATAAACATTTTTATAGGTATTATGCTAGATTGGAAGAAAAGACGTAGACAAAGCCGGAAAATGTTGTCAAAACCAAAACTTGTTGTCAAAAATATAGGCAGGAGATTTGTATTAAACAACCGAGCCACAGAGGATGCACAAAACAAGTGTTTCTTTATGCCGGTCTCAAGCCCAGATAATGGAGAGGTTTACATCAGGAAGGGCATCCGGTGTAAAATTTAGCCAAATCAATATGTGGACAACAATACAAAGATGATCCGCTGTGGCAACTCCTAATGGGACCAGTCGAAAGAAGAAGAAGAAGATTTGTATTAAACAAAAAGGCTTTTGGAAAGCACAAACTCAGATGAGTGCTAGAAATGGTGAGCTTTCAACCTGTCGCATCGTAACTGGCGGTTCATGACCTTTAAGGACCAAATGTGGCATTCGGTGCCACGGCCCACCTGCCAAGTTGTTTGCCTGCCTATGGTAAAGTCATCCCTGATGGAGGACCACAGGAATCATGGGAAAGAGGGGTCTTTTCATCGGATTAGCACTATTTCATCTTTGGAATGGCCAAATGGGGGAGGCAGCTTGATGGATGAGGTCTCCAGGACTCTAAAAATATCCAAATCTTATTATGTGATATCATCTACTGTTAAATTCTGCTCCGTACTTCTAAAAGTTTTATTTTTATGCTGTATTGAGGATTTGTTCTGTTTTGTGTATTGTGTTGTATTGACCCCCTTCTTTTGACACCCACTGCACGCCCAACCTACCTGGAAAAGGGGTCTCTCTTTGAACTGCCTTTCCCAAGGTTTCTTCCATTTTTTTGGGAGTTTTTCCTTGTCTTCTCAGAGAGTCAAGGCTGGGGGGCTGTCAAGAGGCAGGGTCTGTTAAAGCCCATTGCGGCACTTCCTGTGTGATTTTGGGCTATACAAAAATAAACTGTATTGTATTGTATGCCCCCTAACGATGCGGTGCTGTCCTAACGATGCAATAATCAAAAAGGCAGAAAAACGATTGGATAAAATAATTCAAAACAATGTATTTAGTTTTCAAGCACAAAACTAATTCAGATTCAGAATCGTGGGCTCCAGAAACCACCTTATTTAGTGATTAGCCTTGCAAATTGACCAATAAAAACACATAAAAAATGAATAATGAACCATTCACAACAGTAAGTAGCTTAAATAAAAATGTAACACAATCTGATTCATCACTTGTAAGCCTGTTATTAGAATGCAACTTATCTTTAGCCAAGCAAGAAGTTCTTGTGTGTGCGATGCCATTGTTTGTAGTAATATTTATATTTTTCTTGAGCTCAGGTAAAGTCATAATTCTCCTTGGAGGTAAATTAAAGTATTACAAACAGATCAATCTATTCATCTAAAGATTATATGTATCTTTATTTTCATTCATCAACAAAACTCCATTTCACTGATTGTGGTTAAATGTGCATAATGTAAATATCATGCCGCAAATTGTTATCACTCTATTGTTTTTTGAGAAAAATGAAGATGCAAGTGTTGGAAATTTTGCATATAATTTTTTCATATATGAAAGTTATTGATGTTTTAAGTATTTGTATACTCGGGAATAAACAATATTTCATGGGTTAAAACTGTTGATATGTTAAACATACCAAAACAAACTTGTGTATACTGTAAATATTCTAAAAATATAAGCACTGTTGAATAGAGACTTTTTAAAGAAAAGAGCAGTGAAAATATATTTTAAAAATAGTAGGCACTGCTAAATGATTAATTTCATATTACTTAATTTTTCAAAATTAAATGTAGCAGTTGATTATTGATGCTGTCTCAAATTCCACCCTACAGGCTGTTTGGTGATTCATAACTGGCCTGCTATGAGTGAGTATGCCTTGTGATGGACTCTCACCCATGACTGGTGGTCTTCACCCCAGTGACCCTGAACTGGATTAAGAAAATTCAGAAATACCTGGATGGATTTATGCACTGAAAGTTCATTGATATATAACTCAAATGTTAAATTGTTATCACACCTCAATACTTTTAAAATGCATGTTGCAATAAGCCATATTTCTTATGTTTGGACTTATTTAGGAAGGGTGGGCGTCATTCTAAAATGAACCCTTCAGAAAATATGAACAGCTTGCCGTGGGGTGTTCCAATGTAATCATATCATCTGCATTCATTTTAAACTCTATTAAAATCTTATCCACAGTATTGAGCATTCATCTAATAATAACTCTGGATTTACTGATAGCCCTATTCAAATTCTGTAATTTATGCTAATTTTGAAAATTTATGAGACTATATGTCCCCGATTTAATAAGGCAGCCTGTAGGTGTTTTGATAAAGCTTTTTTATATTATGTTTGACTGAATAACTTATTAGTATCAGGGAATAAATTAAACAAGTGCTAAGTGACACGCAAATAAGTAAGCCAATTAAAGTAGGCTACGAAATGTAGAAAGCTGACATTGTGAAAAACAACAGTGTTACAGGAGTGCCAGCGGCAAAGAAACTTTGAGCTAATTGACTGCAGCCCACTGAACTTTTATTATTCAAACTATATTTCAACATTTGAATGAAACCATTAATTTGAAATGAAGTAAACAGTGCTTTATTAAGTGTAACTATTGTTTTGATGTTTTGAGTATGAGAGAGCAGGACACACTGCTGGGCATAGAGACTGGCGCACACACTTACAAAGATGTGAAATTGTGGATGATTAATTTATCATGTTTTGGGCAACAACAAAAAAAAAAACACCAGTCACAAAATGGAGTCTGTGCTAATACATCTGCTGTTATATAACAGCTAAGCTGTTTCTGCTTACAGTGCAACAATAGATAGTACTGCCATCGCAGAGATCCAGCATCATGGGTTCAAATGCCATGCCTGGCCAATGTCTGTGTCTAATTGTGTCTTCTCTATGGGTTTTCTTCTCACATCCTCAGATTTGTACAGGTTAGATTAAATGGTGAATCCAAACTGTTCTTATATGAGTAAGCGTAGGGGCATGGTCCCCGTGATAAACTGGTACTTTGTTCAAGGTGGCTTCCTGCTGCTGTGCTCTGCAGCCCAAGCCCCATCTGGGTATTTTCCAAAAAGGTTTTGAAGAAGTTGCTAAGGATATGGAGGACTTATCAGCCCAACTCAGTGTGCTGCTACTGTGACACTCAGCAGGAAAACTAAATAATAATTAAGGTGATGATCATGCTATACTGCATTATATACTGAATTGATATCTATCTGTCTATATATTGATCTATCAAAGTTTTTATATATACTATGTCCAGGTGCAAGAAAGACTAGGTGCAAAAGGGAAAATTTCCCTGGTCGTCTTGTTTAATGTCCGACAATTTTAAACAAAAGACATACTCTTCTGTGTTATTTGCCCTGTGGGTTTTGGGCTATAAGTTAAGTTAAGCTCAGTCTTCTCAGCAGCTCTGTTTGGTGAGTTGCTCTTGCCAAAATGGCACCTCCTTCTGGGAAGCTGAGGCTTTTGTAGAGGGTGGTTTGGGAGGAGCAGGGTCAATTGCCCTCACTGGGTGGTTTCTTAGCCATGGGGAGAAAGAAGGAGATGACAGTGTTAGCGTTAGCGACCACCCCTCTTGTCCCAGTATGTTACTACATACCTCAACAGGGTCTGTAAGGAGATTCTCCAATGTGCATGCATGAATATATACAGTAGCCCCCGCGAAGTTCATTCGCGGATTTTTCCTTAGAACCTATCTAATAATTGTCAGTGGACATCGCAAATATCCTCCACAATTTTCACGGCTTTTATCGTGTCAGTACTGCACTGTAGAGAGAACAGGAAGCAACTATAGTGGAAAACATGGCTTGGGAAAAACCCGAAGACTCGAAACAGGTGAATCAATTCCAATACAGAAACTATAGGAAGTTGCGCAAATGTGCATGCGCGACTGAACGAATCACTCCCACGAGACGACTCGTTCTTCCCGAGTCACATTAAAGATTCGAACGAATCGTTCAAGAACGACCCATCACTATACTGCATAGGGTGCTGGGGTTGTTTGGGTCAAAGGATGTCAACGCAGCTTTTAAAAAGAGGGCCGGTGACCAAAAGCAAAAAAAAAGATTTGTAATTTGTTTTAGAAGTTCCTGTCTGTCTGCCTTCTGTTGGGTTACCTGTACTTATTCGCTTTGTCCTGGATCGTTTTGTGGTTGGCGTCTGGATTGTCTGCCGCCTGCCTGTGTACATGAGGACTGTAAGTGAATTCATGGTTATCCTGCAAAGCAAGGAGCGCTCCTGAACCCATCCACCCGTCTTCATCATTTCAGGAACTACTGGTAGGACTATCTTTACATTCCCATTCAATGTGTGGATCTCTGGACTATCTATTTTCATCATTACATTTCATCTGTTGCCGTTTTTCATGATTTACTGTGTGTGTTTTGTTGGTGCTTTGTTGTATTTAATGTGTAATCACTGTAAGAGGAACAGGAATTAAAGATGACATTCTTTATTTGCTGTTTGATTACCGGATTGCTTTGTTTTTGTCTCTGTTTTTTCCCTGGAATCTCCACCATAAAAATAAATAAATCACCGTCTTCTATGTGGTGGGAATCTTAGCAGCACCGGACCGCTACAGCGTTATTCATTTCTCCTTGCTGCTGATTGACTGTGATGCTTCCCCAGCTGAGTGTTCTTGTGTTTTCCATTTTGTTCCTCTTAACCCTTACACCGCCACACCCGGCTATACAGTAGTCATTTCCCAGTGTCATTTGCAAGCGTGCAGGAGCTGATCAGTCAGTGCCATACATTTGTTGAGCAGCCAGCTCATGACCACTGCCAGCCCCTCGTGAGCAGGGGGGCTGAACGCACCCCTAGAAGACACGGACACTGCTCAAAAATCCCCTCGTAAAAAACGCTGATAGACTACTTTCACATTGCTCCCTTACTTGCTGGGCTTATATGCGGCTGCTTCTCGCACGACGCTATGCATACTTAAAAGTCTGAACAGCACGTGTCCTTTTTGGCTGATTGCTTTGTTTCTCTCTCTCCTCCCCCTGACATCCTCTGCTCCTGTTGAGGGTTGTGCTCCTCTATGATGTTTGTCTATTCTATAATCGATAACTAACCACATACTAAGCTCGTTTTACTTCTGAAAGAGACATGTTTGTTTCAAGTGTTTGAATAAAGTTCCTGTCTCTACAATCTCCTGTGTTACTGTGCAATTCTGTGACCCAAGCATGACACCCTGCAACCTCACTGTAGCTGGGATTGAGCCAGGGATCCCTAGCAGCATCAGCGCTTACCTCTGTGTGCTTGCGTTCAGCCAGTTCAAGCGCAGTTGGCTCGGTGATTTACATCCATGGCTTTGGTTGCACTTTGTACATATTTTGTTCCAGTAATTTTTAAATAGTTTTTACAGTTCATTAGCAGTGTGTAAAATGATTAGTGTTGCAGTAATTGTGATGCTCTTTGCATGAAAAAGTGTTCCATTAAAATCTCACTTTTTCTTTGTGAATTGTGACATTTAGTGCAGCAAAAAAGTATTTGACTTCCAGGGATGCATTAACCCCAAGTATGAAACTCCAAAACTCCCTGCACCTTCTAAGGCTTCTGGCAATGAAAATACACTTGCATGGATTATAGTACATATAGCGGTAACATCTGTATTTTATATTCTAGCACTGCGGATGACATATCGGTTCAGTACTGTACAGTATGCAGGTTTACCTTTACATTCTTGCTAAGCTGAGTCTGAAATTAAATTAAAGTGTTTTGGGAGCATATTTAAGGTTTAAACTATAAAAATAGGCCATTTTTTGAACCACATCCAAAATTTGCGGTTTATCACAATTCGCAGGTGCTCTAGGAATGTAACCCTGCAATTGTGGGGGGTGTACTGTATATATATATATATATTGTGAACACGGCCCGGACATTGTATTCAGTTTACCACCACACATGTTTATTTACACTATATACAAGGTAAATGTCACTAAGACACAGTCCGTGCACAAAGACAAACCCTACACACAGTCCTGGCCACTCAATGCCTTCTTCTCCGGGCCGCCTCCACTTTCCTCTCGTGCCTCGTCCTTCTTCCACCCAACTCCAGCCTTGACTGACGGGAGACAGCCCCTTTTATTCATGTCCCGGATGTGCTCTAGGTGTTCCCGACACTCCCCCGTTGGCCACGCCCCAGCGTGGCGGAAGTGCCGGCTGTTCTCCCGGCAGCTCACCGGGTGTCCTTTTTAATCTTCCCTCCAGCACTTCCAGGTGTGGTGGAAGTGCTGAGGTAACAGTTCCCCAAGGCATCGGGGCGCCTCCTGGCATTGACCACGGGCCCCTGCAGGGTGGGGCTTCCATGCCCTCAACCCGTGGCCCCCAAAGCAACCAGGGTGGCAGCCCCCACGTGATCCAGGGTGGGCGCAGACCCACATCCGATCCCTCACGGCGTCCCGGCCGGGTCGTTTTATATATATATATATATATATATTGTCGTGGATGGACTAAGAGAACAAGTATGTGCAGAGCATTACCTCCTCCGGAACGCTAGATGGCAGCCCCCATGGGTGGCAGCAGTGCCTCGGACTCCGCAGGGCTTCATGGGAGATGGAGTTGGATACAGCCCTGTTGGGATCCAGGGGTGCTGCCAGGGGGCGCTTCCGCTGTTCCTGAGCCTGTAAAGTGCTGCCAGAACTGAGGCAATGAATATCTGAAACACTTCCAGGTGCCTTATATAAGGGGACAGCTGACAGCTCGGGGAGCCAGAGTTGGGTGGTAGAGAATGAAGCATGCCAAGGAGGAGTGGACAAGAGAAAGAAGAATTATTGTGTGGTATTGTGCTTGTGGGACTGTGTTTGGCTTGTGGGAAACAGGGAAGGCGTTAGTCTTTTAGTCTAATAGTTAGTATAATAGTTAGTTAGTTAGTTCTAATAGTTATAACAGTTACTCTAATAGTCTTTTTCTGTTGATTATTAATAATTACATGTTGTATAACAATAAAACACGAAAACGTCCAAGGGGCTGAATACTTTTTCTAGCCACTATAACTGCAAATAGTTAAGAAATAATACAGAGAGAAGAAAATTCCTTTTTATAGTTTAAGATGTGCAATGAAGAATAGTGAGTGTGTCATGAATCACATAAATAAATGCTATACTTCTAGTGTATGCACTCTCTGGATACTGCAATATTAATATTTGCTACTACATACTGGTATTAAAAGATATATAATGAATTATTGATATTACATAATGCATACCCCTACTAAATATACTTTTACCATCTCTTAGTCACTATCCAAAACAAAACTGTAACACCTTTCAGATTGACTGGACCCTCTCTTTCTCTGTTTGACATCTGCTCTTACAAGTTCAACTTCTTTTAATATTTTTACAAAAAATTGCAAAAATAACAGAAGCATTTTACAGGTAAATATAAATATGTTTTTCTCAATTATCTGTGCAACATTAAGTGTAGAGATAGGACTTTTTCTCAGCTCATATGAGAATATGGCGACTGCTAAAGCATTCAGCACATAAAAGCACATCAATATTCAAAAAGCTTCAGTCTGATAAAGTGCCATTCAAATTATAAAGAGTTTAAATAGTTTGAACACATTCATATACACAAAAGCCAAAAACTGAAACATTTCAACAAAGCCAAAGCTGAAAAAGGCTCCTTGAGGACTATTTTGAACGAAAGCAATTCAGGGACAATCCTCCGCCAATCTAAGCATTAAAGGTCAGAAATACTGAACAAACCCAAAGCAAAATTAAGATACAATGCAACAAAAATAAAATTAGACCTGAGAACATTAAATACAAATGATGGTGATTCAAAAAGTGTGTCCATCTGCAAAATATATTCTTTAGGAAGGAAAAAGCTTGAAAACCATTTCACAAAACCACAGAATACACCTGCTTAAGACATACTTGTATGCTAAGGAAACACAACGTCTCCAAAATGAGCATCTCTGTTTCGTCAAATACTGTTGCCAGAAACAAAAATTTACATTGAAAATCATTTTAGATATCAAAGTACATGTGATGTCAAGGCTGAGCAATGAAATGAAAAGAACTGAGAACATTTTTTTTTTAAGCGACTAAATGTGTTTTAGCTCTTCCATGGCCACTGGGAAAAAGAGAGACGACAAGACCTCGGGACAGTAATAAACTGGTTTATTAAATTAGCATTCCTCTGAAGCATGCAGAGGGTGATAAATGAGTGCTACATACCTAATGCTGCTCATGCTGCCAGTCTCAGATCCAAGCTTGCATCGCTCCAGTTGGCTGGCAACAATCTGTCGTTCAGCTTCTAGCTCTCGAGTCAATCTCTCAAACTGCAGCTCCTGCAAGACAGTTCAAAAAAGACCCCTCAGACACTCACATACTTCAAACAATCGGGTATCATGGGATTCTCCCAATAGTACAAGTCGAATAATTCTCTCTTTAAGCATTTGAAGGGACTTTAGCACTGAAAAGAGGGTTTTTAAATTAGTTTGTTTCTGTCATGTAGAAAATAAAAAATATCATGCTAAACATTAACAGAAGCATTCATGTTACAGCTGAAGGGTATCTCTTCAGCAAGGACTGTGGAAAGTCATAGGCTGAGCAAAGGGGATAAATGGCAGGACCAAGAAGCTTTTATTGTCATTGTGGTCTCCTCTCTTTTCCATTGCTAATGGGTTTCTTCATCATTTACACTTTACCTGTCACTAATATTGATAACAAAAATAATAATGAATTACATTTTGACATTTTTGATTGGGAAATGTCTCAGGATGGGAAAGAAGAGACCCTAGTCGTCATGCCTGCCAGGACATACACATTAATTAAATCACGTTATCAGACATTTTATGAAACTTTAGAAATGTCAAGAAACTATAATATAAGGAACTTTAGGGTTTCAATGGTTAGAGTGGCTGGTCCAGGATGTGGCAACACTCTGCAGCTGTTGATGGATCTTTGTGTTTAACCCCTCTTTTAATGCCTTTAAGGATTCTAATAAAAGAAATTACAGTATTAGTCATTTATGATAACTCTTTTATATTACAGTGATCCCTCGCTATATCGCGCTTTGACTTTCGCGGCTTCACTCCATCGCGGATTTTAAATGTAAGCATATCTAAATATATATCACAGATTTTTCGCTGGTTCATGGATTTCTGCAGACAATGGGTCTTTTAATTTATGGTACATGCTTCCTCAGTTTGTTTGCCCAGTCGATTTCATACAAGGGACGCTATTGGCGGATGGCTGATAAGCTATCCAATCTGAGCACGTATTACGTATTAAATAAAACTCCTCAATGATATACGATATGCTTCCTGCGTGGTACTTCGCACACTTCAAAGCTCTAACAGCACATATTGATTTTTGATTGTTTGCTTTTCTCTGTCTCTCTCACTTTCTCTGACATTCTCTGCTCCTGACGGAGGGGGTGTGAGCAGAGGGGCTGTTTGCACAGAGGCTGTTTGCTTAGAAGATATGGACGCGCCTCTTAAAAATGCTGAAAGACTACCTTCGCATTGATCCCTTCATTGCGGCGGCTTTATCGCGGTGCTTCATTTACTTAAAAGCCCAAACAGCATTATTGATTTCTTGATTGTTTGCTTTTCTCACTCTCTCTCTCTCTCTAACATTCTCTGCTCCTGACGCGCACTCCTTTGAAGAGGAAGATATGTTTGCATTCTTTTAATTGTGAGAAAGAATAGTCATCTCTGTCTTGTCATGGAGCACAGTTTAAACTTTTGACTTAAGTGTGTTATTTCATGTCTAGAGGGCTCTAATAACATTAAAAAACGTATTTAGAAGGTCGTAAACAGGTTTTCTATGCTCTAACTGCGAAAATATTAGATTTATAAATAAAGAATCCTACTTTGTGGAAATTCATTTATCTGTCTTTAGTGGATTAACCGCTAGAATATTCATAAACAGTGTGGGAGAGTTTCTAAGGGCTATAAAATATATAAAAATAACCATACAACCATATGGTTTCTAATTCGCGGATTTTCACCTATTGCGGGGGGTTCTGGAACGCATCCCCCGCGATCGAGGAGGGATTACTGTATGTATCTGATGGCAAAAATATTAATGCTAGCTACAGACATAAGGTTGCACTTAGAGTTTGACAAGGTGAGAAAAAAATGAATCCTATGACTTGAGGCCCAGTACTACTGTGAAGAACTAAACCTGTTTAGTTTTGAGCAGAGGATACTGTGTAGCGACCCAGTCCAAGTTCTTTAAATTCTCAAATACATTGATAAAGTAGCTCCAGCAGAATTCTTTCGACTTAAGGGTGAATCACATACTGTAGGACACCAGTGGGATTCAACGGTAGGTGCATTTAGGATTGAAGCCAGGAAGCACCTCTTTACACAAACAGTTATGGGAATCTGGAACAAACCACCGAGCCGTGGAGTTTAGGCAGAAAGCTTGAGAAACTCTATCAAGTATCAGGATGAGATATTGAGACAGCATTGCTATTAGCTAAACAAACCAGCCTGATGGACTCTTTTATCAAATTTCTCATGTTTTTTAGACATGAAAGAGAAAAGGGGAAAAACTCTTCATTGGGCACTTGTCTTTTAAGGTGACCCTTTCACATGATACGCTTGAAGACCTGAGCATTATTGTTGACTAAAGTCATAAGGTGACAGCATCTGAAGGTCGCTATTGAACTTTTGTAATTGTGCAGCCACAGTATTAATATTTACTGAGGCTGTAAGGGGGGTCTTCACTATGCTGAGCTGAGCAGGTGTTGTACAAGGAATTGGGATGTTATGAAGCTAGTAAGGATGAGCTCCATTGTGCACCTAGAGAGTCTGGTGAAAAGAGACGAAAAATATGCGCTCTCCTTACACGTCTGAGGAAATAAAGGCGTAGGTGAGCTTTCTTGACAAGACCTGAAAAGTGTTGTGCCCACTTCAGTTTATCAATGATGGCATCATTTTAAAAGCAATCTGCCAGCAAGCAGAACATAAACGAACCTGTCAAATTGTTGTCTCTTTCTTTTTTATTGTGTTTAAGAATAGGTTTTTGGTGCCAAGATTTGTTATTATACAATCATATATAGTATCACCTGCAGGAATGGCAGGCTATTCCCTTTAGTTTTCTTCACACAAATCTTAATACAATAAATAAAATTGAACTATGTAGAGTATTTGTTCACATGAAACCATTCACTTGCATGCTTGACCCAGCCTCAACAGACTTAAAGAAACACAATTGCTCAATTAAGAGTGTATTGAACATTGTGAACCCCTCAACAGAATCAGACATTTTTCTGAAAGCTGTGAAAACTGCCATTGTTTAACCTTTGCTTAAGAAAAATAACCTTAATGTACTAACTGAATGGGGTAGCAGTCGCTTTAAACAAACAACAAATGAAGTAAATATTAACTAGTTAAGGTCCTTTTCAGTCTCGTTTTCATCTTCCTAGTTCATCCATTTTCTTTTTATTTGCAAATCCATTCAGTGTTCAGGACACATGGCCTCTCTTTATCTGACGTCCCACATCCTTTGTTGCTCCATTTTTCCCTCAAAGATGGCTGTCTTCACTCTCCATTCTTTACCCTGTAAATATACCTATAGACCTGCGGTGGGCTGGCGCCCTGCCTGGGGTTTGTTTCCTGCCTTGTGCCCTGTGTTGGCTGGGATTGGCTTCAGCAGACCCCCATGACCCTGTAGTTAGGGTATAGCGGGTTGGATAATGGATGGATGGATATACCTACAGACCCTTTCCTTTGATCTGTAAATGGTTCAGTAATTTTCCTCGATTGGCTTCTCCTTTCTCTTGGCATAATATGTTCAAGAATGTCAGATTTTGTTCCAGAAACCCTAACTACCAATTCACCAAACTCCACACAGCTCATAGACTTTACCCTACGCGCCATAAGTGGATTCTCATGGGGTCTTTCTCTCGACCCACTTTGTTATTTGTGTTCCCATGGTTTACCTGGCACTTTCCCCCATATGTTCTGATATTGCCTTCCTGTTTTCACTTTCTATTTACAGTTGGGCCACTTTGTCTCTTCCCTTTTGTCTGTAAACACCACTCCTATTCCTCAGATTCCACCCACAACGCTTTCTCTCGGCAAACAGAACTGTTTTGTCTCGGCACTGAAGCAGCTAAATTACTTCTTTCCTCTCAATAGAAATCTCCCAAGATTGTTTTCTTTTGACAACTGGCAATCTTCCTTTTTTAATCTAATTCTTTTGGAACTATCTAATGGAGTATTATTAGAATCCATTGAGAATTTGTCTATCTCCGTTTTAGCAATGAAAACGTTATTATTTGATGCCCACTGACATCACATTTACGGCACACTTAGGTCCTTTTGACAGTGCAGCTGATGCCTTTGTTACTTAATGATTTTTCTTCTCTTCATCTACACATTTTTGCTGACATTTGTCTCCACTGCTAGGCTCCACTGGTTTGCGGTGGAGGTAGCTATGGTATTGGGGGATGGCTTTGTGAGAGGTTGTACTGGGTCCCATTTCGGGTATATAGCTTTTCTTCTTTTCAATTAACCTTCTTTATGTGTGTGCTAAAGTCTATGAATTAAAAAATAAATATATATTACAAATAAGAAAATAGCCAAGGTCAAAACCAGTAAGACAACATTTACGTAGTTAATACAGACCTGAGCATGAGACAAGAATCGTAAATATAGAGGGTCAGAACTCAGCTATATCTTTAATCTTCTCAAAACCTTCATCTTACTGTTTTTAGGCCTGTTTACAACCATTATGCTTGTTATTTGTTTTATTATTGTGGGTACTTTGCACAATGACATGTTTTGATTGCAGGATAACCTTGAATTGACATTCTAAGACCAATACAGCTTAATAAAATCCAAATTGAATTGCTCAATGCATTCTCCCTGAACTACATTGCAGATGCAAACAAAATCTAGAAACCAAAGTAGATGAAAGCGTAACATTAGCCAGTTACATTCCAGCATGAGCAGAATGACATTCTGTATTTATAACAGGTAACAGAGCATGACACGTGTTGGGTTTCCAGTTTACTTAATTTGATCTTTGAGCAATTCTATTCATTGCACTAGCTTGGAATTTGCTGTTTTAGCTAAGTATGCTCCTCACTAACTGAGGATCACACATTACTTCATCAAAAACAAAAAGACATTTCCTAAATGTGCTATAGTGCAACAAATGAAATATCTAATCAATCAACATTGATTTCTGTACACACAATTTACTGAGTGCCTATCAGAAGATGCTACCCAAAGAAAACAAGAATTAAATTCAAAGTTACAAGATGGAACGCAAGACCATTCAATACAAGGAAAACACATAGATGATACTTCATGGAAAAACCTGAATGGAGAAGACAACAGCATGGAGTCAAGATCAGTTCATTAGCCTTGTTCAAGAACGTCAAAAATGGGCATGAAAATATATCACGTGTGCTCGACGAGGAGTGACATAGGAGTACACAGCTCAGCAGTACTCACGGTTCAGAACTAAAGTATGATTCCACAACCTGTCCGTATTCTTAACATGCCAGTGGTGTTTTTTTCCATCCATCCATCCATTATCCAACCTGCTATAACCTAACTACAGGGTCACAGGGGTCTGCTGGAGCCAATCCCAGCCAACACAGAGCACAAGGCAGGAAACAAACCCCGGGCAGGGTGCCAGCCCACCACAGGTGGTGTTTTTTTCCCTAAGTATAATGGCATCTCCCCCAACTCAATTAACTGGTGGCTCTAAGTAGTCAAGGAATGAATAAGTGAACCCGAATATTAATCAGCAGTATATCCAGGAGTGGCTCCTGCAAGAGGCGTAGCTAGGACTTTCAGCACCCGGGCACAACTGAAGATTTCGTGCCCCGTCCTGTTTGCCAAAATGCAATGGGGAAGGGAAAGAACATTTTTTAAAATGTATTTAAAATAATAGTATTTAAAAAAATAATATTTTTTATTTTAAATAGTTTAAAATTTTTTAATATTTTAATTTTTTTAAGCACTTTTATGCGTATATTTTCAAGGTTTCACTAAATTTATAAAGATAGAATGAAGTAAAATAATTAAGACAACAATGGTAGTTTGAAAATATAATTATTCTAAAATATTATTCAAATATAACATTGCAAAAACTTTAACATTACATTTGATATAATAATATAATAACCTGAAAATGAAGTTAGTATAAAGCAAAAAAAATAGTTTGATGTATAATGCTTTAAATGTAGTTATTAACTTCAAAGAGAAATTTTCCTAGCCTTTGCTGCTGCAAATTTATCGATTAGTTCATCAAAATGTATGATAGATAGATAGATACTTTATTAATCCCAAGGGGAAATTCACATAATCCAGCAGCAATATACTGATACAAAGAAACAATATTAAATTAAAGAGTAATAAAAATGAAAAAAAAAAACAAAAGCAGACAATAACTTTGAGTAATGCTGTTGGTAACCTCCCGCTTCATACACTAATGCCTCATGTCAGTCGCGCGACCTGTTTAATAACGTCAACAATGTTTCTGGGTGGGAGTCAAGCATGTTAGAGTAGTGGAGGGGATAAATTATTGTCTGTTGGGTAAACAGAACTAATATGAGCTTCGAAATCAGAAAGAGACAAATAACATAGGAAAGAGATATCCTCATACTGATGGAGTGATGGACTGAGTATGCAAATGTTTCTTATTTAAGTTTTAGTGCATTTAAGAATGGAAAACATTTCATTCTAAAATTTCGTCACATCAATTTGGTGCACCCTGGATGCTATGCCCAGGGACTGATGTCCCCCCTTGATACCCCCCCAGCTACGCCACTGGTTCCTGCCTTGCACCAGGGACTTTATGAATCTTTATGAGCCTGGGACGGAAGATGCAGATTCCGAACATAAATGGGCGAGTGGACAATTCAAGATATACCAGGCACTTAAGTGAAGGGAGTTTGTGATGTTATAGTGCACAACATGAACACATGCAAATGGTGATTCACTTAAGGGTCCTAGTGACAGCAGCAGTATTTTATGAATGAGAGCATTTTCAGATTTTTAACTTAACAGCAAGGGGATTTTGGCTTTTTAAGTGTCATCTAAAATTAATTCACTGAGAAAAGCACATTAATTGATATTCCAGTGCCCATAACCTCTGATCCAGTCTTTGTAATGTCACCCTCCTTTTACTCATTGCAAAGTGGACACTAAGTTTTTGAACAATGGATGCATACAGAAAAAAACTTACTAAGGGAAAAGGAAAGTTCAACAGAAAATAAACTAAGAAATCCATACAATGCAGACAGCATGATACCACTTTGCTGTCTGCCGCCATATGGCTGTTTGACCTGACATTTCGCACAATTGAGACAACCAGAAGAAAGAATCTCAGCTATTAACTGCAAGAGAATGATAACACCGGTTAATGCACTGAAGACCTTAAAAGCAAACCTAAAATGGTTTCTTCCACAAGTGCTAAAGTGCAGGATTTGAACGCTGCACTTAAAATGTGTAGACAAAATGAAACAGCAGCATTCAGAAGTATTTTGAGCTGCTAACCAAAAGCTTGTGGAGGTGTTATGGTGACTTTGTGCAGCTGGAGCCTTGCATGACCCTCCGCTTAAACTCATATAAACCGGCAAACACATCAAACTTAGCTGAGTAAATTAGTGATCTATCCACGCTGAACAGTGCTGATCTGGAGATGGAAATATCAACAGGTTGAAGTCATTTTAAGTCTCTGAATGCAGATATTTTTAAATCATTAGCAATAAAAATATGCTGCTTTATTCAATGCAGCGTATTCGGGGTAACTATGCTAGCTCTGACATGATTCATGGACAAATGAAAGTTCTCAACAATCCTTGGATGACACCATGATGTCTGAAATGTCAGGGTGAATACCAAATGACAAAAAGCTAAAGGTCAAGAGTGCAACATATAAATAAATAAAAAAATATTGCTACTGTTCAAGTATCTTAAGAGTGCATCCATCCTTCCAAGCAACATGATGGTCCCACAGTACCTCACAACAAGGAGACTGAAGTTCAAGTCCTGGATTCTCCCTGTATGGAGCTTACATATTCTTCTTATATCTGCCTGGCTTTCCCCTCGCAGTCCAAAGAGATGCAGGTGAGGTGGATTGGCATAGCTAAACTTGCCCCTGATGTGTGTTTGTTCAACCTGTGATAGGCTTGCTCTTTGTCCAGGGTTTGTTGCTGCCTTGTCCCTGACGCATGCTGGGAAATGTTCTAGTTTCACTCTGAGCCTGCTCTGGAAGAGCATGTTTGGATAAGGGGTCCATCCGTCCATTATCAAATTTCCTTAATCAAGGTCAAAGGTAGTCCAGCCAGTACATATGCCGGCAGAGTTCAGTGAAAGGCAGGAATAGACCAGGGCTATCCAAGCATGATGCCCCTCGATTCATGTTCAGGTTTTTGCGAAATAACCTGCCATTTTGTTATTATAACATTAGAATAAATGTGACGGGCGGCACGGTGGCGCAGTGGTAGCGCTGCTGCCTCGCAGTTAGGAGACCCGGGTTCGCTTCCCGGGTCCTCCCTGCGTGGAGTTTGCATGTTCTCCCGTGTCTGCGTGGGTTTCCTCCGGGCGCTCCGGTTTCCTCCCACAATCCAAAGACATGCAGGTTAGGTGGATTGGCGATTCTAAATTGGCCCTAGTGTGTGCTTGGTGTGTTTGTGTGTGTCCTGCGGTGGGTTGGCACCCTGCCCAGGATTGGTTCCTGCCTTGTGCCCTGTGTTGGCTGGGATTGGCTCCAGCAGACCCCCGTGACCCTGTATTCGGATTCAGCGGGTTAGAAAATGGATGGATGGATAAATGTGACAAGGACACGCCATTGAGAACAACAAGCTTGTCATTTCTATTATAAATTAAATTGAGGTGAGATTTGAAGGCCCTAAAGTACTACTCACCATAGCACTACTTAACTTATGCCATGAGTCTATGTTTCTTTATGTGAAGAAAATATTTGTAACATTTGTGTGAAATCTACCCTTAATTCATTTCCAACTGTTTTTGAGTGTCCTTCCTAAAAAATTAACTTTAAAGTAACAACTGAGATCCACTGTACTAATTCCTTTCATAATTTTAAACACTTCAATTATGTCTCTTCTTATTCTCCATTTGACTAAACTGAAAAGGTTTAGCTCCTTTACTCTCTCCTTATACAATACAGTAGTTCATACCTCTCAGTCCCTAAATCAGCCTAGCTGATCTTCTCTGGACTTTCTCTAGTACTGCAATATCTTCTTTGTCATATGAAGAGCAAAACAGAACACTGTGCTCCAGGTGAGGCCTCACGTGGGTTATAAAGCATAAGAGGGACCTCCCTTGACTTGTACTCGTACCACACATTGTGGTAGATAACCTCATATTCTGTTAACACTTCTGTACACTGCATATAGACAGTGTAAGGTTTCTAAACTCTTTTGGGGCTCCCCCCAGCGGGACGACATGCCGAAGAGTGCCCCAAAGTGTGATCACCGTGTCTATGGAAGATAGCCGGTAACGCTATGAGCACCTGTCGTCGATGGGTGATGCAAGGGACACTATAACTGCAGCAAAACAGTATTACTTGGCAAAATAACTTACCACGACCATTCCTGACTGCTGTGTCTGTGTATAGGAGAGCGGCAGATCCCGCTATAATAAATAACCGTGCTGTTCCTGTTTCAAGCTGAATAAAGTTTGTTTTGCTAAAGCACTGAGGCTCAGCCTTGTGTTTTGCAAGACAGGGACTCACACGTTACAAAAGTGATAAGTCCACTATGACTCAGGGCCATCTTAATGCATGGGCATGCTGGGCAGTTGCCCAGGAGCCCCCATGAGCATAGGGGCCCCGTGCTAATCTATGTACTGTATGTTGTGACTTGCTATCAATAAATAAATACTGTACTATACATATTTGATATTGTGTTACAAGTGGACATTGACATTCACCTCTGATTTAGTATCACGATCACCTCTGCAACCTCACGTGCCCATATGTGTATGTATCTCATGCATTACTTAACATAAAAGTGTATATGTTAACGTCACTTCAACTCAATTCTCTGCAAAGAAATTTTGCAAATGTTTGTGAACACTTGATTAATAATAATTCACAATAATTTCATACTGTGCCATCTCCATCTTTATGGTTTACCAATTGAGTATCATTTATATGTTGAAATGTTTGTGTTTTACAAGGCTTGTATTATATTTTTTGAACGTTTGTGTTGATGTGTTTGTGTTAATGCTGTTAAGATGGCCCTGCTATGACTCCTAGATCTTTCACATAAGGTGTACTTTCAAGTTTCAGACCTCCCATTGTGTATACAGATCTAACACTTCTATTTCCACAGCAGGTTCAGTTATGGGATCCAGTCTCATCCTCCTTGGAGGCAGTAGCAGAGGAGAGAATGACGACAAATCTGAGTGCCATTATGGAACATGTCGGACATCCTCTCTATCACACAATAGCATTGAGGACTTTCAGCCAATCAATTATTCAGCAGAAACGTATCAAGAAACGCAACTCCATACTAACGTAAATATGCTTGCATAACCCCTCAGTGTGACTGGGACTGTGCTTTTCATCTATAGCCAAATCAGTTTTCTTCTTTTTTATTAATTCTTGTGTGTATATGTTTGTTATAATTCTTATGTATTTATTTATTTTATATAGATAGATAGATAGATAGATAGATAGATAGATAGATAGATAGATAGATAGATAGATAGATAGATAGATAAAATGCATCTAACTTTTATTTCCTTACATTAAATTTCATCTGCCACAACTCTTTTCAAGCCTATATACTGTCCAGGTCCCTCTGTAACAATTTAGCTGATTCTCCATTAACAGCCCTTCCACCCAATTTGGTATCTTCTACAAACCACATTTATTATATTTTCGTCCAAGTCACTTATGTACATTAAAAAGGGAAGCCACCCCAGCACTGATCCCTAAAGGACACCACTTTTAACATCACCAAATCCTGATAACATTCCTCACACCATAACTCTTTGCCTCCTATCTTTGGACCCACCTACACTCCACTGGCTCCTTGAGCAAGGCCCTCAACCTGCAATTGCTCCATCCTGGGTATGATGTTAATCTTGCAGGGAAAACTTGGGAGTTGATGGCAGGATAGGCACTCCAGCCACTGGAAAAACCTTGCACTATTACTATCTTCCATAGACACGGTGATCACACTTTGGTCCCAGTCCAGGTGGTCCATCATGTGGTGGGTGAGATAACTCGCTATCAGAGCCTGCTCCCAACCTCTCTCTCTCTCTCTCTCTCTAAACAACACAATTCTTTTAGTTTGAAGTTAGAATTACCTTTATTAAATTAAGTTGTGTGTTTTTATTTGTTAGTTTGTTTCCTGTCTTTACTTCTAAAGCAAGCAAAGAGCAGCACTTCTAGCTTATGGTAACACCATTAATAGCACGCCTGATCTTGTAGCTGTGCAGGGCCATGTCTAAATATCACCTGGGTGAAGGACTGCCTTCATCCTGTAAACATTTCATTTTCCAGGCAAGAAGAAATTGAAGTTGAGGAAAGGAAGAAAAAAGTCTTTTCATTTATATCTGTTCCATTCTATCAAGCAAAAAATGTAAAATTAGCAAAAAAATATGGACTAGATTTTAGCAAAAATGGTAAAAATAGTTTATTTGCTTCTCTTTTATTTTCCTTTTAAAATACTACCGATGCTATAGGAATCCTGCATGTGTATTTACCTTGACCAACCACGCCATATCATATTCTTGTCACACCCAGAACCACAAAAAGAACAATAAAGAAAAACTATGAAATAAAATCCTCAAAGCTCTTTTCACCACCAGTAAAGAGTGCCAAAAGAATTTACTAAAGTATTAGAAACCCACAATCTCCCCAGCACCTGCCTTCGCAGCTGACCTTTTGTGTTTGTGGGCGGAGGCGGTGCTCATTGCGTATTGGCCTTTTGGTTGCATTATTTGCAGCCCCACAGTATACGCTTTGAGATTCTCCCTCTCTGAACTGCTTATACGTTAACTGCAGCCTCACCTTAATACTTGACCTTCTCTTTCCCATTATTCCCCCAGCTGATGGTCTATTATTTACTTGACACTGCTTTTCTTTGATTGCGCTCTATTACTCCAAACATGGTATTTTACCAAGAGAGGTGCGAGTACCTCACCCAAGGTGATCTGCTCTTTTAGTTTCTTGTGTTTGCAAAGACAGGATCGTCTAGCACCAGACTGGCAGCTACTGAAAATCTTTTTCCTCATTCTCGGGGATGTTATTAAATTTAAAATAATACTGATTTGGATGTAATATCACTGGTAATCTCTCTCTTCCACTTCAACTACACTTTTCAGATTCATCTAGGTTGGACAGTTTACCCCATCAAAGGGATATTTGAAATTTCTATGGCATGATGCCCTTCCTGATGCCAACTGCTTTTAGTTATCTTTTTTGGGTCACCCAAGAGGAACGTTGATCTTATCCTTCCTCTTACATATAAACCCTTAAATGGCCAAGGCCCTGTTGATTTAGTTGAACTTGACATTACTTAGAAGCTAGACAGTAAGATTTCAAGTTACCGGCCTACTAAAGACTCCAAAGATTAATAAAATAGCAAACTTTCAGTTAAAGGGGTCCAAAGTTCTGGAACATTCTGCTTGCTTATATAAGATTAGCTGTGTAAGGCTGTTCTGTAAAAAGCCCGGGGTCCAAGAAACTATTGAAATCATCAGAAAGAAAACTGAAATGTAAAGATGTCAGGTAATTGAAAGGAACTTTTCTGGGCATCTCTCTCCTAGGAGGTTTTGTTTTGCAGACGTGTTTGCATCACTTGTGTATTTAGTGGCTAAGCAACTTTATCTTTCTTCGGAGGTTTCGTTTTGCCGACGTGCCCGCCTCACTTCTGTATTAGCAGCGGGAGGAAAAGTAAAAAGGATACCGTTTTGCCGATGTGCTTGCCTCACTTCTTTATTAGCGGCCAAGCGAGTGACTCTTTGCTCGGACGTTTAGTTTTGCCGACGTGCTGGTCTCCCTTGTGTATCCTCGGAGGTGGAGCCCTTACCTCGACTCTATCTCTCACTTCCACTCCAGACAGACAGACACACACACTTCCACAAATAGACGTTTATATATAAGATATGCCTTTTTGGCCTTAGCTATTAAATCCAGGCTGAAGACTCATGATCTTAGTCTAGCATACCCTGACTAGAGCTGTTGATTACTTGTGCATGCTGCATTTCTGTTATTTAGACATTTGTACAAAAATATAAGAATTAGAATAATTTTGAGCTATTTTTAAATCTCCTATATTTTGTTTCTTTTCTTATCCTGATGTGGTGCTTGGTGCCACTGCTCTGCTGCTGAATTGTTTTCCTGTCCATGGAAAGACATGCCTTGAAGTCATTGGATGGAAAGAATCTGTCGTCAGATTAGAGAGCCCGGCATACACTTTACTATATCATGCCAGGATGTGTTGGTTGGCTGAGGCCTTCTGGTCTCTGACGTTGTCTGCTTTTATTGATCATGGGTCCCTAGGAGGTTTATTTTCTCCAGATGTTTTTGCTTTCTTCTCCTCCACTGTCAACTGGCCATAATTCAACAGTTAAATCTTCTTCTTCTTTCGGCTGCTCCCATTGGTTGACAGATATTGCTGGGCTCCATTTATGTTAATCAGTTCAAACTGTTTATTTTTCCTGTCTGTTCAAACATATTTGTTGTTATGTGTAGTCATCATTTAATTAGTAATTTGGAAGGTCTGTAATTGTATTTTACCTGTGAAGTTGTCACAACACTCTGTGCCTGCACTCAATGAAGAGAGCTATACAACATATATAATAAACTCAATTGAACTGAATTGTAACTCCGGGTGAGACAGCTAAATAATTTTGTGAACAATGAAAACAAAATGTACACATTAAAAAGAGTAATGACTAGGTCAGGTACAGAAGAGTGTAACAGTGGTTCAGTGGCCCCAGGGCACTGGTTCTGTTCCTGACCCACTTTCTTTACTTTTCATTGTGTGTTGCAAGTTCTCCCCAGAATGACATGGAGTTTCAGAGTAGCTGCTTGCCACAATTAAATTTATGCTGAGAAACTGGGCCATAGTGTAATTTACAAGTGACATGTAGCCTGAGGCAAACAGCATTTATGAAGCTTTAATGGAAGTCCAGTGCTGTGCTGCTCATAAAATGCAGGGTCAGAAAGGGCTGTCTGACTCTTTACGGGTGTCCCAGATAGGAAGTGTGGGTTTCCCCCCAAGGGGGCACTTCTGCTATACTTTTAAAGTCCAGTATGTACGACAAAGTTTTTTTTTTTATCCACACAGAGAAGTATAGACAAGTGGCATAAATTACCAAGTAGTGTGGTAGACAGTGGGACTTTAGGGACCTTAAAATATTGAAACATTAGACGAATAGGACTGGTAAGCTTTGTGGGGCTGAATGGCCTGTTCTTGTCAAAATTGTTCTAATATGCAAAAATCCTGGGAAACAATACCCAGAAGGATTTTTATGAACACAAGATCCTCCAAGATCTGAAAACCCATATGGAAAAAGTTGACATTATATGTTGTCATTGTTCATTTTCATAACAACTTAATAATGCTAATTATGCTGGAATTTCTCTCAGAGGTTTTAGGAAATGTGCTAATATTGAAATTAGCCATTTTAGAAGTGTAAAAAATATTTTGTTTTTCCCAGGCACCGCTACTTCTGTGCAAGTTTGTCACTGCAGTTGGTAGGGTGGTGCTGTGGGTCATGCTCGGGGTCAGACATCTCTCGACATTTTGGGTCAAAGGAATAAAGAGCTCCAGTTGAGACTTCCAGTGTCATTATCAGGCTTAGGATTATTTTTTTTTCAAATGCCCTTTAAATTATTATTTACAAGTAGTTGCTGGGGTTTTAAAGGTCAAGAAATCAGTTGGTAATATTTGCTTTTTGCCTTCATGTGTTTTTACCAGTGTTAAAAATCCACATATTTTGCATGCTTTGAGAATATAACTGCTTAGCTAACACATGCATTATGCTACATGAGTAGTGAGACTCATTTTTTTTTCCTTGGATGTTTTCACATCATTTGCTGTTGTACAGCATTCGTCACCATTGGGTTCTGTTATATCATAAAGTTTTTTCTTTCCGTTCACATGAAAACAGGTGATTAAACATTTTTCTCAGGTGTCACTACAAACTACATGGGAGTAAGAAACATATTAAAAAAACGATCATTTTTGGGTGGAGTATTTCTTTAAGTGGTGATTTTAAATTGGCCGAGTTTATAATGGATAGGCAACCCATGCAGGGCTGGATTTTCCTTGTGTCACATCATGCTGGTGTAGACTCAGGACACCCAATATCACTGAACTAGAATAAGCAAGTGTGAGAATTAAATCCATTTCAGAGATTCACACCCAGACTGGGCATATTTAGAATTGCCCATTAAAAGAAAGTTTGGAATTCTTTAAGTCAAGCATGTAATATTCCTTCACCATCATAGTATGTATTAATATGCAACATGAACTTTTGTACTTCTGCACTACTGACTATTGCACATTGTACATAGGTTTACTTTACAAGTTTTAATGCTATTTATCTTATATGTTATACTTATATACGAGGGGGGACCCAAAAATAACCGGAATTTTGTTGTTGTTAGGTTGGTACTTGAAGTACGTGGTTGGGCCGCTGGGGCGATCTAGTTACACTCCTCACAAGTCAGTCTGCCAAGTGCCATCAGTCTGGAAGGTTGTGCTTGTGTTCAGTGAATTTTGTAAAAGTAGTTTTGTGCAAGTGTCGTTTTTTACGTTGGCCGATTATTGTGAGCAACGCGCGGCAGTGAAATTTTGTTTTCTTCTTGAAAAAAGTGTTGCAGAAACTATTGTTATTGAAACGGTATGGCAACCCTGAACCACCCACCCTACTCACCGGATTTAGCTCCGTGTGACTCAGATGAAAAAAAGACTTGAAAGGAAGGCGTTTTGCTGACGTCGACGAGGTAAAACAAGAAACGACCAGAGTATTAATGGGCATTACTTCAGACAAATTTAAAAAATGTTTCGAACAATGGAACAAATGGTTAGATACGTGTATTTCCGAAAATGGAGAGTACTTTGAAGGAGACTAATTGTAATTTGTACAGAAAATTAAACACGTTTTAAAAATATTTCCAGTTATTGTTGAGTCCCCCCTCGTACTTTGTTTTATATATTTTATATGATATTTTTTTATATATATATATTTTATTGTGCTACGAAGATGAGAGGGAAACAGTATTTCAATTCTTCTGTATGTTCTGCACATATAGTGAGTTGACAATAAAAGGCTATTTGATTGATTTGATTGATTGATGAAATTGTGTTCTCGAAGTTCAAGCATTTTCTTTTAATAATTTCAATAAACACCTAACATGCTCTTGCATTTCTAAAATGGAAGTCAATGTGCAAAAGTCCAAATAGGAAAACAAAATCCTTAAAACTTGAAAAATGCCAGACTTATCCTACAACCTAATCTAAATGTGTCTGGGAACCTGGAGGAAAAACCTGTGCAGAAATGTGCAGACAATGACTGGGTAAAGAATTTAAATGCAGATCACTGAATCTAACCTCTATTCCACTGCTCTTGCCATGAGGCATTCAGACTCCTTTATGTTTTTCACATTTTGCTATGTGGCAGCCTTGTGCTAAAATCTATTAAAAACTGGACTATCCCATTCAGACCCTTTACTCAGAATTTTGTTGAAGCCCCTTTTGGCGGCAAATACAGCCTGAAGTCTTCTTGGCTCCGACACAACAAATTTTATACACCTAATTTGGAGATTCTCTGCCTTTCTTCTCTGCAGATCCTCTCAAGCTCTGTCAGACTGGATGGAGACTACCAATAAATGGCTATTTTCAGGTCTCTCTATAGATGTGCAGTTGGGTTCAAGTCTGAGCCCTGGCTGGGACACTCAAGGACATTCCGAGAATTACCCCTAAGCCACTCCTGTGCTGTCTTTGTTTAGTGTTAAGGGCCAATGTCCTGTTGGAAGGTGAACCTTTGGCCCAGTTTGAGGTCCAGAGCAATCAGGATCAAAATCTCATTACAGATATCTCTGTGATGTACTTTGCTCCACTCATCTTTCCTCAAACCCTGTCTAGTTTCCCAGTCTCTGCTGCTAACAAACACCCCCACAGGATGATCCTGCCACCACCATGCTTCACCATTGGAAGGTGAAGAGACGTGCCAGGTTTCCTTCATAATACACTTAGAATCGAGGTCAAACAGTTTAATCTTGGTTTCATCAGTCCAGGGAATCTTGTTTCTCATAGTCTGTGAGTATTTAAGGTGCCATTTTGTAAACTCTAAGCAGGTTTTCATTTGTCATCTTACCGATCTGTCATAAAGTCTACATTAGTGGAGTGTTGCACTGGTGGTTGTTCTTCTGGAAGTTTCTCCCATCTCCATACAGGTTCTCTGCAGCTCAGCCAGAGGGACTGTTGGGCTCTTGGTCACCTCTGTTGCCAAGGCAGTACTCCCATGATTGCTTTGCTTGGCCAGATGGCCAGCTATAGGGAGAGTTGTGGGTATTCCAAATTTATTCTATTTAATAATTATTAAGGCCACTGCGCTCTCAGGACCCTTCAATATTACAGGATTTTTTTGTGTAACCTTCTCCAGGTCAGTGCTTTGACACAATCGTATCTCTAAGCTCTGCAGGTAATTCTTTTGGGATCATGGCCTGGTTTTGGCTCTGATACACATTGAAAACTGGGGGATATTCTATAGATAGCTGTGTGCCTTTCCTAATTATGTCCAAACATCTGAATTGACTATAGGTGGACTTCAGATACCTCAGTGATGATCAAGAGAATGGGCCAATGTGATATTCAGTTTTTTATTTTAAATAAATTTTCCAAAATGCCTAAAATCCTGCTTTTACTTTGTTATTCGGGGATATTGAGTATACTTTGATGATGGAAAATATGTATTTAAATTATTTTAGCATAAGACTACAACATAACAAAATGTGTAAAAGGTGAAGGGGTTTGAAAACTTTATCAAGGCTCTGTTTTTTATGAGAATAAAACAAAAAAAGACAATACACTGGCTAGACATGGAACTACAGAGGCTCTAAGCACATAGGGAGTTGATAGCTTTTTGCAACTACATTTACTGCATATGGGGCCCGTGCTCGGCTTACCCTCATCCTTCAAATATTCAGCGTTTATCACATATTGCAATATCATAACTTGCAAACCAAAAGGTGGGTTTGGCCCACCTTGTTAAGATAACGGGAGTCAATACTGCAGTGTAAGGTGAAAGTTAGATGTTTCCCAGTGAGGTCTGTGAAGAGCTATGGACTTAGCAGCAGAAATGGAGAATGTCTGAAAAATTAGGGGCGTCTGACAAGTTGTAAGCATTAGCTGTCACTTGGGCAAAACGAAAATCCCTGTAGCTCAATTAAATATGCTGCTTGCTTTACACCCACGAGAAAAACAATATATTAGATTCCCCGGATTTGATCCCATCTGAGCTGACTACAGTTTATAAGAGTTACAGAGAGGCATGAAGACAGAGACGGAAGGGCTGTTGTGGAAGTTACAGTAGTTCATATGTGCTTGTGGACAAACAAAGAAAAAGAGACACATTGAATAAAGCGCCATCAAGGGTACATTCTTTAGGTACCATTATATTATTATGATTTAAACTTACACAGAAAGAAATATGTTTACAAAAGTTTGAATAACTCTGCATAAAATGTGAGCCCAACATAAAAATGTGCTTAACTTATGTATAAGAAACGTCCATCGGTCTCAACTTTTAAATTCTACTCGCTACTTTAGCCTTGCACACCCTGATTAGAGCTACTGATTAGCCATGCTCATCGCATCTCTGTTTGTTAGTTATTTCTGTGTGCAAAAATATAAACTTGACAATCATTATAAATCGTTTTACTGACCCTCCTCTATTCTGTTTCTGTTCTTGGCATCCTGCTGTGGCACTCAGTTGCCACTCACTTATACACCGGCAAGCTGCTACTCCTGCCCATGGGAAAGGTACCAGACTGTTATGAATGCCAGAGGGACACAGAGCAAAAACACTTTTGCAGCGAAATTTGATGATTTAAACAGGTTACCAGGGAATAGTGAGGTATTAAATGGAGCAGACAAAAATGTCCACAAGGGACAGGTGAGAAGCTCAATAACTGGGGGAAGAAAAAAAAGACCAAAACAAAGTTGGTAGACTGAAATTTTAAAAATGATCTTTTAAGCCAAAACAATCCTAAAAATAAATTGAACTTCATTTCCTGAGCTACAATAAGTTGTTAAAAATTTGGTTTATGTTTAGAAAAGTAGAATTTCAAAAACTGCATGCCACCATCTTAAATAGTCACACATTAATAATGTCATTCATAGCGACTAATCAAATGCTTGACAACATGTATTGTAAAAACATAATTTCTGCCATCATACTGTTCCGATTTGTACTATTATTTTTGATTTGCTTTTCTCGATGCTATTTGTTTTTTCTATTTTTTATTTTTTTTTTGGAACCCATATTTCCATTTCTAATGTTAGTTTCACTGGATTTTGCCATTTGGAGAAGTCCAAAAGATATTTTTTTTCCCCCCGAGCACTGTTATTGTGTGTGAGTTTGTTATGGCCGTTGGTAGGGTGTTGCTATGGGTCATGCTCGGGGTCAGACATCGCATGACATTTTGGGTCAAAGGAATCAAGAACTCCAGTTGAGTTTTCCAGTGTCATGATCAGGCTTAGGAATTTTTTTTTAGAAGGCCGTTAAAAAATATTTGCTTGTAGTTGCTGGGGTTTTGAAGGTCTAGAAATCAGTCGGTAATATTTATTTTTTGTTCCCGTGTGCTTTTACCAGACTTAAATATGACTCCCATTCTCCTGTGGCACTCTTTTATTCATCTTACAGATGCCATCATTCTGGAATAGTTTCGTTTGTGACTTATTATATGATGATATAAATTTCAACGTATTACATTTCCTCCTCATCCAAAATTTTGGATTCACAAATGAATAACCTTTTGTGATTAACTTATTGTTATTTTCTGACTTACAGGATACAACAGCTTTTTATTTTGGCCCGGATTACAAGTTTCATTTGTGGCTTACGACATACCTCAATTTTGTCTTCACATCTAGGTCTTTGTTTATCTGACTTTAGCGTTCCTGATCATGGCCCTGCTTAAACTGTTTACTGTCTGTGTCACCAACTGATTCCATTCTCCATTTCTCTCTCTCAAAACTGCTGTTGCTCTGTCCAAGCAGTACCTCCAAATTGTCCGAGTTTGCGGATGATTTCTAAAAAGAAATGAAAAGTCTTTTTGAGTGTGTTTGTGTGTTCTAAAACGTTCCTCACAAGTTTCTGTTTATCTTGACTCTGATTCAGGATTTCATTTTAGCTTTGATGCCTGGTTATTGTGTGTTACATGTTTGACTGTTAGATAGATATAAGACTTTTCTTGTCTCCTGGTCTCTTACACATTACTACCACAATGGCATATTACACTTTCTTGTCATCTAAGATTTGGATTCAAGAACAAATAAACTTTTTATTAATTATTTTTTTATTATTGCTTTCTGACTGGAAACAACTGTTTCTCCCCTCTGACAAAGAATTACATTTGCCGTTATTTTTGACTCTGGGAACTTTTTTAACTTATGATTTACCACTCTGTTCTTTTATCTTCGATTCTGGCTACACGTCTCGATTTTTGTTTGTTTAAATTTTGCCTTGTTGATCATGACCCCTACTAAAATTTAACTGTCTGTGTAATCTACTGATTCCATTCTCATTGTCTCAGAAAACTGCTGTCTCCCTCTCTCTTTTTAAGCAAAAGAAGATTAAGAGGTGACATGATTGAAGTGTTTAAAATTATGAAGGGAATTAGTCCACTGGATCGAGGCTGTTGTTTTAAAATGAGTTCATCAAGAACACGGGGACACTGTTGGAAACTTGTTAAGGGTAAATTTCGCATAAACATTAGGAAGTTTTTCTTTACACAAAGAACGATAGACACTTGAAATAAGCTACCAAGTAGTGTGGTAGACAATAAGACGTTAGGGACTTTCAAAACTTGACTTGATGTTTTCTTGGAGGAAACAAGTGGATAGGACTGGCGAGCTTTGTTGGGCTGAATGGCCTGTTCTCGTCTAGATTGTTCTAATGTTCTAATGTTCTAAGCAGTACATCCAAATTATCCATGTTTGCGAATAATTCCTAAAAAGACTTTAACAGGATTTGCGAATGTGTTCTAAAAGTTTCCCAACCAGTTTCTGTTCACTTTGACTTAAGATATTGTTTTGGCTTTGTTTCTGCCTATTGTGTGTTGTAGTTTTGACTGTTGGCTCCTTAGAAGACTCCTCTTGTCTCCTTGTTCCTTTTATCAATACCTTGCAGCATGCACTTTTCATTCCAAGGACAACAAACTGCACTTTCCTTCTCTGGGACTGGTTCAGCTACAGAGAAAGCACACTTTCAAACCAAAGTCAGATACAAAAGAAACACACTCTTAAATAAGTTTAAGTTTCCCAGTGCGGACAGTAGCCTGTTAAGGCAGTTATCGCACAATGTTTCAAGGCTTTAAAGCCAGCTCACTGGCGTGGTGTTCTGCTCTGCCTCTTCCTCTGGCTCCACTCCAGTCACTGCTCCTGTCTCTCTTCAGCTCAACGCTCCCGAGGAAGACACCTTCAGATTCTTTTAATCTGAAGGGTGATTGCTGGAGTAAAAAAGACAGCTAGGAATGTGTCCAATACCAAATAAATCCCTAATACTTTTCCTTAAAGTGCCAGAATAAAGGTCTCTTTGATGGCTTCTCTTCTGGCTATCACTTTTGTGCAACTCAGAAACCCAAACACGACAACACACAGTGGTGGAAAAATGGTAAAATACGTTTTAAAGTGTCAGTGTGATGATGACACTACCATTATGTTAAAACAAACAACAAAAATTCTTAACTCTACAAATGAAATAAAAGAATAAAAAGCCATAATGAATACTATTGACACGGACTGGGAGGCATACGGCCTACCCAGCATACATTTAATCATATTCTGCACTGTTCTTGTAATATTTCTGTTGCATTATTATATCGTATTGAGGATATCTTGTGTTCTGTTCTGTGTATTGTGTTGTATTGACCTCCTTTTTTTTTGACACCCACTGCACGCCCAACCTACCTGGTAAGGGGTTTCTCCTTGAACTGCCTTACCTAAGGTTTCTTCAAATTTTTCCCTACACGGTTTTTTGGGAGTTTTTCCTCGTCTTCTTAGAGAGTCAAGGCTGGGGGGCTGTCAAGAGGCTGGGCCTGTTAAAGCCCATTGCGGCACTCCTTGTGTGATTTTAGATTCTACAAAAATAAATTGTATTGTATTTTAAAATGAGCTGCTTGGCCTAATTTGACAGACTGACTTTTCTGTGACTTTTTCAGTTGTACTTTAACTGACCAGAAAACCTCCAGAGGTTCAATTTCTCCAGGACTGAGTTTCTGCTTTCCCTCCTTTGTTGTCAACTGGCCATTTCTCAATTATTATGTTAACGGACTTATATTATCATATTTTGTACACATTTTGTCATATTTTTATGCACATACAGTATATCACATAAGTTGTATGGTTGCTGTAAATGTGTTACAGTACTCTGAGCCTGCACTGACTGCACAGCACTTTGCAAAAAAGAAAAAAAAAAGAAATAAACTGAATTAATTAAAAAAAAACGATGCTTAGTGAAAAACTCCAAACCTAGTACAGCTCACTTTAAATCTTCTTGTATAATACACTATCATGGCTGACCATTTGTCTGTCCAGGATTTTAAATCACCTGTCGCTTGTAAACTGTTTGACCTATTGACCTGAAATTTGGTACACATATACAACATGACGTCTACTATCCGCTTTCAGGGTGATGATTGACCCACAAGGTCATTCCTGTTTTTATTTTATTTTATTGTATAATCAACTCTCGGCAGCGGCCAGCAGGGTGGCCATGCAGCACATGCGTACAGTCGCCGTTCCCATCCCTACCACCTTCGTCGTCACTTCCCCTACCTCTTCATATATTAAATCATTTCTGAGGTAGATTGAAGACTTAAGTGCCAGCTTAAGTGAAAAATTAAAGAAAACGTACTAAGTAATTGCAACACAAAAACTAACTTAATCAGTTTTAACGCGAAAAGATGGCAACAAAAGAAGAGAAGAAGCGGGCCGCTAGGGTGGAGTAAAGAAGAGCAGCTCAGGAAGCAGCAAGCACATCAACCTCTGAGCAAACGAATGCTCAACGTACAGAGAAAGAGGATGAAAACTAGGAATGTTCAAGTCAAGTGTATTCACTTTACGTTATCGTGCAGTGCGCCACTACTGGTAAAAATATAATACAGTTATTTGCATTAGCAGTTACAATGTGAGCAGGGTTGCACAGTGGAGTTACTGTTGCCTTACAACAAAGAGACATTAATACAAGTGTGGTTAGCATGTTCTCCCTGTACCCACTTGGGTGTCCTCTGGCAGTCCTTGCAAGTTAGATGAACGGACATTTTTAAAATGACACTAGTGTGTGTGTTCACTGGCACTCCTGGGATTTTTCTTAGCGTGTGTCTGATGCTTGCTGGCATAGGCTTCACCTTCTCTGTGACCCTGCTCTAGATAAGTGGGCTTAGAAAGTGGACGGTTAGTAGTAAAAACAGGAGCTCTGTGGTGCCTAAGGCAGAGTGCCAGACACTGAAATTAGTGGTTGAAATTACAGAAAGAAAGAAGTTCATCTTATGCGGAATAGTGTTGGATCCATACTAACATTTTGACTTCAATATCAACTAGATTTTTGACTTCTGGTGCCAAAATGGTTCGGAAGCAAATAACAGATAACTCCGAATCCTGCCTTCTGACTAAAGTCTCCCTGGTGCGCCGCACAACTGCTTGCTTCCCTGCCCAATTTTGTTAACCTCCTCACCTCTTTCCTCTCTATAGTGGTGAAGATTCAATCACAATGGGGGAGGAGGGGACCCTGTGAAGTCTCCAATTTGTTGATCCAACGGGGAGAGGAGTTTTCCCTTAAAATTTCAATCATGTCGAAACGTGCAGTTTCAACTTCACAAAACAGACAATTTTCCACATCTGCAATAGTGAATGTCAGGAAGTGAGAGGAAATCTGATATGTACTTCCAGAACCAAAAATCTCAAAATCCTGGTACCTACCCATATAAAATGTGGGGTTTTCTGTACTTTTCCAGGACCATTATATCGCACATCACTAATATGGAGTTTGCATATTATCCCTGTCTGGAAATGGATTTCTTTACATGGGTAGATACACACTTTTTACCTTTATTCGTAGAATGGTATGAGCCTGCCTTGAGTGACTCTGAGGTTTGCTTCTTCCCGGCTGTCTAACTCTAATGCTGCATTCATGTGCTCTCTTACTATTCGGAGCACCGACTGTGACATTTCACAGTGCTTTTATGAGTGTTTCCGGTTAAACTATTTGAAAAACGCAAGGCCGCTACTGATTTGTGTCTTGGTCTTTCCAAAAAAAGTAGGTAAAGATAAATTACATTTTATTTATTTTTTTTTTTTTTAATAAAGAGAAATTTAAACATATTGGATATGTATCACTTCACTCCAAATGCATTTCGAACATAAAAATAAAAGGCATTTCAGGCAGAGCAGAATATACAGTATGTTTTATTGACTAAGGTGAAAGGTCAGTGTTACATCACAACTCAGATAATTCCCAGCTGTTTCATCCCAATTGTCCGAATTCTGATTCCAAATGTTCACGTTGTTTGTCAGACTCGACACCTCGGATTTACCATCTGTCTCAGAGCAGGTGAACGCTGCATTATTACCATGACTGCTCATTTAATGGGGCCGTATGTTATAGTTTTGAGGAACTTAATGTGCTGTTCATTATATTGGTGGAGAACTGGCTTGCCTGTCTCAGTGCTCAAGCTAGTTAACCCCTGGTATATTTACCTGTATTTGCTCAGCAGACGCTTTTATCCAAAGAGTCTTACAAAAGAGGTAGACATAATCGAGTAACATTAGGCGAGGGCCTGTTTGTTAAACAAGTGCTGTAGGACAGCTAACAAAAGTTGAATAACACAAATGAACAGATGTAATATCAAATAATTTTACAATCATAGGTTATAATCGATAAAGCAATTAAACCTAATCTAACAGTAAATTAACCAGCAAATTAAAATATTATGGAGCAAAGTTTTTTTTTTTCTAATCAATTGGATGGATATTCACAGGACAGATGGGTTTTCTATTGCTTCTTGTATACAATGAGGAAAGTCAGCAGCATCGATGGAGGTGGGTAGCTTGTTCCACAACTAGAAACTAAACAGGACTCGATAACACCCCGAGGTGGCATCACCAAACGCTGTTCCCTGCCCGACCTGAGTGGGTGAGAAGAAGTACAGGACTTCACCAGCGACTTCATATATTCAGGTGCTGATTTGCTGACTACTGAATTTCCCCTTGGGGATTAATAAAGTATCTATCTATCTATCTGTTAAGAGTGCCTTTCACATCTATCTATCTATGTGTTGTATAGTGCCTTTAATATCTATCTATCTATCTTATAGTGCCGTTCACATCCATCTATCTATCATATAGTGCCTATCTATCTATCTATCTATCTATGTGTTGTATAGTGCCTTTCATATCTATCTATCTATCTATCTATCATATAGTTCCTTTCTTTATCTATCTGTTTACTCCATAGGTAAGCATCAGGATTTGAACATAATGCAAGCTGCTACAGGGGGCTTAATTGTAGTGACAATGGCCCCCACAAGGGGTGGCGGGGCTGACAGGGCTCTAGCCAGCAGGGCCAGCATCACAGGGGCCCGGCGCAGGATGAGGAGATATTATGCACAAACAAAACGCATGAACGGAAAGCAAGAACTGATCCTACGCTGTTGAGTGACAACTTCAGCATAAAATATTTTGAAAACTAAAAACAATATCAAAAAACAATTCTACATACATCTTTCTACAACTTTCTCATTTTGACATTTTACGAATCCAAATAACACGTAAACCTTTCACTTCAAAAGTATTTACAAGACAGTTTTTGGTGTTGAAAAAAAGCCCAATTAGAATTTTGAACGCAATTTACGACAAAACATTTCAGGGTATATTTGCCAATATCTGTCTCGCTATTAAATTTTTGTACAGTCCCAGTTACTGTTTCTTCAGCAGAAAGATTGTTTAGCAGATTGGCAAATTCATAAAAACATGGCAAATAAGTACAACTAGTCAAAAACGACTTAATCATCTAGCAATTCTGTGTATCGAAAATGATTTAGCTAAACATTTTGATTTTAGTGAGGTCATTGAAAATTTTGTGTCAAAGAAAGCTAGAAAACAGATTTTGCAATAATGTTATTGTAAGTTTTTCATTAGGATCTTTACTTTATAAATATATTCAATAAATGTGCATAATACTTCTTATGTTTTTGCATTATTAACCTCACTTATTTTATTTTAAATCCTATTGGGTATCACGTTTTCCTTAACTCTAGGTGAAGGGCCAGCCAGAGATCCTGGTTAAAATGTGGGGGCCATGGTGGCGACTTGAAGAGAGGAGGGACATGTGCCCGTCTCCTCTGATTAAATAAAAGACGGACTGCTGCATTCTGCACCATCTCCAGCGGCTAGATGGCACATGCGGCTGCCCCTGCCAGAAGTGAGCCCTTGCAGTAGTCCAGGCGCAACAAGGCCAAAGCCTGGACCAGAAGTTGTGCTGCATACTCTGTTAGATAAGGTCTGATCTTACGGATGTTGTCCAGCGTGAACCGATAATATTAAGACTGTTGTCAAGTTCCAAAGCAATGCTTGTGATGATAAAAGCAGATTAACGCTATCAATCCTTTGTTTTGAAACCGTGCAAGTGAACTAATGAAATCGGTGTCATCCCGGAGCCACACGGTGGACCCGATGTTTGGATCGGGTGATTACACAGAAGCCCCCCTCAAAGATTTTGTACTAATAGCGACCGGAGCAAGAGCGCTACGCATTACCGTCTCACAGCCTGGGGTCTGCCGCTGAGCTAGTGGAGTTTCTCACAAGTTCTCACATATCAAAGCCATGTACGATAACGTTAACAAACTCCTTTAAGTTGGCCTGTTAGTTTTGGAGGATATTCCTATACTCCTTTATCAACTGGAAGTCACTCTTAGCTCCTGGGAAAGGATCCGTCTTCATAAAGCTCAACAATGAAGGAAGCCGCCAATCACAGGTTTAAGATGAGTTGTGCGCTGGTCGTATTTGGGCGATGAGTCCCGCAAAAGCTACAAAGCAAAACTGTGCACCTTAGAAAGCGAGGCGTTGTCTAAATAACGGAACGAGCGTCAGGTACCCGCGGAAAACCAATAACGAGCCTCCATCCGATAGTCACTTTACTCTACATGCTCAAAAGTATTATATCGATAATATTTTTAACATTATATGGTAAAAACTACTTGGCTTTTACGTGAGTCGGATAACGCCAGGGTCACACAATCCAGATTATTCTTTGGCGAAGCTACTAAAATAAGTTATAGTTTAAACAGGTTTGCATAGTGGGGACGTGTATGCAGAAAATTCGGTTATTTAGCCTCAACATGCGGAGAGGGGGCAACGGAATAAGCAGGTGCAGGAAACTGATCAAGAAATGGATTAACGGAGCGATTACCGGTCAATTTTTTTTTTTACCCCTATAGCATATTTAAGATGCGATGATCGGCGCTATATCGTTAAGTCACCCAAATTTTCTACATTAGCGCTGCATTCACTGTAAAGTCTTCGTGCGGAGTAAATCTATTTTTCCGCTAACAGGACGCTTCGTTCAATTAAAGCAAGCCTTCAGAAATCAATGGGAGTCTGATCTCTGCCCATGTGGACTTTATTGCACTGCAGGAGCTATTGATTTCTTCAGAGACGCATTCAAAGAGCTGAATGGAATAATCACCTCCACGCTGCCCCCGAGCAGCCCCCTTTCTCCCGCTTCCCACACTGCGCTCTCTCGGAAGGCTGCAGGAGCGCGGGAGCGCACTGGCCTTGTGGAGCATCAGCGGGGCAAAAAGAATAAAAGAAGAAGAAGAAGAAGAAAAAAAAAACAAGGATCAAAGAAAAAAAAAGTTCACTTTTTAGTATGATCCGGAAAGATATTCCATTAATAAAATATATTAGTTGAATATGAAGAATATCACTTTGCTCGGCAGCGCACTCAATTATTACTTTTGCGCCATCCCCTGCCATCCCATAAACCAATTCCCACTAAAATACATCGGGACACCTGTTTCACCAGAAAAAGCGACAAATAGAAGAATAAACAAATAACTAAGAAAAAGTGAATTACCTGAGCATGTACCATACTCCAGATGCGGCTTCTCGTTAAAATAATCCAGTTTGTGCAACTTTACCATCCCTCCATTAACATCTTCTTAGTAAAAGAATTCTCGCAGTCATTAGAGGAACTGCGAGCCCAGTAGTGACTGCCAGCAAGCAGCAGAGAATAAGAGTTCAGCGAGGCACAAAGGTCTCCATAGCAACAGTGAATTTAGACCCCCTTTGGCATTATTTATGCAACATTTCATCACAAAAGGACCCTCCCACCAGCCTGGCTGCCAAATCCTGCAGCTCTCCAATCACTCTTCTGTCTGCTCTTCTCCTATTCCTAATGCCATCTGTACTTTCCAAGAAGCCCAAGAAGGCTTCTTTTCTTTCCCTTTTTTTTAGGTGTTTACAAGAAATCTAGAGCTGTACACACAACCTTAAATCCTAAGTATAAATTTCACTTTGATTCCAACTGATGAGCAGTTCTGCCTAAATCTATTAAATAAAACTTACAGTGGACTGTAAATGACTTAATAGTCCTTGATTTAAATAAAGAGATCAAACCCAGAAGTTCATGTGACTTATAAAACGTACATGTGAATTGAGCCCCCCTGAGAGGAGCTCACCAGGTCCCAGCGAAGTTCTAAATAATTTAGACAAGGCTACTTCTTTTTCTATAGATCTTTGTCTACCAAACAGCAGGAGTGAGATTTTCTTTTTACCATTTCGCAGACCCTTTACTTTAATCACCTGGGCTTCCAACTAAAATCAAAACATTTTTTTTTTGTAAACTCCACACAAAGCTTTGCCATTACTTGCAGCATGGCCGCTTTTCAAATATTTAACTGGGAACAATAAATTAAAACTGAAATGTATATTGACCTTCTGCTTTGAAGGAGGCCTAATCGGTGAAATCAGTAATGAAGCCCGACTGATAAATGGGCGTTCACTTGTCTTTCAAACATAATGAACGTCGCCACTTGCAATGTGACAGTTCATTTCAATTCGCACTCTCTGCGGGTTTATTTACTGATAAGTGAAAACTGATGAGGATGGACAATCTGGGAGTGAGCAAGCGAGCGCCCCTGTGCTCCCATAGTAGAAAAGAGCCAGTAAAAGTTTACCATCTTGTGAGGCAGACGCTACTTTTCCTGTAACGCTTTTTCTTTAATTTGCAGAAAGTATTCAGACCCCCTTCACTTCCTGCACACTCTATTGTGTTGTACAGTTAATTTCAAATGGATACATTTGCCCAATAATCTACACTCAATGACCCATAATGAAAAAAGGAACACATGTTTACAGAAAGGTTTGCAAACTTATTAAAAATAAAAAACAATTCTGATCATTTGCTATGGCACTCTCGCAGTAAGGAGACCTGGGTTCACTTCCTGGGTCCTCCCTGCATGGAGTTTGCATCTTCTCCCCGTGTCTGCGTGGGTTTCCTCCCACAGTCCGAAGACATGCAGGTTAGGTGCATTGGTGATCCTAAATTGTCTCTAGTGTGTGCTTGGTGTGTGCCCTGCGGTGGGCTGGCACCTTGCCCAGGATTTGTTCCTGTCTTGCACCCTGTGTTGACTGGGATTGGATTCAGCAGACCCCCATGACCCTGTAGTTAGGATATAGCGGGTTGGACAATGACTGACTGACTGCTATGGCACTTCAGATTTTGTTCAGGTGCAACCTGTTTGCTTTAATTCTATCGAGGACTTAGCTGGAGTCCACCTGTGGCAAATCCAATTTATTGGCCATTGTTTAGAAAGGCACACACCTGTTTAGATAAGGTCACACTATTCACACTGCACGTCTGGACAAACAACCACAAATGAGGTCCAAGGAACTCTCTGTAGAGCTTTGTGATTGAACTGTAAATCAGGTGTTACTAGGCTGGACTCTTGACCAATGAATGAGGTGGGGAGACAGGTCTTCAATTAAAATGCTAGATGGCGTTTAAATGTGTTCTGTTTTAGTTCATGAGAGAGTCTTCCAGAAGTGGTTTAGTTAACTATATTTTAGATTAAATTCTAGGCCTTGCAGTGTTGTAGGTTTACCGTTCGGAGAGTATGCATGTGAGGTGAGACACAAAAATAGCCGGACTGAGCTCAGGGCTTTCCTGGAAAACCATCTGGAGGTCGGCCGAACGTGAATCATAGAACTATATCCCCTCCTACACGCCCTCTCAAACCCCCTAACCGGTTAGGTTTATCCTGTGAATAGCCCAGTCAGTATTTGTACAACAATTGCTACATGAATTGCCGCGATAATGTCGGGTGAAAAAAATGGAACAGTGAATCAACGTTAAATTTCTCGTGAAACTGAACAAAATGGCCACAGAATCTTGTGAAATGATAAAAACAGTGTACGGTGATAACAGTTGGTCTCACAAACAAGTTTTTGTGTGGCACAAATGTTTCAAGGAAGGACAAGAAAATATGGAAGACGTTCAACTCCCAGGTCGAGAGGGGGGTGGGTGCTTCACCAAGACAACGCTCCCGTGCGCAATGCTCGATCATCCTCCCTATTCACCCGATTTAGCTCCCTGTGATTTTTACTTGTTCCCGAAAATCAAAAGTGACCTGAAGGGAATAGATTTTTCTTTAATGGATGAAGTAAAGACAAAAACGACAAGCCTGTTGAAGAGCCTCAAGCAAGAAGACTTGCAGCACAGTTTTAATCAATGGAAGATACGTATGAAGTGTTGTAGAGATAGGGAGGGGGAGTATATAGAAGGTGACGATGTTTAGAATGCTCTAATTCAGCAATAATTTATTTTTTTTACCAATCCACTTATTTTTGTGTCTCACCTGGTATGTAACCTGAAGTTTCCAGTTAAGCAATGGGGCTTAAAGGCTAGAGAAACTTATGGCATTAAAGTAACTATTGATGGCATTAAAGTAAGCATTGCCTTTTTTACTGTACATTTGTACCTTTAGTTCAAGCTTTTCTGGATCAAGACTATGCAACGCAAGCCAAGGAAGAGGTACAAAAGTCCACAAACGATTGCCCTATAAAAGGTCATGAGGAAAAAAAGAAGGCAGATCAATATCAGAAATGCATCAATCACAACACACTATGCAAATTAGAATGGGGAAAGAGGCTTCTAGATCTTCACTCACCACTGAGGAAGACCACCAGACAGTGCTGAATTTCAAAAGCTACTAACAAAGGTCTAACTGTGCTTCTTCCACTTCAAGGAAAAGAAGACAGCAGTATGATGCATCTGCTTTAAAGAAGTGCAGAGTCGTGGTACGGAAATTACAGGTGTTTCGAAAATCGTTTATTCGATTGTTTGCCACCTGGTCTTGGCCACATGGTGGTTAGCACTGCTACCAGACAGAATCCCAGAGGCTTCTGTCTGAGTTGTACAATGAGTGTACTCGGTTTGTTCCTTGTGTGTTACTGTGACTTGTTCTTCATCACTTCAAATTTGTTTGATTCATAATCAGCTGTTATCTTAATTTCTTTGTGTTTTGTGGGTGGAACCCTTGGGGGTGGGGTCACATTGACATCATGCTGCTGGGACCGCCCAAGTCAAGTCAAGCTGGGGAGCATGTACTGGTATAGTGCGTTGCTGCACCCACTACCCGATGAAACAACTTGGGATCCCAGTTTGCAACCCCCCAGGCAGACATGTGGTCCAGTCCCACCATCCGGAAATTATCCTTTATCTGCTGCAGCCAGGTGTTATGTGGGTGACCCCTTGGCCTGGTCCAGCCACTCAGGTCCCCAACAATGAGGATCTTACGAGCCGGATCACCTTCGGGGAAACACGCCACATGGCCGTAGTGCTGTAACTGACGCTCCTTCACAATGCAGGTAATGTGACTCATTCGGGATTCCATGAGCAACCGCTCATTCAACACAAAGTCAAACCAATGGCACCCAAGGATTTTCCAGAGTGGCACAGTACCAAAGGAGTCCAGTCTTCGTCTCAGGTCACTGGATAGCGTCCATGTCTCACAACCATATAGCAAGACAAGAAGCACCAGGACTGTAAAGACTTGCACCTTTGTCCTTTGGCATAGATATTGGGAGCAGCACACACCCGTTTCCAGCGACCTCATGACCACCCATGCTCTCCCAATCCTTCTACTGACTTCATAGGAAGAGTCACCAGAGACATGAATGTCACTGCCAAGGTAAGTAAACCTCTCGACAAGGTCAACACTCTCTCTGCAAACAGACAGCCCCCTGCCTTTATATTCTGGTGGAAGAGTTTTGTCCCAGCAGAAGATTGTTAGAGTTGGAAGAATGCAAATCTTGTTGTTGTGAGTATTGTGTTGCTTTTATTTTCCTAGATTTTGCTCTTTTTGGGGGGATTTTTTCCTGTTGGATTGTGGGTTTGGACTGGTTTGCTTTTGATTGCCTGATCAGGCATATCCTTTTGCCTTATTTTGCACTTCTTCCATTTTTTGTTCTCTTTTTCATTATTCTAAACAAATCCTTCCTTTATAAAGAATCTTCCTTAGCCTTGTCATTCAAGCCAGAGGTTTTATGATTTATCCTCTTTCTTGAATTGCATTTGTGTGCATATTGAACATTTTTTTTTTGAACTTTAAATTTCCGAGTCCCATTATGAGCCAGTGCTGGCCAAAGCCTACCTCAGCGGTTCTCAAACTTTCGTATTTCGCTCCCCCCTTTTCTACCTGGAATAATTCTGCGCCCCCTGCATAATATAAGATAGATGAGAATAACCCATGATACAACTAACAAAGGTATGATACTGGTGCAGTGTCGCTGTATCCTATCATTTTTACTTCTATAAGATTTGCCTGTGTTCGGCTAACTTTGATGAAAAGTGCTTTAATAACTGCTAAAATGCCTTGTGTTGTTTTTAGTAGTAATTCTAATCCCAAAAACAAAGAATAAATTATTTGTTCTCATTTAATTATTTTTTTATGTAAGGAAATGATTAAATATGTTTTAATTTTTAAAAATCTCGTAAACGAGGACACCGATGAAGTCAATCTGCACGAGACAAACATATTTTCATCCGACAAATATTATACCACTGTTAGTTGTATCATGAAAATAACCCAATACGTAGTAAACTATTTAACTCAATTTGGCAATATTGGCTACGCTGCCAATGTGGTGCATTCGTGCCGCATTATTACCTTATCTACTGTTACCTGAATGTTTTCGGCAGATACCGATATGTCTTGAACTTTCTGGATTGAAACTACACGACTATAAAAGCAGCAGCAGCGCTGCTCGTCATAGAAACAAACTTCAAATAGAAAAGGAGCTCAGAGTGTCCATCTTGAATATCAAACCAAACCTTAACAGACTGTGTACTTTAAAGCAGGAGCATATTAGTCATTAGATCTATGCCTTAGAAATGTTTTATTTTAATTTTAGTTATAATGCATTCGCTGTGATTATATGCTTGCAAATTTAAATTTGAAATAAAAATGTAAAAAATAAATTTTGATGTCTTGTTCATTTATTCGATGCCCCCCTTGTACAACTTCAGCACCCCACAGTTTGAGAACCGCAGACCTACCTGTTAAGTTTGGGGTCAGACTGCATGGGGTGAGGCCCATACTTAGGCATGCCAGTGAAGGTCCTGGTCTGGTTTGTGGGTCAGTTTGGAGGCCTGTCAGCATTTTTGTCATTTTTGTCTTGCCAAGTCATAAGTTTTCCATTTTTAATTCAGGCAGTTCAAAGTCAATACTGCATATTTACTGAGGCAGCTGGTAATTGAGAAGCACTCAGAAAACTTAATGTTTATAAATCTGTATTGCTTTTCTTTGTCAGATGATGACAATATGAGAGAGTATCACTTGAACATCTCGACAGTCATTAGCAAAAGATTGACAGATAGTGTGATATGACTGTGCTGGCCATATTCCACATAAGAAGCCTGCAAATAATTCTATGCATTCTCTGGCCCAGAATCATCATGAATGTAGAATTGTTTGCTCAAAGCTGTCAAGAAAATATGGCCACAATTGTGATAAGGAGATGAAGTAGATAGATTGGCCATGTTATTAGAAGCAAACACAGCTAACTGTGCTGAACTCCTGCAAAGATACAGCCTTTCAGAAAGGATGTCCTAGGAATACATGATGGCATACTTTGGAGATGGAGCTGTAAACCATAAACCACAGCTGGGGCACCTCGGAGAAGCTGGTCCAAGCAGACATCCCTGGAAAGCTTTTGTTGCTGCCATACATGATAAGGAGGTATAACAAGCAGTAGTAACAGACAGATATTATTAGTTAGGCAAGCTAATATAAACATTTCAGCATTTCACATGCATAGGAAAATTATGGTATGGTCCTACCATTAATTTTCATGTAAAAGTCACCACTTCTCCTAACATATTGTCTCATCTCTACTCAAGGTCATATTTTATGCAAGAAAGAATCTCACTTAACTCTGTAGATGTGACAATAGCCTACTGCTGTGGTCTCCACTGATCTATCTAAAGCATTTCATTGCAAAACAGAATAAACACCATATCATAATTTTTAGAACCACTAGTGTTTAAAGGTGTGTGATCATATAAAGCATTTCTTTAAACACACACTTTACAATGAAAACGTTCAAACCATAAATTGTTTTACTGCAACCAAGGGTTTAGTATAACAGAGCTTTGCTTTCTATGAGGACAATAGGCCACCAAAATATGTATCACTATGGTGTTTTTGTTTAATTCTTTCTTATAATCTTTGCGTTTTACCATTTATGTCAGACGGATTAATATTTCTACCTAAAATACTAATTATTGCAAGAATATATACAGCCTTTTGAGACACTTTAGTGTAAAAGGCACTATAGAGAAACATGCCACCCTCATTTCCTACCTTTGCCTTTTCAGTCACATTTCAGTTACATTGTTTATGTTCTGTACTATGAAGGTAGTAGGAAAACATACTAAAATCTGACTTAATAGGACCCTTTGAAAATTACATTTCACATTACTGCTGGCGTGCACAGACCTGGGGAATGTGTTAATTAACAGTGCTGCCAAAGGTTGATGGGACGCTTAGTTTACTGAGAGTAGCTGACAAAGTGAAGATGTTTGCACGTAGTGTGGTGTGGCGTCTATGCCATCTCTAGTGAGCATATCTGAGAGACAACATTGGGGGTGTGAAGTCTCCTGGAGGTCAGGGGCTATTAGCCCCTCCTGCCTGCCTCCAATATTTTTTTTTTTTTGGTTGTCCCTCTTCAAAGCATTGTTATGAACCATGATAACCAACAGGCTGTGTGTGCCCGATAATATCTGTCAGCTACAGTTCCATGCACTAAATGAAGATGACTGACTGCTTTTACCATTATTAACCTCATTAAGAAAGCGTTCATACGTTTGAGAACAATAACAACGTTTAGTACTTAAAGATTAGTCATTGATCATTTCCATTCCATATCAGAGTTTCTCAACTCAACTCACAATAATGTAATTCAGAGAACCAATATGAATTAGCTTCATGCCCACAACTGTAAACCTTTACAAACACATCTAGAAAACTAAAGCTGTAGTCCGATGACATCTCAAACGTATATCTAGAAAATCCTTATGATCACTTGTGCTTCCAGCTGCGCTGGGCCATAAAATATCACAGTATACCGTTATTAAGGAACATGGCGGGCTGCAGCCTATCCTAGCTCCACTGGACCATATCATACTGTACCATACTAGGTGGAAGGGCAGACAATGTAGAATCAGCTAAATTGTGAGGGGGGGGACTTAGACAGCAAACAGCTTTGAGCAGATTCGGGGCAGATGAAATTTATTTTAAATAAATAGAAGGTTTTACATGTAGGAAGTATAAATGATAAATTTGTATACACAATGGGACATCTGAAACTTGAAGGTAAGCCTTATTAGATGGTCTAGATAGTGTACACAAGTGCTCAAGGATTCTAGTTGGATGCTAGGATGTTATGTCATGATGTATAGAGTACGAGCCAAAGGAGGTTATGCTTGTTATTTAACACTCTAGTGAGGCCTCACCTGGAGTACTCTGTCCAGTTTACAGTATTACATAAAAAAAGACGTTGTAGCGCTAGGGTTTAGAGTTTAGAGGAGAGCAACTAGGCTGAATCTGGGACTGAGAGGTATGAGTTGTGAGGAGAGAAGGGTGGACTTGGACGTTTTAAGCAGAGATTAAGAGGTGACATTTCTGACGTATTTAAATATATTGTCCCAGGTGGCTGGGGGGGGCGACCCGGATGGGACGCCCAGGAGGACCGGAAGAGGGCTTACGCCTTCCTCAGACCACATGGGGGCGATCGCCCTGCTTGCTATGGGGACCACGGGTACAGGGCTTTGAAGATCAACCCTGTAGGGGCCCGTGGTCACCGCCAGGGGGCGCCCGGATGCCTTGGGAGCTCTGGACCTCGGCACTTCCGCCACACCCGGAAGTGCCAGGGGGAAAACGAGCAGGGACACCCAGAGTGCTTCAGGGGATGCAGCCGGCACTTCCGCCACACTGGGGCGTGTCGGTGGGAGATTGCCAGAACACACCTGGAGCACATCCGGGTGCTTATAAAAGGGTCGGCCTCCCTTCATGAGATGACTTGAGTTGGGTGGAAGCAGGACGATGTCTGGGAGGAGATCAGGAGGCGGCCTGAAGGACTTTGGGGACTTGTGAGCATTTTTGTAAATATGGACTATGTAAATAAACGTGTGTGGGGTGATTTAGACGTGTCTGCCTGTGACCGAGCCAAGTTCCACAATATGAAAGGAGTTAGTACAGTGGATCCCAGTGTGTATGGTCCCCAATAGTGAATTAACTGCCGGCAATGAGGTTCCCTTTACTGATATCTTTTATTCCACTGTTGGTCCAGACAGCACAACTTGCACGCGTCATTTACATATGTGCAGCACTTGTAATCCTTTTCTCACTCTACCGTGATGTATCTATCCTGCATGTTTTGGACCAATATGACATGTTTTTACCATCTCTGCTGTTTCAAGAGTGTCACACACATGCACATGGGAGGCAGCACAGGGGTCTAACTAACGCTGAAGCGCAGGTATAGGGGGGGTGACCAAGTGTGCTAATGCCTTTTCTCCCTTTCTTTCAGGAGCAGTAAGAACTAATTTCCATCCTCTTCTGGCTTCAGACCACGCCCCCGATGACCACACATCCCTTCAGATGACCCGCCTCTTCCTGTCCCACCGCTATAAATACCCACCACCTTTGCTCTGCAGTCAGTCTCAACAGACTACTCGGCGGAGTATCACGCAGCCTTTTATTTTGTCCTGAGAAACCTACTATATATACGGGGTGGATCCTCCAAACCTTTTTCCTGTGTTTGTCTCTCTTTACAGTGGCCAACAGTGTATTTTAACCTCTTTTTCCAAAATTGTTTTTAAACAACAAACACACCCCAAATTTAATGATACACTAATAACGACAATTTATTAGTAGGATGGCATTTTGATTCAGAAGCTAATGCCATCACCTGAATGGTCATTGTTATATGTTCTTCCTCCATTACCTCAAAGACAAGCATTTTCATTTGAATGGTGACTTTAAACTTGCCCTGTGAGAGCGAATGAGGATGTGTGCATGACTGTACCCTGTAATGGACTGGCAGCCTTTGAAAGTTTGATTGGTTCTTTGTTTCCCCAATGCTAATAAATAATCTGGGATAGAAATGTTAAAATACAGGACCTTCAGAAAGTGCTCAGACCTTTTCATTTTTTCCACAGTTTGCTATGTTGCAGCCATATGCTAAAATCATTTGAATTCACTTTTCCCTCATCAAACTACCTTCAATACTCCAGAATGACAAAGCAAAAAGAAGATTTTAGGAATTTGTGTACATTTATTTAAAAAATAAAACAAAACTGAAGTATTATATTGAGACACACATATTCAAACCCTTTGCTACAACACTTGAATTCAGTTCAGGTGCATCCCATTCTATTGATCATCACTGAGATGTCTCTGCACCTTGTTTGGAATCCACCTGTGGTCAATTCAAATGACTGGACGTGATAAGTAAAGGCACACACCTGTCTGTAGAAGGTCTAACAGCTGTTCAAAGACCAAGTCATGAAGGTGAAGGAATTGCCTGCAGACCTTTGAGACAGGATTGTGTTAAAGCACAGATCTTGGGAATGCAACAAAAATGTCTGCAGCATTGAAAGTTCCCAAAAGCACAGTGACCTCCACAATTCTTAAATGGAAGAAGTCTGGAACAACCACGACTCTTCCTAGAGTTGGCTGCCTGGCCAAACTGAGCAAGTAGGGGAGAAGGGCAATGGTCGGAGAGGTGACCAAGAACTTGGTGGTTACTCTGACTGAACTCCAAAAAATCCATTTTGGAGATGGAAAATATTTCCAGAAGGAAAACCACCACTGCAACACTCCACTTCTCCTTTTCCCACTTCTATGTGAGGTTGATGTGCTTGATCAGCCTTCTCTAACCAGCTTCTCTTCAGTCAAGTCCTTTTTCTTCAGATCTTCTTTCATTTCTCCATGCACCTCTGCTTTGTTAATTGTCACTGTCTCTTCCTTTGTACTTCCATTCCCATCACTCTTTTATCCACATATTCATTGTCTCTCCTCATCATATCTCCATACCACTCCAATCTACTGCTACATCTACTGCAATACTCCACAAATCTGGGTTTTATGGCAGTGTGGTGAGAGAACACATAAAAGCCCATTAAAGAACTTTCAGACTGTGATAAACAAGATTCTAAATTCTGATGAAACCAAGTTTAAACTTTTATGCTTTAGTGCTAGGTTTTACACCTGGAGCAAACTGGAGCACACCATGCATCACCTGCGCAATGCCATTTCAACAGTGAAGCACAGTGATGGAACATTAATGCTGTGGAGCTGTTTTTAAAAGCAGGGTGATGGAGACTAGACATGGTTGAGGGAAAGCTGAAAAGAGCAAAGTAGCGAGATATACTTAATGAAAGACAAAGATTTACCTCCCAACAAGATTATGACATTAAGCACAAAGCAAAGAGAACAAAGGAGTGGTTTAGGGTCAACTCTGGGAATGAGTCCAGAACTGAACTCAATCAAATATCTCCGGAGAGACCTGAAAACAGCTGTCCACGGATAGGCTCCAGCCAGCCAGCCTGACAGAGCCCGATAAGATCTGCAGAGGCGAATGTCAGAAAATCTCCAAATCTGGTGTGTGAAGCTTATCATGGCATACCTAAGAAGACTCCAGGCTGGAACTGCTGCCATGGGGGTTTCACTGAAATACCGAGTAATGGGTCTGAATATTTCTGTCAATGTGACATTTCAGGTTTTTTTTATTTTTATTACATTTACAAAAATCCTGCTTTTGATTTGTCATTCTGAGGCATTGAGTGTTTCCTGTTGAGGGAAAAATTAATATAAAGGATTTAAGCACAAGGCTGAAAATTATCAAAATTAATAAAAAGTGAAGGGGTCTGAATCCACTGTGTATTGTTTCGACCCACAAAGCCCAAATCCTTTCTGTTGTGGAATTTTCTTGGTGTCCGGTGATGTTCACATCTTATTCCTGACAGAAGAGCTGCACCTTCCCATAATACTGGCCAGGAGTAACCAGGGCTGTGGAGTCGGAGTCGAGGAGTCAGAGTCGGAGACAATTTTGGGTACCTGGAGTCGGAGTCAGCAAAAAGTTAACCGACTCCGACTCCTACTAAATTTAAATGGGAAATTAAAAAAGTAAGTTGAAATGTCCCAATTCACAAACAGTCAAATTAACTACTTCTCTGCTGTAAGAATAAAGCCCAATGCATGCAGTGCATAATGTTACCATAAAACGAACATGTCAGGTAACCATAAAGCATGCTTTTCATTGACTGTATGCGTCACTATATGGGATGTAATGCACAGGTAAGGTGCGGCACCGCTTTCCATTGTGTCGTGTTCCACTGTTACAGGGAACTGTGAACCTAGCCTAAAGCCCCCCATACATTTACAGATGCACTGCCGATTTTTCGGCCGTTCAACAAGTCATCACGCGTCAAACGCCTGAAAAATCATCTGGTGTGTTCTCAGCTCCGTCGGCTCCCTTCGCTATGCGCTAGTGAAGGGGGCCGAAGGAGCCGAGAACACAGATCTCCCTACCTGTCTCCAGCAGAGGCTCGTTCTGCTGATCAGCTGGCCGGTGAGTGACACAATGCACTAAACTTCCGGCTGGCTGACAGAGGAGACAGCCACTGCAGCAGACAGAGGCATCACATTACTTTGGATGGGGGCGGTGGTCGAGATTTTCGGCAAGCTGGATCTGCCCGTCCATGTGGACACCCGCAATCTGCGGCCGCCAATCAATTGTGTTTGTCTTTAATCTGGCATTATAGTAGAGTGTTGGCTTCCTAGCCAGTAGTTCTGTGGTGAAATGACATGTATGTTGCCTTCCTTTCCTTCAATGGATGTAGAAAATACATTAGCATAGTATATACATACAGAGGAGTCGGAGTCGGGGAGTCGGAATCGGAAGATTTAGAAACTGAGGAGTCGGAGCATTTACCTACCGACTCCACAGCCCTGGGAGTAACCGTGTTAAAAATCTGGACATCAAGACTGGAGGTATATTAATGAAATAGTAACAATGCCTACAGATAAAAAAATATATATTTAGAATGCATATGAAGGGATACAATACCAACGGACCTTAATTTATCTAAAATGTTCCTTCTTATGTGTGTCTAATTTCTCATACTGCAATCTATCAATCAGGATAAAATTCAATATATGACAATTCACGCAAAGACGTCATCAGAAAGCACTTTAAATATCAAAGGCAAAAGTATGCAAGTTAATTAACAGCAAGCACAGAGAAGAGAAGTAATTAAGAGAACAGAGGAAGACAGCCAAAGGATTAAGTTTGGATGGCAGAACAGTACAGGGCATCATATCTTCATCTATTTAACTAGAGTAAAATAAAGCTAGCTTCAGAATTAGGAGCATATAATAATGTGCACTGTGCTGCTACAATAAATGGAAATAATACATTTTGATGAAGAAATTGAATGAGACAAGCTGACTGACCGAGGATCAAGACAAGAGTGAGAAAGAATTGGAACTTGACACGAAAGGCCAACTAGTACAAGCTGCCACTGATATATTTAAATCTAGTCAGACCTGTTTTAGCATTCATGCAAATTGTGATGTATGTGAATGGCAGGGGAGCTAGTTAGGTACCAGTCTTTCAGGGATCTGGACTCTCACACTCAGTGAGATGTAGAAAGCAAGTGTCGTTTTCATTTTTTTCAGATAGGATTTGTCCAACATATGAAATATGGGAATGTGGATGACCTGATAGTCCATAATGCAGTGATAAATTTCATGTTTCTATGGCAGATCTGTAAAATATTATATGTTTGTTATCAAGCGGACATGTGCAGAGAAGAGATGTTGAGTGTATTGGGAGAAGGATGCTAAGGAATGAGCTGCCAGGGAAGAGGAAATGAGGAAGGCCTAAGAGAAGGTTTATGGATGTGGTGAGAGAGGACATGCAGGTGATGGGTGTGACAGAACAAGACGACGAGGACAGGAAGATATGGAAGAAGATGATCCGCTGTGGCAACCCCTACCAGGAGTAGCTGAAAGAAGAAGAAGAAGATCAAGCAGCTTAACTGAATATTAATCAGTTAAAAGGTAATGATTAAGCATTTGTTAAATATCTGTTACAATGTGCTACTTTAAATGTCAAATGCCTGTTTAGTGGAAAAAATATACAAATAATTAAGTACAAACTACTTGTTTAACTATTAAATAAACGTTTTGTCTTTTTTAACATACCTGTATGTGGTATGGACCACCAGGGGGTGTACAGCTCCCTCAACCCCCACACAGACAAGCTGAGACACAACTCTTTCCAGACAGCACACCTTTATTTAAGTGGGGAAGCGTTTTTTATTTTCTATCCCATTATACAGCACAGTACAAAGCACAAACTACGTAACACAGTTCTTGTTTTTTCTCTCTCTTTCTCTGTCGCCTCCACTCCTCCTCGCAAGCTTTGTCCCCCACCGCCCAACAACGTCGCCAACGGTACTATCTTGTTCTGTTCCCACAGCACGGAGAAGAACTCCAATGAGGACAAATGATTTTGTCCCTTCTGGTTAAAGGACTATATATCCGAGGTGTTCACATAAGGTGGCGTCCCATTGTAGACTTGATGCTCGACAGAGACAAAGCTCCAGTTGAGGCCTGAAACAGGTTCTGAGACAAGTAAACAGGGCTTGTTTTTGGTTTATATGCATCGTTGTGTACTTTTTAAGTTTATTTCTGTTTAATTGATTAAACAGGTAAACCTGGTCGGTGCCTCAACATTTGTCTGTATCCAAGGTAATACAGTACATCACATGACCATTTTATAGTGTAAGTTTTTGAGATTTTTGAATTCTTTTGAGACCCTCCCCAACTGTGTTGCAGGCCTAAATGCGGTTAATACGTCTGTCAAGTGTTGCTTGTCCATCGCTGTGGGTTCGTGGTGCCACCGAGGCAACTGCAAGTTTGCAGCCTTCCCGACTAACTGGTCTGTCTCCCGACATTTGCTGCAGGGAATATTCTAACCCAACCTCTGATCTGGCCCCGTCACTGCTTGTTTGCTGTGTCTGTGTGTATTGAAGTTGTAGGTCCCGCTTGAATGAATACTCTGACTGTTCCTGTTTTGATAGAAATAAAGTTGGTTTTCTAGGAGCCTTTGGACTCCGTGTCTTCTCTTGGGTGCAAGACAGTGACTCAAGCGTAAGAATTTCACGATACTCTGTACATATGTCAGTACTATTATATATATATATATATATATATATATATATATATATATATATATATATATATAAACACAAATATATATACATAAATATACTGTATATAGATAGTTACTACAGTATAAACATCCATCCATCCATTATCCGATAGAAATAAGTAATTAAAAAAATAATTCATACAGTTAATTACATTTGTTTTTCTTGTTTGGAATTGGATTTGCTTTTTTAGTGTAGCTTTTATCTTAACTGACACTGCAATGGTGTCTGATTTGATTATGTCAGATTTTAAGGTAGAAACCTTGGTTGAATGTGAAGGTGCTATAAATCAAGGTGACATTCTAATAGATTTTGCACACAGACCAACATTCAACCAGGTATTAGGAGGCCAATAAATATTAACACTTGAGATGGCATACGACTTAAATTAGGTTACAACATGAGACCAAATCAGATTTTCCAGGCAGGGTGTTCTGTGTAAAACAGAAAAAGGCAATAAAGAATATATTATTGACCATAGAAGCTTGACCTGATTTACTGCAATATTCAGACTACTTTTAAAGCTGCTGCTATTGACAGATTGTTTTCCAAAATTAAAAAATCACACATGTGACTTATTGTATGCTGTATAAGTATACATACATACATACATACATACATACACACACATACACATATATATATATATATATATATTTTTTTTATATATATTTATATATATAGTGGTGTATGGCCGGCCATTCATCCTGGCCAATACCCCCAAGCCGCCAGGTGGCGCTCTCCCTGCAGCATGGAGGTGCCCTGAAGACCAGCAGGGCATCATGGACATTGGAGTCTTTATCCACAGCCCTGCTGGATACCGTGGGGGCCACTAGATGACGCTGCAGGGAGGAACAATGGTTATTTACCCTACGCCCCGGAAGTATGTCAGAGTCACATGGACAAGGGGAATGACGTGTTTCCGGGTTGAAGAAAAGGACTTTTTATTTGACCTGGAAGTGATAGGAGATCACATGGACTGGGGATTGGAACACTTCCGGGTCAGGGAATATAAAAGGACTGTGGGAGCTCCCAGACGGCGAGTTGAACTGGGTGGAAGGGTGGCAGTGGTGGAGAGTTTATTGTAGAGTATTGTGTTTGATTTAATGAGTATTGTGAAGAGGAGGGTGCTTCGTGCACTGTGCAGAATTAATAAAGTCAACTTTTGGACTTTTATCTGGTGTCTGGCGTATTGGACAAGGGTTCAAGGGAGCGATAGCACCCCCTATCTGTCAGAATATATATATATTGTCACACACGTGTGCATGGGAGGCAGCTAAAGGGCTTGAGTAAGGGCAATCCTGAATCAGACTAGGATGTGGCACAGTGCACTGACTCTTTTTCTTCCTTTCCTGCAGACCATTCACGGGAGATTCCACCTGGTCCTCTTGACGTCACCTCATGGTCCGAGCCTATGGAAGAAGACCTTACCGGCTCCAGCCCTTGTGATGTCCCTTCCAGACTTGAGCCTATGGCTGAAGACCCTCATGAGCCCGACCCCTTTGACCTTACTTCCTGTCTTCCCCTTTAAAAGCCTCCACCTTCTTCCTATTCCCTCAGTTCTGTTTTGGACTCGGTTTTCACTGCTGCGTAACATTTTTACGATTTTGCAGCCAGGAAACCAATTAAATAGGTGGCTGCCCCAAACCTTGGTATGACTTGTGGTCAAGTTTGTGACAATATATACATATATACGAGGTGCGATCCAAAAGTTCCCGGAATGCATTTATTTAAAAGCATACACACCAAATAACAATGGTGAACAGTTCCTTCAAAATAGTCACTCGCTGAGTTGATACACCAATCCCAGCGAGATTTCAACCTTTCAAAGCACCTCTGGAACTTGTTTTTTGTCAGTGTGTTCAAGATGTCGGTTGTCATCGCTTGGATCTCCTCCACCATCTCAAATCTGCGTCCCTTGAGCCTCATCTTCATCTTAGGAAATAAAAAAAAATCAGATGGCACTAAATCAGGGGAGTATGGAGGGTGGGGAATGGCAGTAAATTTTGTAGTAGCCAAAAATTCATGCACAATCAGAGATGTGTGAGCTGGTGCATTGTCGTGATGCAAAAGAAATGACTTGTCTGCCCACATCTGAGGACGTGTTCGGCGAATTCGATTTTGCAAATGCCTTAGAACATCCCTGTAGAATGTCCTTGTGGCACAAATTCCTTGTGGATGACACCCTTCACATCAAAGAAGCAAATGAGCATTGACTTGGTGTTGCTGTGAACTTGTCGAGCTTTTTTGGGTCTTTCAAACCACTCATTTTCACAAACAACCCTTCACAGACACAACCGAAGTTTAAATGAGAACCGCGACTTGAAAAACAACTGTACTGACGTTATAACGTGTGATAACAGCTCTCAAGGACAACTTGAACTGCTGTCTAGTGGCGATTGATGTAACCAAACCATTCTAGCTGCAGAAGAAATGCATTCCGGGAACTTTAGGATCGCACCTCGTATACTGTATATATATATACAGTGTGGCAGACCGCCAGGGGTCTTGAGCCACCGGGATGCCTGGAACCTGGAAGGACCAAGAGGGGGGCAATACCTCCCCCTGGACATAAGAGGGCAACCCCTCTGGATTCCATCAGGACGACAGAGCTGGGAAGCTCAGCCCTGTGGGGGTTTGTGGTCGCCTGGATGGTTCCTGAGCCAAGGACAACAGCACTTCCGCCACACCAGGAAGTGCTGCTGAAGCAGGCACAATGTACGCCCAGAGTGCTTCCGGGTGCAAGGCAGCACTTCCGCCACACTAGGAAGTGCAGCTGGAAGTGCTGTGGGATGAAAGGGGCCACCTCAGTACATTCGAGGAGCTGGAGTCGGAAGAGAGAAGATGGAGCTTGCGAGAGAGGAGTGGAGGAGGCTGAAGAGACGCACAAAGGACTGTACAGTATTTTAAATAAAGAGTGTGTGTTTTTGGGACATCTAGAGTCCGTGTCTGTCCGTTACCAGGCTGATCTTTCACAACAGATATATATACAATATATATATAAATACAGTATATATATACAGATTTTGTAAGGCAGCATTAAAAAGTATATTCCTTACTACCAATAATATATGCTATATTATTGTACATATGTGTACCACAACTTTTCATGATTGTCACCTGAAATTAAAATCACTAGCACCAAGGATCTACTGTATGCAATGTGTAGCCTCAGATGGCTGAGGAGTCTAAACTTTGAGCCAAAAACCTCAGCACAGTGTCTTCCTTCTGAACGTAGCTTCCACATATTTGGTTTCAACACCCTGCTCTTGCATCACTGTCTTTTAACCATCTTAGTAGAAAATGGGTCAGTCTAACAATGAAGTACCACTTGTTAAGTGATGTGGTGCCATGAAAGATTTTTCTCTGGATGAACCAATCCAGCTAACAATTTTGGCCTAGACTTTTCTGAGGTAGGACATGATGGTCTCTTTGAACTTGTTCTTCTGTTAACCATAAACTCTGACATTGAATGAGAAGGCAGTAGAGAATCTGTCAAGGGAGCACAGAGAGCTTACGATTACCTAAACGAGTCCTTCCCCGGTTTAGTCCTGTGGGCACCTATGTCTGCTAGCTTTTCTTATGAATGTTTTTCTCACACTTCTGCTCTTTCCAGATTAAGAGCAGAACAAATGGCAAGTTAATTACACAATGAGATCAGTTAGAGGGAAAATTGCGAAACTGGTCAAAATAAAAACATGCAGTCACAGAGGTCCCAACAGGACAAATCTTAAAAGGCACTGGTCTGAGCAAACGGGCTTGATGGAACGGACGGTCCTTTCTTGTTTGTAAAATCTCTTATACTTGCTTTATTGTCCCATTCACTTCCAAATTAATAACATTTAGGTGACATGGTGTGCAGGGCTTAGTGCTGCCACCTCATGGATGTAATATTGTGACGTTGAATGACACATTGGCTCAATGTCTGTGAGGAAATTCCACATTCTCTTCTTCTGTATGTGGATTTTACACTGGTACCATCTATCTATCTATCTATCTATCATCACATAAACAGATAGACACTGATTAAAGTGTTGTGGTAGCAGAACAAAAAAACACATTTAATTTTGAGCACAAAAGAAAAATAAAGACTTTAACACACAATACAGCAGTCACTGCCACTTTCTATTTCGCTTCAAAAACAAGATTGAGAAGATGATTTCCCACTCTCTCCCAAGAGAGTCCTATAATGAATACCAGCTTTCGCTTTGTGCTGACTCTGGAAGGGACAGGGCTTCTGGAACCCTTTCTGGGGCATAGTTAGGGATTGTCTGGTGCTTGTTCTTCTTAGCCATGAAAGAAAAGGAAGAGGTAGTAAGGGGCAGCACCTCTTCTCTTCCTGGGGTAGTATTGCTTAACTAAGTAGATTCTTTAAGATGTGTGTGATCTTACCTATCTCTATCTGGACATTCATATTAGGTTAATTGGTGATTCTAAATTGACTCAAAGGAAGTATGGCTGTGTGTAGGCATAGGATGTTTGACAGACTGGCACTCACCAGGGCTGACCTTCAATCTAATTTCCAATTATGTCAGAATAGGCTGTAGTATCCAGCAACTCTGAATTGGATTCAGGTTGTTTAAGGATGCTATTTTAGATCAGTGGGCTCAAACTCCAGTCCTGGAGGGCCACAGTGGCTGCAGGTTTTCATTTTAACCCTATTCTTAATTGGTGACCAGTTTTTGGTGCTAATTAAGTCCTTTTCCTTTTATTTAAATTGACTTGTTTTTTAATATTGGTTCCCCAGAATGTCTTCATTGTTCTCCTGAATTTCTTCATTTCTTTCCTTAAAAGGCACCCAAACAGAAATGAAATATGAAGTGAGTGAGTCAACAGAAGACCAACTGTCAGGGCCTCAAACTCCAACCAGTTTCACTCCAACCAGCTGCTTAATTAGGTGCCAAGTCTTGTTGTTAATTAAATCTGTTCTTTAATTCCATGGCGTGTTGTGGCTCTCACTGTGCAACAACAGACATTTCTGAAATTGCTGATTTTCTCTTTTCTAACAGCACTGGCAAAATGTTTTGAGGACCTGAGAAGATCAACATTCCTGAGACCTTCATCTTTCTTTATTTTCAGATATTGTATGTTTGCTCGTCAGGTTTTGGCTCATTTTGTATCTTATTATTGTTTGGCTGCTAATTAAGGAAAAAGAAATAATTAATAAGTCTGAATCAATTAAAATGAATTCAAAAGAAGCACCAAAAACTGGTCACTAATTAAGAAAAGGGTTAGAATGAAAACCTGCAGCCTCTGCGACCCTCCAGGACTGGAGTTTGAGACCCCTGTTTTAGGTTATGGTATCACATAAGCTTTACATTCACACGTTTATTGTGTTGGAAGCTGGCTCATTCATAACTTACTTGTACTCTCATTTTAAAATGTACTACTTTTATTCAATCTTTCCTATAACACTTTAAATACTAGTGGGTGTAATATGGAGATTTTGAGAAGATGCTGTTTGAAAAGTTTCAGGATAACAGCAGTTCATTTTTTTCCCCTTTAGGACAGGGGTGCTCATCTTTGCTCCTGGAGGTGCACAGTTTTTGCGTTAAACACATTTTTTATTAAAACTCATTTATTTACTTCTCTGCGGTGGGATGGCACCCTGTCTGGGGTTTGTTTCCTGCCTTGCGCCCTGAGCTGGCTGGGATTGGCTCCAGCAGACCCCCCGTGACCCTGTGGTAGGATACACAGTAGCGGGTTGGAGGAAGGATGACTGACTGACTGACTGACTTATTTACTACTAAAGCAATATGATATTGTGGGCTTAGTTTTAGTTCAAATGTTTGTTACAATTTAGAACCCTTCATTTTAAACTGCCCCATTACAATTTTAATTGTTAACCTGCCATCAATTAATAATGAGGTGCAAATAACAAAGGAATCGGCAGCTCTCCAGCTAACGTGCTTCCATTTAAATCTGTGTACATACATCATGAAGTATCTGTGTTAGTACAATGTTTTCCAAGAAATGAGAGAGTAGGGAAGAACCAAGAGGTAAAGATCTGTTCCGGACCACAAAACATATGGATAATGTGAAAATAAAAAATCTACAATATGATCAAGATTTGTCTTAGAAGAGTAAATCCACTAACAAGCCAACTAATTCATTTTCAAGTTTCACTATCTATTAGGCTGAGCTTCTAACAATAAAACTGCTTGGAATGAAAGCCTGCACCCACTGCGGACCCCTAGGACAGGAGCTGAGTACCCATGCTATAGGATACTCTTCAAATAAAATAATTAATTTACATCTATGGAAACAATAAAATGATAACATAAAAGAAAGACAGGAATATACAAGAACATAAAACATATTTTTGTTAAACACATTTTGACAGACAGAAAATGTTTCCATGTTTTAGTTACTTTTGTGGGGTTCTTGAGATTTTTGCATTCTGGAAGATTCATTTTTATGTTTTCTTTTTATAAATGAGTTAGAATTTTACTACTTTGTTTAAAAAAGATTTTCATTTTTTGCTGTTTAAATTTTAGACACATTACAGTGCCATTGTTGAAGTCACCTATAGGTTCCTAGGGGATTCTTGCCTGGTTGCGGACTTGAGTCACAAAGACTCGCTATTAAATTACAACGCAGCGCAGTGCGGGAGCTCCTCGGTCCACGATACTCATTTGATCAGTAAACAAGTGCAGCCTGATAGTCTTGACTTCGATATTCAGGTTTGTCTCAAATCGGTTTATACCTTTGTGCTTCAGTTCTGGTAAAACAGCAGAATCTTAGTAAATGATTCTTGGCACTCTGTATCTGACTATCACTACGATTAAACCCTCCGGCTTGAGAAACAATTCGACACCCTTAGAAAAGAATTCCACAGGGTTTAAAAAGCTCTTTTCCCCAAACTAACTACCCCATTTAATCTTCTGGAAAACATGATTAAGAGTAAGATTATTTGAAATTGATCAGCTATTTTTTTTTCAGAAATACACATCCAGTGGGTGTGCGCCCTGTGGTGGGCTGGCGCCCTGCCCGGGGTTTGTTTCCTGCCTTGTGCCCTGTGCTAGCTGGGATTGGCTCCAGCAGACCCCCGTGACCCTGTAGTTAGGATATACAGTGGCGGGTTGTCTAATGGATGGATGGAAATGCACATCCTCTGGTTGCTGCTTTTAATATAAAAGCAGTTGTACTAAAAACACTCATTGCTAGAAAATGATCAATTTTAGGAAAAAAACGAGTGGTGGCCATGTGAGCTACAGTGCTGTAATTTTTTCATAACGGGAATAACAATTTGAAGATAATAGCTTTATATTAAAGGGATTTAAAACCAAGGATTTTTTTTATATGTTAGAAAATAGGGAACATGTCATTATGCGATCACACATACTATAGTATCTTGCATATGGCTGGTAAAACATTTTAAATTACTATAGTTAACTACTTTTTCGTAGTAGTGGTAGTAATTTTAATGTATTCATTAGGTTTACACTGAAAATCTTAATGATATTGTACAGTATTGGAACACCTTGATTTATAAGATGCAAAAATTTGACATTGATTTAACAAGTCAGAGATCTGGCATTAAGGTGCTAAACAGCAGAGAAAAATTCAAATGACATTTCTGTGTACATAGTTCATAAAGCATATAATCACTTCTCATGTGAGTGAGTGTGCAATAAATCATTAATTTCCTGCTGTTTCATCAACATGCAGATTTTTCTCTAAAAACTGCCAATCACTTCTGTCAGCACTCAGTCTCAGAGCTATTAATGGCACACAACAATTTATCTTTGACAAAATGCTGAAAATATTTATGAATCAATCAATCTTTACTTTGTGAAGGAACTTTCTTATTACTTATCAGAGGTTTAGGACATTTTCATGACATAAACACATTTATCATCCGAGTTTGAAAAACCAGCACCTCTAATCTTACACCCCAAAAAAGGATAAATTCTTGACATTAGGTGCAAATGATGAGAAGAAAAAACAGAGGTGCTGAAAAGAATTACTTATCGTCGTGACATGCATAATTTTAAGCTTACGGAGATAAAGAGGTGGCATGATTGAAGTGTTTAAACGTATGAAAGGAATTACAACAGTAAATCTAGGCTGTTACTTTAAAATGATTTCAACAAGAACATGAGGGCACAACTGGAAACTTTGTTGAGGGTAAATTTCATAAAAAATATTAGGAAGTTTTTCTTTACACAAAGAACTAAGGATGCTTGGAATAAGTAAGAATGATGTAAGCTCAAATGTCCCCAATAGGCTCCAGTTATACGTTGGAAACCTTACAGAAGATGATGATGCCATCTTGCAACACTGAAAGCAACACTTTGAATAACACCTGAATACTCAGTTGCATGGGGACAGATGAAAAAAAAAAAGCCATCAAGCAATTAAACCAATAAAGGACCACAAAATTGGCAACCCAGATGGTATTACCGCAGATGTACTGAAAGCTGGTGGTGAGCGAGGGGTATGCAAGTTTCAGGACATCACTAACAAGCCCCGAAACAAGAGTTCAGAAATGAAGGAGAAGGTTACAAATAGAAGTGTGGACAACGGCCTAAGTCTGTTGCTTCAGACCATACTGAGGCAATACTGAGATGATGTCCATAGCCTGGCAAGGTCCGGTCGGGTCAGGACGGGGAGCATGCACTGGTACAGCACTTTGCCACACCCAACACATGATAAAACAGCTTGGGATCCTGTTGGTCAATCCCCCTTGATCCCAACCCCTGGAACTGACCATCTATCTGCTGCAGCCAGGTGTTATGTAAGTGTCCCCTTGTCCTCCAGCTGCTCAGGTCATTAACTATGAGGATTCCGTAAGCCGCCTCACCCTTGGGGAAATGCACCACGTGGCCCTCAAAATGCAGGTAATGTGCCTCATTCGGGACTCTGTGAGTAACCTCTCATTCAGCACAGTACTGAAGGAGTCCAGTCTTCATCTCAGGTCACTGGATAGCGGCCATGTCTCACAACTATATAGCAAAGCAGGAAGCACCTTCACTCTAAAGACTTGGACCTTCGTCCTTTTGCAAAGATATTGGGAGTACCACACACTCCTTTCCAGTGACCTCATGACCCAAGGGTTGTTCCTTGCAGTGAGAAATGGTTGTGTAATCCCACTGCACGTTACTCTGACTCAGAACTATTATCTCTTAACCTTGCAACAGGAAAGACTACCAAGGTTATAGGGGATAACTAGGAAAAGAAACAAAAGACAAGAAGAGCATCTAAACCAAAAATCAGTCCTGGCATTCATCTAAGCACAATTCTAAACCCAAGAATTCTAGCAAGAACATGAAAAGCAACAGTCAAGAACCAAGAAGCCTAAAGGGCAAAAGTAATAAAAGGTCGCTTTTCTTTGAATTTGTTCAGACTCGATTAGTGACGCATCTAACGCATCCATTATTCATGTTGTTATCCTGATGATGTCCATCACATAACTTCTGGGGCAACTGTTGTTGCATAATGACAATGGCAACACAAAATGGAGGTATCCCAGGAAAAACGAATTGGTGCCCTCAGAAAACACAAAATACAAAAAAAAAAAAAACTGTAAGAAATAGACTTAAACAAATAAACCAAAACTTACTAACATACATAACCATAACATAACCCCTCTCATCATGATATTGACACGACAAAGTGGATATCTTCAATCTACACCCTCTTAAAGCTAAGACAGAAGTAACTAAGACAGTACTGGTATCCATCCCATATACAGATGAGTGACATTTTTGTCTCTTCGAAGGCCTATAAGTCTTCTGTACGTTTTCTCAATACTGTAAAACCGATTCTCTAGCCATGTAACTGAGCTTCCAGCAATGACCACCTCTAAAGAAATTCAGGAAGCTGTTGTCGATTCTCCTTATCTCCACAACTGTCCCAAAAGGTAAACATTTATAAAGAAGTAAAGCACTGAATTGGTTGTTCCAGCAACAATGCTAGATCTTCAAGAACCAAGACCTCAACAAGAAATCAAAGCTCACGGTCTTAAAGGCAATTTGCATCATTACCTTTCTGAATGACAATGAGGCCTGTGCTACTCAATATCAGCACCTAAAAGCCCTCCAGAAATTCTGTCAGCATTGCATCTGCAACAGTCTCCATATTAACTGAGAAAATCACCGCACAAATTTCAGTATCTTAAGCAAGGGATATCTACCAAAGAAGCCATGATCCTGCAGAAGTAATTCCCCCCTGGCAGGCTACTGCAGCAAAATGCCAGACTGCTGCCCCTCTACTCCTCGCTGAACCAAAGTCAGAGAACCCAGAGTAGGGGATGCAGTTGAAATAAAGCTTTAAGGCTTAGCTTGCAAAAAAAATCTGGATTATCATCACCAGCAGGGAGAGTCTAGTTATGGAATGTTCCCTACGGTGCCACATGATTCATCAAGCGGCACTTCATTTTGACACTGACTGCCTCCCTGATGATGCACACAGAAAATGGTAATGTAAAGAGAAGGAAGAAAAATATTCAAGGAAGAAACAACCAAACAGAACCTCCGAGTTAAGGTTGCATTAAGGGTCAGTCTTGAAACATTTCTTATGATTCCTCTTACCCCTCTGTAATTTCTTCATTGAGAAATAAAAAAATAAATAAATAAAAGAATATGTTAGTCAGTATGACTTATTGGCTAAAGTCTTTTCATTTTCCTGCACTCCATTTGTTAAACCACTTCTGCAGACTATTGGAATACACCCTGAAATGATAAATTACAGTGAGTAAAGATGTATTCCAATAATATCCACTCATCTTAGCCTGTTTATCCAGGGCAGTGTCACAGGGTTATGCCGCAGCATGTCCAAGGTCTAAGGTGGTGCAAGGTTTTTAAAACAGTGTAGCTCAGGAATTGTGGGTGTTGGTGTGTGCTTGCGGAAAGCCGTTCAGCCCTGAGTGTTTAATGAGCAGCACATAGGTTGTTATGGGAAGTCCCTACACTCACAAGGACAGAAGTGGGCCGAGTAGAGAAAGAAGGGAGGAAAAAATAAGGAAATTCAGAGAAGTGTCAAACCAAGAGAAAATGCAGAAAAAGGTGATTGTGTCAGTGCTGAAGAGAGGAGGTTAAGAGGGTAGGTTACCCCATGACAGAGTGAGAGAAGCACTCCTGTTGAGCATTAGGAGAAGCAGGCACTCCAAGGGTCATCCTGTGGAGCAACGGAGTCAAGATCTGGACAACCCAGAGGGAGAGGGGAACCACTTTTGCTGCCAATCTCTGCTGAGAAGACCTAGAAGGAGATCAGTGAAGATGGTAGAGAGAGAAGAACTGGAGATGAGAGAGAAGAGAGAGATCCTGACCTGATTGGTAATCTTGGTTTTAATTATTTACTTATTTGTATTCACTTCAAAGTTGTACTCTTTTCATGGAGAATTATTTATCAAAAGATTTGATCTACACCATACGTCTTGGACCCTACTGACTGTGTTTGAATTGCTATGAATAAATCTCTGTGCAAATCTTTTTGTTTTTGCATTTTACAATATACTGTTGTTAAAATCTGAACACAAATAGGCTTGTTATAGCTGAAATAACTTTCATATATGCCAGATTCCAACTCAAGTGATGCAAGACTCTTATTGATTTCCTATCGTTAGTTGTTTGTTGTAGATGGCCTATGGCGAATTGTAGTTTAAATCTCTTAAAACTAAACTTTTTTGAAAGAAGTGTCTGCTGGAGAGTTAAAATTCTTTCAAAACTCTGGTTGTGCAGCTAACGTTAAGGCGAGTTCTCAAACACAGGCAACTTTGCTACAGTTTCAGTAACTTGTACTGGGGATTTGTTTTGCCATGCACAGCAGCTATCAAATATGTCAAAGAGGATAATATATAAGTTGAAAAAACCCTTCTCAAACTACAGGGTGGGGCATAAAGATCTCCCACATTTTGAAATGTATAAAAAATGAATGAAGCTGTCTAAAAAAAATTGTATATATTTCTAAAAAGTACATAAAAAAACAGTTTTGTTTTAATGGGTTTTAAAAATCACATCAGACAAATGGTGGCTGTCATTGGCCATACATGGCTAGACGTTCCTGGAAGTTCTCCATCATTCTCCGGGTCATCTCAGGTGGAATGGCGTCAATTTCCTGTCTAATCCTTTCCTTCAAATCCTCTAAAGATCCAGTATGATGTTTGAAAACCTTTTCTTTTAGGTACCCCAAAGGAAAAAGTCTTATGAGCTTGAATGTGGTGACCGTGCCGGCCACCTCAAATCTCCCCTTAAAGAGATCAAATGCCCAGGGAACATTTCTTTCAATGGTCGAAGCAAACATCAGGCTGTGTGAGCTGTGGACCGTCCTGTTGAAACCACACATGTTCTGTCGTAGGTCTGCCAGGTGATTTTTGTTTCAGTGTGGACCCAGTTGCCCGAAGATCAGAAATACATAGCAAAATCATTTTCCAATCTGGTACAGATGTATTTCGACCGAGCGTGAGGCATGTACGGAACGCTCCCTGCGTTGCTGTCACAGAATGGTTGTTCTCATACTACGCTTGAACAACAAGACCTCGATGTTCACCGGTTCAACTCATGATGGGTACTGAAAATGGTAGAGCCTAACCTACCAAATGAAACCTACCCCACCTCTCTACCCAACTACAGCCCACACAGTTCTCCCTCGAAATATTGGAGATCTTTATACTCAACCCTGTATATTTGATATATTTTTCTCATTCCCATTTATGGTCATACAGTCATACTTTCCAATGTACATATGTTTATAAAACAGTCACAAAACTGTTTGAAAATGTTCTACCAGTAAGCTAATCTAACATCCCATGTTTCTAGCAGCGAGACAATTTCCTAACTGGCTTAATTAACCCTCTGATTGTACAGGAACAGCCAAGAAAGTTCCATTACATGCTAGCTTGCAGGGGGTAAAAGAATAGGCCAGAATCTATGCAACTCTGTGATACTGATATTCTATTCAGTTTAGCCTATGTGAATTTAACATTCATATTAACTTTCTAAGATTGGCTCTTACAGCTCTACTGAAATAAGAAGATTCAGGAAATTAATAAACAACTAAATATTGTCATAGAAGTTTTACAAATCAAATAGATATAAATACAAAATATGCAAATTATAAGTGTTCTGCCAATTTGTGACATATCGGCTAGTTGCTGAGGCATGCTGTATAATAAACTTTACATAAAAAAATACATTCAAAATAAAAATATATATATATATATATATATAAACTGCTCAAAAAATTTAAAGGAAAACTTTGAAAACACAACGGGATCTCAACGAGAAAAAAAAATCCTGCTGGCTATCTCTATTGATATGGACTGGGTAATATGTTAGGAACGAAATGATCATGGAAATGAAAATGATCAACCAACAGAGGGCTAAATTCAAATACACCCCAAAAATCAAAGTGAAAAAATGATGCAGCAGGCGAGTCCATTTTGACGAAATTTCATTGCATCAACTCCAAATGGTACTCAGTAGTTTCTATGGCCCCCATGTGCTTGTGATATGGGGGGCACGCTCCTAATGAGACAACAGATGGTGTCCTTGGGGATCTCCTACCAGATCTGGACCAGAACATCACTGAGCTCCTGGACAGTCTGGGGTGACACCTGACAGAGTCAGATGAACAGAAACATAATGACCCCGATTTAGGTAAGGCGAGTGAATGTGGGGACCAGTCAATGGTATCAATTCCTTCATCCTCCAGGAACTGCCTGCATACTCTCGCCACATGAGACCAGGAATTGTCGTGCACCAGGAGGAACCCAGGACCCACTAAACCAGCATAGGGTCTAACAATGGGTCCAAGGATTTCATCCCGATACCTAATTGCCATTGTCTAGCCTGTAGAGGTCTGTGTTTCCCTTCATGGACATGCCTCCCCAGACTATCACACACCGCCCACCAAACCGGTCATGCTGAGCGATGTTACAGGCAGCATAACGTTCTCCACGGCTTCTCCAGACCCTTTCACGTCTGTCACATGTGTTCAGGGTGAACCTGCTCTCCTCTGTGAAAAGCACAGCCAGTGGTGGACCTGCCAATTCTGGTATTTTATAGCAAATGCCAATCGAGCTCCACGGTGCCAGGCAGTAAGCACAGGGCCCATTAGAGAACGTCGGGCCCCGAGGATACCCGCATGAAGTCTGTTTCTGATTATTTGGTCAGAGACTTTCACACCAGTGGCCTGCTGGAGGTTATTTTTTAGGCTCTGGCAGTGCTCATCCTGTTCCTCCTTGCCCAAAGGAGTAGATACCAGTCCTGCCGATGGGTTAAGGACCTTCTACGGCCCTGTCCAGCTCTCCTACAGTAACTGCCTGTCCTCTGAAATCTCCTACATGCCTTTGAGACTGTGCTGGGAGACACAACAAACCATCTGGAAGTGGCACGTATTGATGTGCCATCCTGGAGAAGTTGGACTACCTGTACCAGCTCTGTAGGGTCCAGGTATCACGTCATGCTACCAGTAGTGACACTGACCGTAGCCAAAAGCAGAACTAGTGAAAAAAACAGATGAGGAGGGAAAAATTTCAGTGGCCTCCACCAGTTAAACCATTTCTGTTTTGGGGGGCCGTCTCATTGTTGCCCCTCTAGTGCACCTGTTGTCAATTGCATTAACACCAAAGCAGCTGAAACTGATTAACAACCTGCTCTGCTACTTAACAGACCAGATCAATTGCCCACAAGTTTCATTGAGTTGATGCTACACTACGATTAAAACATGTTCCTTTAATTTTTTCTGCAGTATATATATAATGCAAAGCATTCAATGAGCTAGTGCTAATTTGACTTCAAAAACAGAAATTAAATAAATGATATAATACATTTATAAATGTATTATTATGATAAATGATATAATACATTTTGTCAATAGCTCAAAAGAGATGCACTATCGTTAGCCAGCTGTTTCTTCTGTTACAGTATATAGGTCATGTTGATAAGAGAAATTACTGGATTCAGGGTGGATGCTGTTATGTGCATAAAGATATTCTTCTCTCATGTGCAGACATGGATTGGAATACATCCCCTCCCTCGAAGTTAAAAAAGGCACACCAAACAGAAAGGAATATGCCAGGATGAGTCAGACTGCCAGAAAATGGGGAATAAAGTAGCTGTGTGGGTCTGATTGAAGCTGTATAATCCTTGGGTGAGATGAGGAGTGCTGCGTGGTTGGCATCACTTTCAGCTGCACTAGGAGAGAAGCAGGCAGAAAAAAAAACTAGAAGAAGCTCTTGTGCTCATTAGCATTGTCCTCAGCATCAGATCTAACTGCTCTTGAATATAATTAAGGCAAAGTGACAGATAACCACTGTATTCAGTATTCATTAGTATGTATGTCTAAATATTCTTAAGAGGTGGGCTTCCCAGTCAAATCGACAAGTGTAGATGGACCTAGAAGGCCTAACTGAGGTGGGACCAGGAATGAGAAACAAGGAACAGATTTGCAGTCTTAGAGTAACGCTATCATCAGATGACCATCAGAGACTGACCGCAGAGAAATGGCTGGTACATATGATGGAAAATCAGATTACCTTGTGGTGAAATCAGTCAATTTAGAGTTTTCAGTTTAAGGAGATTGAGTTTTGTTAAAAAAATGAAAAAAAAAAAACTAATAGCTATAGTACAGCAGTTTATTACGATCAGTATGGGCCGAAGTGATAGCATTTTATTTTGAGCACGGTTGCGATAAGCAAATATCTCGTATTAGTGGCATCACTAAAGAGCAGTCAATAAATCAGCAGGAGTTTCACATGAAGTTGAACAATCTTTTAAAATCAAAACGCCAACCAGAATTTGTTATAAAGAAACAAAATGAGAATCACAATAAGAAATGTTAAAATTGCGTTTTTAGACTTTGTGAGTTGTTATTAAAAGAAAAGTCGTAGAAAGAAAACTTACTATAGGGACAGTCCACCCCACCATTACATAGCAATTGCCATTGCACTTTTCTATTTCTTGATTCCTGAAGATAAGGGTTCTCCCTTTTCTCCTACATGCTACCATGGCACAACAAGTTTCATTTCTGTCTCTGATGTATCTTTAGGATTGTGATTGAAAAAGACTGACATCATCACTGGCTAAGGGGGCATCCACTTACCAGAACAAACACACCTGTCTGATGGCTCAACAGATGTCTACATGTGTCAAGAAATTAGTTAGATTTTTCTTTTCATCACTAGAGATCTTTATTTAAATACTAAATGTCAGACAGAAGCATGCGGAATTAAGGCACGAAAATGCTTCAGGATCAGAAAGAAAAACATTTTGTTCTTGTGGCAATGGCGCAGATTTTGCTGACACCAAAGCACCATTTTGTTTCCTCATTTTTTTGTGATGTCAAACACTGGGGTCTGCTGCAAATTCAGTTGTACACGAATCGTTTTGCTCGTCACATAGCTAGAGGACCACACATTAGGCCTGCTATAAAAAGTAATAATTCGACTAGGTCGCATCCTGGTGACCTTGGGATACTTGTTTTGTTGTCATGGCTTACCAAGAAAGCCTCAATGATGGGATTATCAATCATTCAACGGACTGAGAGACTGACCTTATTTTGAGCACAGAAGGTGAAAGCATGTTTAAAAAGTCGGCATTAGCAGTTGTTGATGGGGAATTAAAAATAGTATCATGGGAATAATTAAAAAGAACAGTCAGGAATAGGCTGAGGGTCAAGTGACAAAAAGAAAAAATAAGAAAAAATACCAAATGTACAAGATGCAAAAATGGAGTTCTAAAAGACAAGCAATGTTATTAAACCAAGCTAACAAAGTTTTCTCCCTAACCAAACCTAACACTTGCAAAGTTTGTAGTTTATTTTTTAGCATTTATATACAGCCTGAATGCCAAGTAAAGCATGCACCATAATTTATAATGGTGATAGTTTGAAGTCACAAGTTATGGATGCCACACATCACACCTATGTGACCAGCATTGGTTGTCATTAGCATAAACAGGACCATAACCATGAAATAATACAGAAATGGCTGTACCCATGAGAAAACCAACAACAAAGCAATGGTGTGAGCTAAATAACAGTCAAAATGAATAATCAAGACCAATCGAGGAGGCACCTACAGCAAAGTCCCTGACAGCCATGAGCTGACTTATTGGTCTTGGTGAGGCCAGGCAGTTAACCTGACATACTGTGGCACATGGGAGTCCTGTGGATGTGAAAATGTGACATTGCTGAGAACTGTTACAGTGAAGTCTCTCATACCCAGGATCCAAAAACAGTACAGGTGGCCCTAAAGTAGACCAAGGTACAAAGGTTGGTAGATCATTAAACAAACCACCGGCATAACTATAGGCAGTGCAGGTAGGGCATTTACAAAAGGGCCATTGGAGATAGGAGCCCACAGTGACTGCATCATTGCTTTTTTCACAAAGCTTCATCAAAACCATCCATGTTCTCTGGAGGGTCTTTTTACCGACCATACTGTCTGGATAATTTCATAAACTGCCCATGTGCTGCAGCAGCTGTGCATTCTAGTTTGGCAAGGCATTCTTCTCTCTGCTGAATGGACAGCTCTAGTGTATTCTTGTCTGTGCCACAGCATACGCCATCCAAGCTGTCATTAGACAGAGTGATTAATCTAATTCAGGATTTCAGGATGCCAAAGGATTTCAAGGTGCAAGACTGGCTTTAACCCTGGGTAGGGTGCCAGTCCATCACAGGACCCACTAACAGATCATTTGAAATCCCCAAGTATAGCGGGGGGCTGACAGAAAGAGAGATGTTACCAGGAAGCGCTCTACTAGCAGTGTTCATAGACAGTCTCTGAGTGGCTGACTAAATGAGCTCTCATTTTAGCTAACGCTATAAGGAGACCACTTCTGGGCCAGGTGATGCATGTTTGAGACTGGCCACTGACAGTTTACCATTGTACAAATCTCTGAACTGAGGTGCTTCATGGTGGGAGTCCATAGTGATTCACTTGGTGATGAGGACAGGTTCTGCCCTGTGGATGGGTGAAATGTAGCAGGCGCTGAGAGAGATCAGAATTTTTATATACTGTAGTGCAGGGTTGCCCAACTCCAGTCCTGGAGGGCCGCAGTGGCTGCAGGTTTTCATTCTAATCCTTTTCTTAATTAGTGTCCTGTTTTTGCTGCTAATTAACTTCTTTTGAATTCATTTTATTTGACTTGCTCTTGAAGGCTCAAACCCCTCAATTGTTACTTTTTTCCTTAATTAGAAGCCAAACAATAATGTGATACAAAATGAGCCAAAATAGGACCAGCAAACTGTGACCATCATACAATATCTCAAAATAAATAATGGTGAAGGTCTTAGGAATGCTGATCTACTCTTAGAAAAGAGAAAATCCACAATTTCAGAAATGTCTGCTATTGTACAAAGAGAGCAGCAACAAGCCATGGAATTAAAGAACGGGTTTAATAAACAACAAGACTCAGTGCCTAATTAAGCAGCTGGTTGGAGTGAAATTGGTTGGAGTTTGAGGCCCTGACTTAGTTGGTCTTCTGTTGGCTCACTCACATCTCATTTCACTTCTGTTTGGGTGCCATTTAAGGAAAGAAATGAAGCAATTCAGAGGAACGATGAAGAAATTCAGGGAAATAAATCTTAAAAACCAAGTCAATTAAAATTAATTCAAAAGAAGTTAATTAGCAGCAAAAACAGATCACTAATTAAGAAAAGGGTTAGAATGAAAACGTACAGCCACTGCGGCCCTCCAGGACTGGAGTTGGACACCCCTGCTGTAGCATAATCCTGCATCATTCAATTAGCTAATTTCCAATGGTTGTATTTTTTTTTTCATAAAGTATTTGCTTATGGCTATGAATTGTACTTATTGGCAGTTAGCATTTTATATTAAAAATCAGTAGTTAAAGAAATAGTCTCCTCAATAAAGAAATTCCTTTTGTTTTATTTCTTTTGAAAGTATGACAACTTTTTGTGCTGTCGCATTACCTCCTTGGTTTGACAGAATATATAACATGGACAGAAAGATTTGTATGGTTTTGAAATATTGTAATAAAGAATTTCACTCTACAAAGAATAGAAAGCTTCAAAATATGCAAAATGTCACACTATGAAGTGTATACTTTTTGTCTTGCTTTTATTCTGAATCATCCGTGAAATTCTAATAAAAAGGTAAACTCTTTCTCATTATTGAATACATCACACATTTAATACACAGAAGAGAAATATCTGAAGGGCTCTTTTTGAACTACTTTCAATATATTTTTTGGAGAAATGTTTGCACTATGATGAAAGTCCAAAATTCTCAAGTGCCATACATTGATCTAGATTTTCTGGTGTAAGGGCAGAGAAAGAAAAGAATTGCCAAGATGAATTGTTTCAGCGAGGGCTCGTCTGATTTCACCTGAAGGAATGATTGGCCCAGAACTTCTCTGGAAGAGAACACAGTCACCCATCTTATGCAAGAGGCAGCATTCCTGTCAAGTTGAGCCAGAAGGGTCATGTTATGGCTTATTTATGGCCCCCTTGCCAGGCAGAGATCAGTCACATGATTAACACTTTATATCCTATTAGTGCATTTCTTTTAAATTATGCAATGGTGAGCTCTGTCTAACTGCACGTCTAAACAAGAGAGACTGCATCAGGAAAATGTATGAAAGGATGGAGCTGACCTTTACTTAGAAATCGAATGTTATAGTGGGACGTTCCTGAAGCAGTTTGCCAAACGGATATAGCTGCTGCACAAAGGACAGAACAGCACAGTCAGATGTTCAATTGGATAAATCAACCTGCATCTTGTCAGTGCACACTTTGGATCTCCTATTTATTATGGCCATGTGCATTATGAAGGATTTCCAGATGTCCACAAAAAGGACCCAGCTCTATGCGGATGACCCCATGATTGCCACCATGGTGTTAAAGAGCTCTGAGTGAGGGCCCAACTATTTTCAGAAATCAGCTTCATGTTAAGTCTAGACAAGACATATCAACTGGAGTGTGGACCATAATGCAATGGAAGCTTTAAAATCGATGCACAGCTGATCATGAAATCCTCTACTTTCATAACTACCTGGGCTACCAACTGGACATGAAAGTAACATCATATAAGACACAATAATCCATTATATGGATAAAATGGAAACAATTAACTAGTGCACAACGAAAGCCTACCCATAATGCTAAAGTCCAAAATGTATTAAATTGTAGACTTACCAGCTTTGTTATATACTGCTATGTTGATGATACTCAGGTTTATATTCCTGTCTGCAACTCTGCAATAAATCAGCTCCACAACTGTCTTTCTGAACTAAGATCCTGGATGGCTAATAATTTTCTTGATCTGAATCAAAATAAAACAGAGGTGCTTATATTGGGTCCACCAGCTAAAGCCCAAATTGGTCTTGGACTTCTCGGCTCTTTCTCTGTCTTTTGCAAACCTCAAGTCTGCAATCTTGGTGTTACCTTTAATAGTAACCTCTCTTTTGAGAGACAAGTAAATTCTGTAGTCAAGAGTTGCTTTTTCCAGCTTCATCTATTAGGTAAGATCAAGCCTTTTTTATCTTCTAGGGATCTTGAGAAAGCTACTCATGCTTTTATTTTTTCTCGTCTTGATTACTGCAACTCGCTCTATTCTGGGATTAACAAATCCCTGCTACACAAGTTACAGTTGGTCCAGAATGCTGCCGCTCGCTTTCTGGTTGGGACAAGAAAGTATGACTCAGTTTCTCCTTTTTAGCTTCTTTACACTGGCTGCCTGTCAGTTTTCGAACTGATTTTAGTTTAGTTTTTAAATCTTTACATGAGCTTGCTCGTTTTATCTGAATTGTGTGTTTTACACCAGCCATCTAGAGTGCTTAGATCTTCTGGTCAGTTGTCTCTTGTTGCCCCTCGTACCAAGTGTAAAACTAAGGGGGACAGGGCTTTTGCAGCTGCTGCTCCTGGCCTGTGAAACTCTTTACCTCATCACATAAAGGAGTCATCTACAATTGAACTGTTCAAAACGAGATTAAAGACTCATTTCTATTCACTTGCATTCCATGACCTTCACTAATACTGATGGTTTCATCTTTGTGATTATATAACATTACAGTAATCCCTCCTCGATCGCGGGGGTTGCGTTCCAGAACCCCCCGCGATAGACGAAAATCCGCAAAGTAGAAACCATATGTTTGTGTAGTTATTTTTATATATTTTAAGCCCTTATAAACTCTCCCACACTGTTAACATTATTAGAGCCCTCTAGACATGAAATAACACCCTTTAGTCAAAAGTTTAAACTGTGCTCCAGGACAAGACAGAGATGACAGTTCTTTCTCACAATTAAAAGAATACAAATAGATCTTCTTCTCTTCAGGAGCAGAGAATTTCAGAGGGAGAGAGAGAGAGAGCTCGCAAAGAAAAGCAAACAATCAAAAAATCAATACTTGTGCTTTTAAGTTTGCCGCGGCATTTTTAGAGGAGCGTTAGTATCTTCTATGCAAACAGCCTCTGTGCAAACAGCCCCTCTGCTCACATCTCCTCCGTCAGGTGCAGAGAACGTCAGAGAGAGAGAGCGAGATTAAAGCAACAATCAAAAAATCAATATGTGTGCTTTTGTGCTTTTAAATATGCCGAGCACCGCAATAAAGCGGCATTTTTTTAGAGGAGCGTCAGTATCTTTTAAGCAAACAGCACCCTTGCTCATAGCCCTTCCGTCAGGCGCAGAGAATGTCAGAGAGGGTGAGAGAGAGGCAGAGACAAGCAAACAATCAAGCTCCGCGCGGGATGCATATCTTATAGCATTGAGGAGTTTTAGTTAATATGTAATACATGCTCTGATTGGGTAGCTTCTAAGCCATCCGCCAATAGCGTCCCTTGTATGAAATCAACAGGGCAAACAAACTGAGGAAGCGTGTAGCATAAATTAAAAGACCCACTGTCTGCAGAAATCCGCGAACCAGCGAAAAATCTGTGATATATACAGTATTTAGATGTGCTTACATTTAAAATCCGCGATAGAGTGAAACCGCGAAAGTCAAAGCGCGATATAGCGAGGGATTACTGTACTTCTATTTATTATGTATTTTATTTTATGTTCATATATTTTATTTCTATTTATGTTATTTATGTTTTTTCTTTGTTTTCTTTTATTCTATTGTTGTAAAGCACTTTGGCCACAACATGTTGTTTTAAATGGGTTATATAAATAAATTGACATTGACATATACCTCACAGTGCTAGCTGGGTAAAAAGAAACATATATACTTCCCACAAGGGGAATTTAATTGCTTAAAGAATCAGATTTCGGAGTTAAAAAAGAAGCTGCAAAGGAAAAACAAATGTATAAGGCATATAAGACTCCAATGTGAATCGCAGGACGTACGAGAACATAAGAGCAACCATTAAGAAAAAAATTAGAGAAGCTAAAAGGCAGTTACAGAGGAATATGGCAGATAAGGCAAAAAATTACCCTAAGAGATTCATTCAGTATTTTAGTAGTAAAAACACAGTCAAGAAGGAGGTGAGGTACATCAGAAATAGTGAAGAGGAATTAAAAAATACAGACAATAAAACAGTGGATGCTCTAAGCTCAAATTTTCTGAGGTCTTCACAAGCAAAGAAGCAGATAAACTCCCAGTGGTTAAAGAGACTACTAAGGAGGTACTCAGGGATTTAGAAATTGTAGAGGGAGAAGTGCTGCTCAGATTAAATAGGCTGAAATCCAACAAATTTCCAGGACCAGAGAATATTTACCATCGAGTTCTTAAGGAGGTTATTGAGTACATATATAAACTCTTGACACATATTTTTAGCAAGTCACTGTGCATTGAGGACATTCCAAAGGATTGGAAAATTGCAAATATCATCCTATTATATAAAAAGGGTGATAGGGCAGATCCAAGTAACTATAGGCCAGTAAGCTTAATGTACATCTCAGGAAAATTAGTGGAAAGCATTATTAAGGATAAAATTGTGCAACACATGGCAAATACGGGAGTTTTTCTGAAAAGTCATCAAGGGTTCAGAAGAGAGGGGTTGTGTTTTATTAACATTTTGGAATTCTATGAGGAAGTAATAAAAGGGTATGGTCATCATGGAGCATGTGAAATTATTTATCTGGACTGTCAGAAAGCATTTGATAAGGTGCCACAGTGCAGGTTGGGCATCAAACTGAAAGAAGTGGGAGTTCAGGTTGATGTTTGTAGTTTGGTGCAGAATTGGCTCAGACACAGGAAGCAGAGGGTGATGGTGTGAGGAACCTCATTAGAATTGGCCAATGTTAAGAGTGGTGTTCAGCAGGGGTCAGTGCTAGGGCTGCTGCTATTTTTAATATATATAAATTATTTGGATAGGAATATAAGTAACAAGCTGGTTAAGATTGCAGACGATGCCAACATAGGTGGATTAAAAGATAATCTGGAATCTGTTGAATCATTATGGAAGGACTTGGATAGCATACAGGCCTGGGCAGATTTGTGGCAGATGGAACTCAATGTCAGTAAGTGTAATGTATTACATATCGGACATAAAAATGTGGGTTTGAACACACAATGGGACTTCTGAAAATCAAAAGTACACCTTATGAGAAGGATTTAGGAGTCATAGTGGTAGACTCTATGCTATCAACTTCCAGACAGTGCTCAGACACCATTGAGCAGGCTAATATAATGTCAGGTTATAAAGCGCCCTGATGTGTGGAGTACAAGTCACAGGAGGTTCTGCTCAACCTTCATAACACACTGGTGAGGCCTCATCTGGAGAACTGTGTGCAGTTTTCTTCTCCAGGATAGAAAAAAGGACATAACAGCACTAGAAAAAGTCCAGAGGAGAGCAACTCGGCTGATTCCAGGGCTACAGAGGATGAATTATGAGGAAAGATTTAAAGATCTGAGCCTTTGCAGTTTAAGAAAGAGAAGATTAAGAAGAGACATGATTGAAGTGCTTAAAATTATGAAGGGAATTAGTCCAGTGGATCGAGACCGTTATTTTAAAATGGGTTCATCAAGAACATGGGAACACAGTTGGAAACTTGTGAAGGGTAAATTTTGCACAAACATTACAAGGTTTTTCTTTACCCAGAGAACCATAGACACTTGGAATAAGCTACCAAGTAGTGTGGTAGACAGTTAGACTTTAGGAACATTCAAAACTCGACTTGATGTCATTTTAGAAGGATTAAGTGGATAGGACTGGCAGGCTTTGTTGGGCTAAATTGGCCTGTTCTCGTCTAGATTGTTCTAATGTTTTATTGTTCTTGAACACAGCACAACATTTAGTCATCTTCAGAATTTTTCATTTAATTGAATGAGCATAGAAATGCCCAAAATGGTCTAGCATAAAAACACTATATGAGAAAGAAGATTACTAAAATGCAAGGAAAAAATCCTGCAAGTGTTTTTTTTTTCCTTTTATTTTTCAGCATTGGCAATTATCCTCCCTAAATGCCACAGTAGAGAAGAGCTGCACGTTACCCATTCTGATGCCCAGACATTTATTCAATTGAAGCTGGAGGCTAAGTTTGTTCAGCTGCAGACATTCTAAGATAGAAAGGCTGAGGGTATGCAATAATAGAGTATACACTTCATTAATCATTAAGCCAGTAGGTTGAAAAATATCATAGCACAGATTTGCAAATGCTCACCCACTCAAAAATGTTACACAGAATTTCTATTCTGTACATATCTAAAAAGAGACAAACGCATGCAGTGCCAATAAAACGTATTCAGTTTTTAGATTTTATGGTTCGGTATACATCACTTAATAACCGTGGATTGAATTTGACGTTTTTGACACAGATCAACAGAAAAGGACTCTTTAATGTCAATGTAAAAACAGATCTCTGCAAACTGATCTAAATGAATTACAAATACCAAACACAATAATTGATCACATATGTACTTGTCCCCTTCAAGTCACTATTTAGGAGATGCACCTCTGGCAGCCATGACAGCCTCGAGTCGGTGTTCTCAGGTCCCACTAACAGCCTTGCACATCTGCACTCTGCTGTTTGTCCCCATTCTTATTTCCTAAACTGCTCAGCCTCTTCCAGTCTGCTTGATAATCGTGAGTGAACAGCCATTTTCAAGTCCAGCTACAAGTTAGCAAATGGGAATGAGATCTGGACTCTGACTGGGCCATGCTAAGACAGTGTCAGACTATTCTTGTATAGCTTTGGCTTTATGTTTGGGGTTGTTGTCTCACTGGAAAACAAATCTTCTCTTAAGGCAAGTGTTTTTTGCAGATGCCTTGAGGTTTTCCTGCAGGATTTTGTTGAAGTTATTTTACCCTCACAATTCTTCCAGAGCCTACTGCAAAGAAGCGTCTCCAAAACATGATGCTGCCACCACCATGCTTGTGTGTTTTTGGTAATGTGCAGTTTTCAAACATGGTGGTAAGCCTGATGACCTCCTTAGTGTTATACAACCTTCTTCCAGCAGACTACAGGTTCTTCTGCATGCACAGTTGTCTCTTTGCCACTCTCTCATATAGATGTCTCTCCCATGTACTCTGCTCTAGCTTGAAACTCCTTCAGAGTTTTCAGAGGTCTTTGGTGGCCTCCCACGCCTGTCTTCTTCTTGCACAATCTCTCTGTTTTTTGTGCATGGCCTGCTCTAGGCAGATTTTCAGCAATGCCGAACTCTTTCCATTTTTGTCGTGACAGATTTAATTGGATATTTTGTGACTTGGTTATTTTCTTGCGCTTTTTAAGCCCCCTTTTCTTGGAGCTGCTTGGAGTGTTCTTTTGTTTTCATTGTGTAGGTTAGGCCAACATACGAGCTCAGCACAAGTTGGCCCTTCCAGATAAGGTGCATTTATTTACAATTTACGACAGTCAGTTGAAAGCTCAGACAGGTGGTCTCTGCTGAACTAATTCAGTAATGATTTAGGTGTGTCACGTTAATGGGAGTGATTATTTATGCAATCAGTTATTTTGTGTTTTATATTTATAATTAGTTCACACCACTTTGTACAGATTTACTATTACTTTGACATTAAAGAGTCATTTTCTGCTGATCAGTGTCAAAAAAGCCAAAAACTTTGAGGCGTGCGTCTTACATGACACACATCACTAATGAAATAGTAGCCAATTGAGCTTTGAATCTTTAAAGTCAATTAATTTTCTTTTATTTATTTGAGAGCTATGATTAGTGAGTCAAAAATACATACCACTGCCTAAACTCATGAATTCTCAGTGTCTGGCACATTAATTTCCTTTTTCAAATTTGGCAACTCAACTAATAATATAAACAAAGGAAACATAATTTGGATTAATAGCATTTATTACACTAATACATTTAAATACAGCAATCATCACTTACTCTTTCCTAAACCAGAATTAAAGTAATACTCCTTAGTCATTAGAAATTAGAAATAAGCTATTAATATGTAAATGGTCATAGCAGTTAATAAACCTCACATTACGCAATGTAACCTTTAAGACATTTTGGCAAGCGTATCTGATTAAAGCAAACATTACCCATCAGATCTGGTTATGGCATGCTGCCATCGTGCACACATTTGTGTCCTTTCACTGGTAAATTTAATAAGAGGTTTCACTGAGTATAGGCTGGGAGACTGGATGAATTCTCTCAGAAATCAATTATAAAGGCTCCCTGTAAAAAAGCACAACCGTAAATATATCCTGGCCCTTTTCATCTTGGCATCTGCACAAGGCAGTGTGTGTTTTTTCAGAGGTGTTGGACAAAACTGAAAGACGTGTTTTCTTTCAAGTTTTTTCAACTGTGCAGTGCCCATCCCACTTAGATGCATTGCTTTATAATGGAAATTAGCAAGTCCCATGAAATGGACCGTATTATAAAAAGCCATTTCACATGTATTTTGCCAGATCATAGGAACTGAAAGCACAAACAGCTGAATGCCCAATTCAATTAACTTGTTAGCTCAGGGGGAAACGAATGAGTTCACGCAATATAATAATCTAGAGAATAAGCCCATATACGGTAGCTGTGACACCAGCATATTTGAAACACAGTGACCCGTTACTCCTGCCTCTTTTAGACTGTCTCCAATTTATATGGAAGAAGATATAAAACCATTTAATACTTTTTAGGGTATTAAGAGATTACACACACATACCCTGTATATAGTGGAAGTTGTGCCACCAGGACAGCATTTGGCCTTGTCTTTCTTTTGTCCCTAGTGGCATTCTGTGAAACCTGCTGATGTCTCTGCTCCTGCCAGGCTGTTAGCCATCATTATGTGATACAAATGTATGTATATATAAATATATACAAATATTTGGATATGAATGTTTAAATGTGTGAATATATGCATCCAGTAAGTATAGGCACATGCAGCTAGGTGACCATGGTTTGCATCACTGGTGCTTCCTATGTGTAGTTGGCATGTTTTCCCCGTGGTGTCATCCGCAGACTTGATGATGCTGTTGCCCTCATTCTTTGCTACACAGTTATAGGTGAATAGACTGTATAGCAGTGGACCAAGGGAGTAGCCTTGCGGAATGCACACAAAAAAATGGATATGTTGGTTTTTGATATAAAAAAATCGGGAGTGGTCTCCCCTAGACTTTCTCATATACTCAGATATGGGGATGGATATTTGAGAAGTAAACCACAAGACAATGATTATATTTTTATATTAAGTGCATTAGAGAACCATCACTAACAAATCAAATCAAATTAATAACATATTGAACAATTATTATTAAAGTAAAGTTAAATGAACTGGACTCTGAAGCTTCACTAATAAAAAAAAAAGTACCACTTCCATTGACCGGAAATAGCTCAAAAGTTGATAGAAATCTACGTTTTGTACTTAATACTTGTATGCAAAATTTGGTTGACCGAAGTGAAAGTGTACTCAAGTTATCGTGTTTATATATACACACACACAGACATAATTCCAAAATTGGTATTTTCTGACTCAGGGAGGTCTAAAATGTCGAGATTCATCAAAATCTCAAGGTCGAATTTTTTGGACGATTACAGTACTTTGTACACAAGAAAGTTAAAAAAAAAAAACAAAAAACAGAAGGTAGCATGGATAAAACCAAATTACAAATAATAATACAGATTGGAACAGTGTGATGGCAAAAATTATGTTTTTACAATATACAGGTATGATGTCAAGCATTTAATTAGTCGCTATGGATGACATTATTGGCATGTTACTATTTAAGATGGTGGCGTGCTGGTTTCGAAATTACAATACTTTCCCTAAAAGAAAGTAAATCAGACTCAGGGAGGTCTAAAACATCAAGATTCATCAAAATCTTGAGGTCGAATTTTTGGACGATTACAATACTTTCCCTATACTTTGTATACATGAAAGTTAAAAAAAAAACAGAAGGTAGCATGGATAAAAACAAATTAAAAATAAAAACAAATTAAAAATAATAGTAAAAATCGGAACAGTGTGATGTCAGAATTTATGTTTTTAAATTATATGTTGTCAAGCATTTGATTAGTGGCTATGAATGACATTATTGCCGTGTGACTATTTAAGATGGTGCGTCCTTTTTCTGAAATTACAATATTTTTCATATTCTTTGTATATGAGAAAGTAAAAACAAAAAAAAAAAACTTTGTCTAAAAAAAGACATTTTTAGATTGTTTTGAAAATAAGATTAGATGTAATAAACATGTAAAACTGTATTGTCAGTTTTGTCCAATGCATTTGGACACACACAAAAAAAAGAAGGGTATATAGCATTTTAGAACAAAACTCTTCACACGTATATGTGGTAGTATATGTAGTATGTAGAAATGGCAATGTGACAAAGCAGTTGGCACTTCTGTCTCACACTTCCACACGTCTGTTTTGAGTTTGCTTTTTTTCAAAGCTTATAGATTTCAAGACTAGAGTAACAGGTCACTGAACGCTGGTCACTCTAAGAGTGTGACTGATGTCACATCCGGAGTTCATGCCTGCCTTGTGCTGAATGCAGCTGGGATAAGCTCTGACTCCTAGAAACACTGAATTGTGATCAAGTGGGTATTTCTCCAGCCACCTATCCCTTCATTTTATATTATATATATATATATATATATATATATATATATATATATATATATATATATATATATATATATATATATATATATATATATATATATATATATATATATATATATATATATATATATATATATACACAAAGTATATATATATATACACACACACACATATACACACAAAAAATAGATTCTGTTAACAGGGAAATGTAAGGAAATAGGGTAACATGGAGAGCATCCTGTGAAACAGGCAAATGTGTAACAATATTTTGCGTTTACAAATTTGCTGGGAAATTTTGATTGGAACACGTTTTAACAAACTCAATGAGGAAAGAGTTTACAACAGTAAGACTTAAATGGCTATGTGGGTGCAGTGCCGATTCACCTTCTTTCTCAATAAATATGCAATATTTGCAGCATAAATCTCTAGTACAATTTAATTTTCATTATATAATACTTTTCATAATTTAATTCCTCATCACAGAATGCTTTTTAAAAACCATGTCAATGCACGGCACCTTAGCTAGAAGTACTGAGTATCCCAGCATATCTGACAGCATATTGCAATTAGGTCAGAGATGTACCAAAGCTCTGTTAATCTCATTAAAAAGTAATGTGTGTTTAGATGAAAATACGGCAGGGCAGCATTAATCTCATAACATTCTGTCCTTTGGGGTACTTCAAACTTTAGAAGTGCCATCTTACCAGGTGGTTTAAAATGAGCAGTGAGAGTTTCTCCTTTTATCACCACCATGCAGATACGCATTCAGGCTTCTGATTTAGAGTAAATGTCTAAAAAACGTGTTTGACCAAAGATTTCTGTCATTAATATCATTACACCATGAAAGATGAAACAATAAAAGGAGAGTTTTACCGACAGATATGCATGTGCTGAAATTTACTTGTATCACTCTCTTCACAACCTCACTCTGAAGAGAAAACGTATTTACTTATCTTTGTGTGGCTCATTACATAAGAAAGGAAGGCAAAGACCTATAGGAAATTACAAATGCAAGCTTTACTTCTTTCACAGAAAAAAATGGGTAACTTTTAAAGAAGAAACACTTCATATGTCTGCTGCAGTCATAAATGAACTCTTAATCACATAATGCTTTTTTTGTTATTTAAAAGTCTGTAACCCAAAAACCTACAATGGGGATCAAATTCGTCTTCACGTTTTACAGTTGCAAAGATTTCAGATGCAAAAATTGCATCCCAGTTTAAACATACTATCTTATTAAAACACTCTTGAGTGAGCATTTGATCTACTGCAGATCTGCAAAATGGTGGCAGTAATGGGATGAGTAGCAGAGCCAAAAGTAATATTCTTAATCTGAGTGAATGCAGATTTATAGTACAATACAATTTATTTTTGTATAGCCCAAAATCACACAAGAAGTGCCGCAATGGGCTTTAAAAGGCCCTGCCTCTTGACAGCCCCCCAGCCTTGATTCTAAGTGGGTGTCAAAAGAAGGGGGTCAACACGATACAATACACAGAACAGAACACAAGTAATCTTCAATACAATACAGTGGAACCTCGGGTCACAATCGTAATTCATTCCAAAACTCTGGTCGCAACCCGATTTGGTCGTAACCCGAAGTAATTTCCCCCATAGGACTGTATGTAAATACAATTAATCTGTTCTGGCCTGAACGAGCTGTATTTAAATATATTTTTTTTAAAGATTTTTAAGCACAAAAATAGTTAATTATACCTTACCATAGAATGCACAGCATAATAGTAAACTAAATGTAAAAACATTGAATAACACTGAGAAAACCTTGAACAACAGAGAAAACTAACATTGCAGGAGTTCACGCTATAGCCTTACGAACCGCTTGCTGTAAACACTTTCATTGAGTTTTCAGCACAGGGAAAAAAATTAACATTTGGAAAATCCGTAATTTATACAAAAACTAACCATAAACAACCAAGAAAACTAACCTTGCATGAGTCGAGTTCTGGCATGAAGGAAGTGAGGAGGAACTGGGTGGAGAGGAGATTACAGTTTTGAGGTAAAGTCCCTCTGCGCGATGCACGTCTGACCGAGAACAATGTACTGTACAGGGAGAGACTGAACACGTGCGTAAATCACTGGGGCGTACAAACCGGAAGGGAAACGAAAAAGAGCACAAACAGTTCACAGCAAATGCACAGGCAGAGACGGAGCACATGCGGAAATCATCGGTGCGTACAAACCGGAAGGGAAACTGGCTTGTTCGTCACCCGAGTGTGTGGTCATGAAGAGATGCAAAAGTTTGGCAAACTTTTCGGTCATAACCCGATTTGTACGTGTTCTGAGACATTCGTGATCTGAGGTGCCACTGTATAATATTAAAAATAAAAATATTACAAGTACGGAGCAGAATTTAACAGTAAATTATATCACATATATCACATAATATGATTTACAGTAGATTTGTTTAGAGTCCCGGAGACTTTGGCCATCAAGCTGCCTGCCCCTATTGGCCATTCCGCAGTTGAGACAGCGCTGGGCCAGCCAATCCGATGAAAGGACCCCTCAACCCGATGATTCCTTTAATCAGTCACCTGGCTTTAATGTGCATGTTTTACAGAATACCAGCCTAGCTAAAAAATGAATGCAACAAAGTGACTGATGATTAGCACAGGGGTGTCACTTGATCCAAACTTTAGCACTTTAACTCAGGGTATTTTCACTTTGCTTAACACAGCAATTAAAACCACATTTATATTCATTTAAAAAAATGTAGGTGTGGAGTAACTTTCAGGTGCATTTGGAGAATTGGTTAGCTGGTTTCTAGTTGCTTTATCAAAGAGTTTGCTGTGATAATTTTCTTTACTATATATTTTTGTAACAGTGAGTAATACTCAGTAATAACTGAATGTAATTGCATGTGCTAGTAGTGTACATGAAATATGTTTTTAATACATTTCACAATAATACGTGGCTAAAATTGCTTTCACAGAAGACTACTATGCCCCATAGAGATTTAAAAGTGTCAATCTAAAATTGTTGGGTGAATCCAAACATGATGGATAATGGATCACTGTGGTGTTTTCCCATTAATTTACAGTGTCAGAGAAATACTGAGTTATTATAATCTTTAGATAATGCACCCATGATGTTACCATTAGTGTAATAAAAATACTGAGGACATGTTTAGTCACTTTACCATAAAGTGCTATCTCTAATACATTTCTGCATAAGTTGATTAAATTTTTTACTTTTACAGACATAAACACATACCCACTTTGATTGCAAGCAGCAGGAGAAGTGAGCTGCTGTGAGTGAGGTTTGTGACAGATAGCACAGGATGGAGTGAAGGTATTTGAAGAGCGCTTCTCTCACTATTTAAAGCACTTTACATAAGCAGAGGGGAATCACTTCAACCACCGCCATTGTGAAGCACCCACGTGGATGATGCAACGACAGCCATCATTGTACCAGTATGGTCACCACTCATTAGCTGTTAGTTGGTGAATGGTGAGAGAGATAACCAATTAAAAAAGTTGATGATGAGAGGTGCTAGAATGAATGAGGCCAAGATGGGAAAATTAGCCAGGACATCGGGATAAACCCTACTCTTTTTCAGGGCCATCTTAACGCATTGGGCATGCTGGGCAGTTTCCCGGAGGCCCCACAAGCTCAGGGGTTTATGAATGTTGTGACTCGCTGAGTGGTTGTGTAGGTAGGGGCCCCAGTGCACCGTTTTACTCGGGGGCCTATAATGTTCTTAAGACGGCCCTGCTCTTTTTGAAAGATGCCCAAGGACCTTTAATGACCACAGAGAGTCAGGACCCTGGTTGTATGTCTCATCTGAAGGACAGCACTACATTTAGAGCACAGTGTCCCTGTCACCATACTGGTGAATTGAGATCCACATTCAGATCGCAGAGTAAGTGCTCCCTGCTGTCCTCACCAACACCTCTTCTAGCAGCAACTTAACCTTTTCCTAGGATGGCATTTCAGCATTGGCCGGGGCAAATCAGGTGGACGGCTTGTTCTAAATTGCTAGTGGTATGGCTGCTGAGAAGCCTAATAGTTTCATGAGGAGAGACAGACAGACAAACAGACATTGCAGTAGGCACTTTTCACTTTGAATGGACCTAAAAAAAAAAAAGAGGACGAGCCTGCTTGTTATACTTCACATGATTATTAATATTCAATAAGCTGAATGCCATTACACAACTTATAATTAAAAACTCGGCTGACGCCTTTACTCATTGTGACCTACAACATCTCAATACATGGTATTTGGATGCATCTTTACAGATAGAGTATAGAGGGGTTAAGTGACTTGCTTGGGGTCACTCAATTTCAACAAAAGAGGCAATGTAACTAGAAATCTTTTGTTTTTTTTATCTCCAATAACTTAAAATGCCACTTAAAATGACTGATTTAACCATTAGCATTAAAATACACCAATGAAGACTGCTCATCATTTATCAATTTTCATTACAATGTTGAGGCAGGGCAGGCCTGAAGATGACTCCTACAATTTGTTTGTCTCCTCTTTATGATGCCATGTATTATACTCTCAGATGAATGCAGGCTACTCACTTCCATGGAAGTAAATGGAAAATAAATAAAATGGGCAGTAATGAGAAATGGAAATATTGAATTTTTTTCGGTGGAGGGGTGTTGTTTTCATTGACATTGAATTCCCCGAAAACATTGCATACAAACAGTCAATTTCATCTGCCTTTTAATTTTTTTACAGGAACAAATAATTGAACAATTAATAAAATGTGCCTTTACAGGGTCTCATTACTTTGTACCTGTTGTCGAAAATCTATAAGAATTCTGCACACCTCGAGAGAAAGTAGTTTATCTTTATTCTGTGATTAATAGCCTAATTAAGTGAGTTCTAAAGTAAAGCTTTTCCGCACACCCTGCTTCACTCAAGCGTTCTTTCTATATAATAGCCAATTTACCAAAATATATATAATCAGACAAGGCCGGACAACAGCAATTTCATTTTAACTTGCCAGTGGGTAAGTGAAAGCTGTGTTTCTTCTTGTCCTCTTTCTTCCAATCCTGCTTAATTTCTTAAAGATTTACTTCAAACTATTACACTTCCAAGGGCATTTGTGCTGCTTTTTTTTTTTTTTACCGTTCAAACTGCAAGTGCAGTGGAGTGAAATGAAGGATCGCTTGTGCTTGATATCACTCATGTGAGGTACTCTAGCCCATTTTGTGACATTGGAGAAGTTCCTAAATCAGACAAAATGCCCTCAAGAGATGGATGGCAGATAAAAGATACTCGTTTTTAGATTTTTCACTCAGTTAAGGGCTCAGCATGCTGTATGGTGGGTTACACGGTGGCACGTCGATTAGCGTCGCAATTTCATAGCTACAGGGACCTCCTATTTACATTTCCAAATTCTATGCCTGTAGTCAATCCGTACAACTCAAATGGCTCAGAATGATTGAGAGTCTTTTACATAAACTGGTGTCCTCATCCTCAGTTGGCTCTTGTCTTGTGCTTAGTACTGCTGGGATGGACACCTGGACTGGACAAAATGTGTTCAGAAAAGTGCAAATAAGAAGCCATTCCATAACAGTATCCTTTGTTAAAATCTATAGAAAAAACATTGCCACTGAATAGCCCACAGTGAATTTATTCGATCTACAGTACATTAGCCTCAAGAAATCAGTCACAATTTAAAGCAGTGCTTTTCTTGATGAACAACATCACCAAGTGGGGTTTGCAGAACAGAAATAAAACAAAAGCTCTAAAATCACTGCTATTATTTTATCAGTGAATAATTATGCAGGTGGTACGTACAAATATACATCATTACATGCATATAGTGACGAGTAAAACAATTTGGGCGAAACTGAATTTGCAGTGAAACTCCAAGTTTCATGGTGTCTCATTTCCGGTACAATTTGTGTCATTCACACAAGAAGAAAAGGGTTTAGTTCCTCTCTGGAAATGTTTTCATGTGTGAATTCTGCCTATCATCTATATACATTGTCACACACGGGCAGCTAAAGGGCCCAAACGAGTGTGAAAGTACGAACAATGGGGGAACAGGACAGAGTACTAATGCTTTTTTCTTATCATCAATGGAAAAACAGAACACCAACAACCGTAAAATACCTCGATTCCACACGATCTTCCGGCTTCCAATATAATAAGACATCACTCCTGTCCCGTAACGAGCTCGTCAGTTCCGGTCCGAAGAAAATGACTTCACTTCCGGCTTTATCTGATGACATCGGCTGTCCACCGAAGAAGACATTTCCACTTCATCATTTCCCGCCAATCCAGTTCCATTTATTGTTTGTCCTACTTTCTCTGTACTTATATAAAACGCCTCAGAAATCTCAATGCCTCTTTTGAATGTGTTTTTGTGCCATTTTCAACCCAACTCTAACAAAGAGAAAACGAAGCCCGATATTATACAAAGAATTCCACCAACCCTTAATGGCATTTCTGTGCCTTTTTATCATTCACAACATATATAAAATATATATATGAAATGCAAAAATGACTAATTCACTCACTCAAGGCTGTTGCCTGTTTAGCTAAAAAGCTGAATTTTGGCAGGATTGTACATCTAGGGCAGTAGGTTTCCATGAAGAATGGACATTTTGAACACATTGAACTATCAGTATTCAGGGGTAAATGGAAAATAAATAAATAAATAAATAAAATGGGTAGTAATGAGAAATGGAAATATTGAACTTTTTCAGTGGAGGGGTGTTATTTTCATTGACAATGACCCATTGCCCAAAAACATTGCATAACCCCCTACTAGAAAAAATAAATATCCTGAACTCTCTAAAATACTTTAACTGATTTGATTGAAATTTGTTGACAATATAGAAAAAAGAATGCTAGACCACCTGTGTGTGTTTTTTATTGTCTATATTTGTTAATAATAATGCTGTAATGAGTGAGCTGTTCTTAGTTAAGTAAAATAAGGCCAAAGTGGAAGAACAAAAGATTGACAAAGCCTCAAAGAAGACGTGCTTCGCAAGTTGTCTTGGGTACGTACAGGATTTCTTATTCTAACTGCTTCTTCTTACTCCTCATAATGCTGTATGAATTACATACAAGTTCTGTAGGAATGGATTGGGGTTATGGGTGTCTCCCTTGGATTGTTGATGACGATTATATGTATACATATGTACATACACTTTGAACAACAGGGTAGGTGATGGGGACCCTTGGAGGTGAAATACATGCAATATTGTAGAGGACTGGGATGTCCCCTTGGTTGTCAGACTGCAAGATCTCCAGTTCACAAAGCAGAAACAGTTCACCGCTGGTACAGTGTACTGGCCCGCTTCAAGCCCTGGGTGCAACACAAGCCAGCAGCATGCCTTACATAACCCAATAAAGTACATGGTTCACCATACTATTTCATTTCATGTGTTCTTTTCTGTGCATTGCATGTAACATTCAATTAACTGCACGCCAACAAGTAAATAGGTAGCCTGTAAATGTCATATGTTATAAGTTAAAACATAACAGATCAAAGATTACATTCAAATCTGAGTGAATCTACCATTTTTACAAGATGTGCTACTGGTGAAATTATATTCATATCCAAAATTCCAGTTATTCCTAGTAATTCTCAGTTTCAATTAAAAGAATACAGTTTTCTGTAAAATTGTATTTTGCAGTGACAATCGGTAAAAGCCAAGGTTGGTGAGTAAGAAAAGCACAAATTGATTTATGGCAGGAATGATTTGCTCATAGGCAATTATATCTAGCATAATCAAGAGTAAAGAGGTCATTTGAACTAATAATATTAGCCCCTGGTTAAAAAAAAAATAAATATCAAATACTGTATACAGAAAACTACTCAATTAGTTATACAGTACTTGATATATCCAATTAACCAATGGTACAATAACTGAAGCACTTTGTCTTAGGAAATTTCCCAGGTAACACTGCTAGTTTAGCTAAGTACTGTAAAGATCTGTAGTGAAAAAAGGAAAACACCAGGAGCCTCATGCATAACGCCGTGCGTAGAATTCGCACTATAACATGGCATAAGCACAAAAGCCGAAATGTGCTTACGCACAGAAAAATCCAGATGCAGGAATCTGTGCGTACTCCAACTTCCACGTTCTTCTGCTACATAAATCCCGATCAGCGTGAAAACTAACACTCGTGCACGCGCTTTATGTCCCTCCCCAACTCCTCCCAGAATTACGCCTCTTTGAATACGCAAATCAATATAAATCGCCCTTAAGCTCGGCCTTCTGTGAAAAGACAATGGGAAAAGCACAGGGGAAAATATAAGAATTTCAGTGAATACCAAGTGGAGGCAAAGGAAAAACATACTATTTGTTCAAATAAGCTGTGGTATAATCAACAAAAGGAAGTTGATCGAGTGACATACGTGTTGGAGAAACTTGAAAGCTCACGTTCACAAAGTCGCACAGTGCCGGAAATAAAAAAGAAGTCACATATCAAAGTCGCCGTGAAAAGCCGAGTTGTAAGCCCACTGTCTGAGTGTCACATAAAAGCTTATTAGGGTACAGAGAAAAAAAGGCACACAGTGAGGAAAAAGCACGAAATGTCAACTTCAATCTCGACATTTCCACTTTAATCACGTAGTTTATTTTGTCATTAAAGTAGAACATCATAAACTTCATCTTAAAATCGTTTAATTAACCAGTTTCTCAAATCACATCGTAATTAAAGTAGCACGTTAAATGCTTTGATTTGTATTTGATCTTCTACTCGTATGTGATCTATGTGTGTGAATCACTACTTGCTTTTTAAACTGGCTCTCTTCCTCCAACTGAACACAGAATCCATTACATTTGTGATATTACAGCTCTCTGAATAACTAAAATACTGAGATGAATACATGATATCATTTTCATGATGATAGGAGTTAAAGCACGTTATTAAACATGTGTTTCACTTCGATGAAATAATTTATTGCAGCAGTACTCAGGGGCGGCTCTAGGCTTGTGGTGGCACTGGGCAGAGGAAGAATCGGTGGCTCCTTCGCCCGCCAATGTCAGTAAGGTAGCTTATGCACGGTGGATGGCCACGTCTGTTGTAGACACTGCATAGCCGTCTCGTGCTCATGACAAAAGCGTTTAACTTTTGTCGAAATTTGTCAGTGCATTTTTAGCTGTGTTGTTATTTTCTCTTTCTGTTTTATATTCAATATATACTGGCGTAGCCGTCACTGCAGTCCTTGCTTTTCTTTGCCCAAATAACTGATCGGCACACAATCAGCTCTGTAATAGAAGTTAAGCCATCTGTAAGCTTAGCGCCGATTCTTCAAAACATTTAAGGAACATTGAAATATCTTCGTAGTACATGTTTAATTATTCTATCCTTAACGACACTCCCAGTGAAGAATATAGATTATTTAAATGAAGTTAAAGTTTTATCTGTATAATTTAATAAACATATTTTGCTGCATTTCACCTTAAAAATGATATCGTCATTATATGTAAATAAACGCTTTATAAAGTGGTTCAGGTTGTGCGATATTATAACTATAGTGCAAGTTTACAGTGGGGGGATTGTACTTATAAGTACAAACAGTTCTACAAGGAGCACTTGATTGAATGCATTTAAAGTTCTTGGGATTAAACTGTTTCTGAACCGCGAGGTCTGTACAGGAAAGGCTTTGAAACGTTTTGCAGTGGCTGAGACAGCATGTACTTAAAGCTGTATACCAATGATACTCTTTCCGATCAGCTGCTGCTGTGATTCACACTCAGATACAGTGATATACATACTCCGAGTGGTGTAGTGACAGTAATATGGAAAAAGATGATCCGCTGTGGCAACTCCTAACGGGAGGAGCTGAAAGAAGACGAAGAAGAAGAAGAAGAAGGAGAAGTGAGAGTAACAACGTTAAAGCAGTTATGGTATTTGGAATACTATGGCTGTTCCCTCTACCATTATATTGTTACAAGTTAATTACAATCAGATGCGTTACACTAATAAACAATATGCGATTAGTTTCAGTGTATTTATAAAGCCGCATCAGGAAAATAAAGGAGTAACCACACAGGAACAGTAGCACTGCATTAATGCTGGGTGCCGCAAGTCTGCAAAACCGAGCGGACAACTTGCGTATGACAAGGTATGAGGTACCGTGGAAAAGTGCGTGGCTTTACGCCAAAAAGTTTTATATATCGCGATTCGAACGTGGAAAAGTTCTTACGCAACATTTCTGTGTGTACGCACCGTTTATACATGAGGCCCCAGAAGTGTTAGGTCAGTAGGATTGATCAGTTGCTTGATAACAATGGGGGGTACATATCTGTGGAGTCGTTTGTGTTTTATTAGCCCTGTTCAGATGGGATAAGCTTTCAGGATGTATATCTGTAATGTCACTGTTATCACAGAAGCAATACCTAAAAGTGTATTGGGCTCAGCATGAAATATACTGTACACCTATATTATGTTTCAAAATCAACTAAACTACAGTATGTGCCAATATTCGGTGCTGAATCTCAACACAAAAATATAGGCATTATATTACTTGCAGTATCTTTATTTTATTTTTATTATATATAATTTTATTTTATTATCTTTAATTTATTAAATAACTTTATGTATTTTATTTATGTGGATGGGATAACTGGAGCATTTGATGAATGCTACCTATGAAGGGTGAACAGTCACAGTATCTTGCACAGTCACATTTTTGCTCCTAATTTCAGAGAAATGTTGCTCAGTGGTCATTCATTAACATCACAACTGCATTTAACTGGCTTTGTCGATTGTCTCGTATGATTTTGACTTTTTGCTGTTTGTATTTATTGTGTGTGCTGTTTATCGTCTAACCTGTCATATTATTGTCATTACTCTGTACAAGACATGCTAGAACCCCATTGTACTATGTACATGCAACAATAAAATTAACCTCAAAATTCAAATCCCACATGGGCAGTGAAATTTGTTGCAAATGTCACACAGATGTCGTCCTGGCTGAAATTTGAACCTGGAACTCTTAAGATGTGAAGCAGCAAAACTGTTCTCTGTGCCTCCTCTGTGCCCACTTGGTTCCTTTTCATTCGTCACAAAATCAATGCTTATTTGTTTTGTGCACAAACACTTTTTATATATCATGCATATCGGCACATGAATATCAAAATCTGTAACCCAAATGCAGTTTTGGGAGAGTGAGAGAACAAATTATCCAAGAAGAGATAAAAATGGACAAGTGAAGGGCCCAAAGGGGCTGAGAGAAGTGTGAAGAATAACAAGCTATGAAAAGCATAGATCAATCACGTCTCTGTAATCAGCCAAACAGGAATGAGGTGTGACTTAGAAGAGACCACAAAAGAAATCTGCAGGCTCTGTCGAGACTCTGGTGAAAAGGAGAAATCCAAAGATTGCTAATAGCTTCCAGTTCAGTAAAAAATTGACAATGACATTTTGTTAAATATGCAGCATTGTGGCCGAGTAGCTAACATAGCTGTCTTATAGCTACAATCTCATGGGCTAATAAGAGTAAGGTACAGAATAAATGCCAAGTTCCAGTTATGTAAAGGACCAGAAGTTGCAGGGTTCTAAGTATAGAGAGGAAGCAACTTCATGTGACCAGGGGCCTCCTCTTCCTCTATTCTAGCTGAAACAATGGCACACATTGTTACTAACTGTGTTACATGGAAATCAATGGCACAAAACATGTCCTTCTGGTCCCCTAGCTATGTAAAAAGATCCCACTAAAACGTCAGTATTCATTCTGGAACCTTTTTCTTGAGAACATTCACAATGAAGAAATATTTTGGAAGCTCTGAAGAGCACCAGAGCTGGCAACTTGAACGTCTTGGGCATTACACACAGTATTGACAAGAGGACTAAGACTGACTGACTGACCAACTCTTTATCTGCAGTATTACCTTTCATTTAAAAAATGGTCACACATTGACATAGTTCAAATCATAAGCAATGCCTGTTATGCTGTGCCATTAACCCCATAATTTACCAGGCAGGCAAATGAGAAACCAATGTTTTTAGGTTCTGGGAAGAGATTATTTGCAGAAACTTAAAATAACTGACAGGAAGACACCATCTGGAGTGAAGACTGTGACCTAAATTGACACAACGAGAAAACCTCCCCTAGTCTGGACATGGAAACAACTCCTTTATTCAGTGGTTCAAAGCTTTTCTTAGCTGAGGGAGTGATTAATGTTGTAAATTTTAAAACTGAATTAGACTCTGGGCTTTGAAATAGTTATCTGACACCCTAAAAGATGGTGTCCAGCATATTAGAGGGACAAGTGGTCCTCAGCCTTTTGATACCGAGATATAACAGGTCTGTGATGGCCTTTTCTGTCTGGCGTTGCACACGTGCTTTGTTAATTCAGAAAACATGTTTCTCCATTATAGACAGACATACGTAAGTCACTGAAACCTGCATGAAGTGGAGTGCTATTCCATTTGAGGAAGACATTCTCCATTGCCTCAACCCAAGACTGCATCTTGTTCACAGAATGCCAAGTTCCTACTTTTCTTTGTGGTGATGCAAATGTTAGACTGTATGTCATTCTCATACCAGCTTTATCCAGTTAAGTGTCATAGGTGGCCAGAGCCGATCCCAGTAGTATCGAGAACCAGATCTGAACAAGGCCCCAGATAATCACGGGACATACTTGCACTCAACTAATTTGAAATTATCAGTTAACCTAACCTTCATGACACTGGGGATGTGCAATATTAGGATCTGTGTACCACCATGCTGCCCTTACACATACTTATATATGAGTTGTTCACTTACTTTTAAAAAGAAAAGGTTAAATATCATGGAACCACAAGGGTTAATACTTCCTTACAGCTCAAGGGACCTGGGTTCAGTTCTCAGCTCATTCTCTGTCTGTGGCTACATTCTGTGCAGCTTGTCTTTCATGGTTTGCTCCCACATACTAAAGATGTACTTATTGGTATGTGTAACTGTGTTCTCCAATAGACTGTCATTCCATTCACATTTTGTGCTTCCCTTCTGCTTAGTGGTAGTAAGATAAGCTCTTGGATCCCACAAATCAGAACCAGAAATGTCAGATTTTGAAAAAAAGGTTACGCACACAAGTCGCACCTACAAGGCTCTGGTAAGGGGACACCTCCGCTTTAAGAGCCTGAGGAGTCACAGACACTAGTGTCTTCTTTTTTACCTGTAGACCAGAGGACGAGTCCTGAGATGAATTCTGACGTAACTTCCAGGTATTGCCCAGAGGTTGAGACTCTTCCACCTCAGGACCCATTTAAAGAACGCCGACACCAGAAGTCAGCATTCACTGACGAACACACCTCTGAGAAAGATGCATCTGTGACAAGAGAAACTCCTACTTGAGAGAGATGAACCTAAAAAGGAGTGACTAATAGACGCCCAGTAAATTTTGTTTGACTGTGTGGTCCTGTTTTCCTTGACTTCACCTTCACTAAATGAGGTGCTTAGACAGACCCAAACCTTTACGATCTACCCGTTACTTTTAATTTTAGCACATAAAAAACTGAGGACTGCCAAAGTGTAATAATGGTAAAGTGTGGTGTCATGAAGATGTTCTTATTTCCATTTTTTTCACCTCTTTCTCCATCTCTTTCTTTCTTTCACGACCTTATTCAGTCATTTAAGTTTTGCTGAGTGACCAAATGGATTTCCAACTGCCTAATGCTTACTGACTCAGCCTTGCATGTGTTTTTAAAAAATACATGCAGCAATTATAAAGTAATAACCAATTCAGGTCTTTCCTTACAAATCTTTTTCAAAACACAACTGCAGCCACTTATTAAACAGCAGGCAGAAGCGGGCATGACGTCACTGCCACTTGGCATTTCTGCAATGGTGGAGTGTCACAGGCTAAGCAGCATTTAAGTGCCTTGGCTGCATGTTTGGGAAAGCAATTGGAGTGTTACTGGCCATTTACTAGAAGCTGTAATTGTCAGAACCTAACTCCTCGTGTACGCCGGGCATGGAGTAACATGGCAAGAGTAAAGGCCTGATAGCTTGCAGCCACAAATTCACTGACATTCAGGAACATTTGTTTTGATAGATTAAATGGTTTTACAGCACGGCTTTTACAATCTGGGGACATTCAGAAAAGAAATAGATAATACCAATTACTTTGAAATAAAAGGCAACTTTTTTTTAAAAAAAGACTGACATTCCTCCAGCACTGTTCTATTTCTGCACTAAATAAAGACGACTTAAATGTAATTACTTTGTCTCAGAGAACATGAACGAAGAAGAGTGTTTATTTACTTGCTTCTCATTATTACACTGCAAAAAACAGCAGCAAAGACTACTGTTTTTCTGGAATAGTCAATAATAAAAATACATACTTCATTAAGAGAGCTCTTTGTCATTATATTTTTGACTAGCTCTGCTACTTGTTAAAGACGGGTTGAAATCCAAGTAATAAATGTAGACCTCAGTGTTAAGATTTACAGTGCACCATGCAATACATATGTCTCTGTTATATACCATTTGTTATGGGATTTGCAAAAGCAGTGTTAATGTTTGAGATGCGCCATCTGTTGGAAGGGCAAACGCAGTACAGCTTATAAAAATGTTTGTAAGGCACCATCATCAGGCATTATTTTTTTTTTTTTTTCTCCAGCCGTCTGGAGTTTTTTTTGTTTTTTCTGTCCCCCCAGCCATTGAACCTTACTCTTATTCGATGTTAATTAATGTTGATTTATTTTGTTTTATAATTGTGTCTTTCATTTTTCTTTTCTTTAATATGTAAAGCACTTTGAGCTACTGTTTGTATGAAAATGTGCTATATAAATAAATGTTGTTGTTGTTGTTGATCTGTGGGAGACTTAGCAACTGGATGGAGACACAGATACTCAATTTTTTATTAAGGTGGATAGAAATTCTATATGAACCAGTGGATGTTCAACCATCCTCTGAAATTGTGTTCATCATCAAAAGCGGATTAAGGATCCAAAGAAGGATCAGAAGACAATGTGCCAAATTAGAATTATCAATTAACAAATGGCTGACTCCTAGCAGAATGTAGACTGTCAATAGAAGGGCAATTTGGACACAGGGAGAACATGGGAGCTCCATATGGAAATACACCAGGCATCTTTGTAATAGCTGTGTATTTTTAAAACTGAAAAATTGTAATAAAACTTAGTGAATAAATGCCAAACCAGTCACTGTTTCTACATTACTATATGCCATGGCAATGGAGAATGACTCACATTACATCCGATATCTGAAGTATTCATTTTATTAGTGATTATTGAAATACAGTGCCTATAAAAACCTACAGATGTATACAACATTTCAGTTTTATCTTGCTTTAACTACCATTTAATTCTTTTCACAACAACAATAAATAAAATAAAAGTTATTTAATAAATTATCCAGCTAAGATACTGCAAGTAATATAGAAAGAAACACTTTCAGAGAAAAAAAAGAAATGTGAATAAATATCCAAAGAATTCATCTCTGTTGCCAAGGCTCTCAAGGATTCAGGTGTGCCATTCACTCTAAATAACCAATGCTAATTACATGCAAACTGATCTGCAAACCACAGCTGAGGAGCAGTAACTGTTAGGGATCTTGTCTTTTCATTTACTGGTCCATTTCAGCTTTGCTCCACTGAATTAGTTTATTAACTACTCTGCGTGTAAACCTGTTCTACCGAGCCAACCACTAGACGCTTCATTTGTTTGGTGCAAATTGATCTTCGCCACAGTGGTTAGACAAGGCAAGTACAAGAACCGAATGCATCGTTAAATAATGATTATAAATTCATTGCAAAAAGCACCTGGACTCAGAAAGCCTCTTTCTTCCTGGATTGAGAAGTTAAAAGGAACTGTATGAAAAATCATGAAGAAATGGTAGCTTAGGAAGTCTTAAGCTTCATACACATCAGACTGTGCATCCATTTGTCTTTAAGTTGCATTTTGAAATTGCAACTCTCTTTAACATCTTGGCTGTTAACTGTTTTTCAGTTCAGGTTTGCATGGTGTTGCAGTGCTTATTGATTTTGCCATAAAGCTCTAGTTTCTAACTACAGGCCAGATAATGCCTGTGTGGAGTCTGCATTTTTTTCTTATGCCTGGAGGGGAGCAGACAGAAAGATTGTTGATAAAGGAAAGTGAAATCATAAATGGAAAACAGGCAAGCAATTCTAAATCGAATATAAACATCAGATCCAAATACTAACCTAGTTGAGATGGAAAAGTTGTCGTAATCAGAAGTAAAACACACACACAGACATGCGTGAGGGAGTTTTCAGGGTTTTTTCCACTAGCCTTTCAGTTTATAAAGCGTCAAATGTGTGACATCACAACAATCACACCCCAGCAACTGACCAATACATCCCTAAAATGATGTATTCAAAATGAATAATAAACGCTAGGAAACAATACGTTCAAAATTGACATGATTCAAAGCTTATAGAAAGCTTACAGAAAGTTTTTCAAAGCTCAAAAATATGCTAAGTCGCCATACTGTACTGTACTGTCTCTGCAGGGCTTTTTTACCAGGTAGTCTGGTTTTTCCCTTTTAATATCCCCATAGGTAGGTGAACTAACCAGTCTAAATTAGACACTCTGTCTATGTCTATGTCTATGTCTTACAATTACTTGGCGATCCCATCCCTTCATGATTTGACCCAGCAGCTGATATGGCTAGGATTGACCCTGGTTCCTCACAGTTCTAAAATAGATTAAGCTTGTTTGAAAATTATGGATGGATGGACTAAATTTCTAAGCTTAGAATGCTGCAAACATTTACAACTATTTATAGGTTACTGACAAAGTTAGTAACATTTTTGAATAATTGATAGATACCAATTAGTTTGAATGTTGAGCTCATTAAGGTAATTAAGCATTTAACATCTTATAAAGCTTCTGGCCAGGTATAGAAATGCAATATGTACTGCATAGGCATGTATCACAAATAACAGAGTGAGCAGGAATAACAATGACCAGAAGATGAGTGTAGATGTAAACAAGCCAAACTCTGTTACTTGCCAGTGAAAAGTTTAGACAAGAAACCTGAAATTCGTAAAGATACTGTACTTAATTTATTTTAACTGGGAAAATGTTTTCGGAAAGTAGACATCTTTAAATACAAACTCTGTTACACAATCGAGTATCAGACACTGTGAAGCATTACTGGTTGGACCTTCATGTATGTCTGCCCAGTGATGTCTCAATGTGACTTCCAGATTACTTTTGTGACAAGGTAAGAAATACTTGGTATACTTAAAGGAATACTCCACCATTTTTTTAACGTGTTACTTATCCCTCATACTTTATAGTGATGGCTGAGAAAAATGTTCAATTTCAAATTTTCATGCAGAATAAATGAGAAAAAATATAAGATATAAAATGGTGACTAATGATGTATAACAACAAATGTTGGGTATCCAGTTGTAGGCACATAATGTGCAAAACGCAGGCTTTTTTGCTAGATATTGTTAAACAGATGATTCAGAAAACATCATTGTAAACAGTAAACGAATGCCTCATGGGATTGCCGTTCCCCCTCATTCATTTGTCAAGACTCCAGTCTTCAGTTATGAAGGGCATTCTCAAAAGGCTTTAGGTTCCAATTTATGATGGTCCCTGATTTTTCAAATTTAAGACATTTTAGCAAAAAAAACACGTGTTTTGCTTATTTTGAGCATATGACTGGATAACTTTTGAATTATTTTTTCTCATCTTTTCTAGTAAAACAGCATTGGCCACTATTCCTTTTTATTATTTCACACTTTTTCTCTTCATTTGGCATGAAAATATCAGATTAAACCTTTTTTTCAGCCATCAGTACAAGTTACATGGGGTTAGTAATAAAAAAAAAAACGTTTTGGTTGGAGTATTTAATTAAATTCAAAATGAAGTTGATAACAATGCCAAAATATTATAACATTGAGAAAATAAGAGTAGAATGAAAAACAGACCTCAGAACTGAACTTATCCTCCTCAAAGACCAAACCACCAGTTGAAATCCACAGAAATAAAATGTGGACATGAACGTTAGTAGGCTTTGCGGCCTAGGAACCAAGTTACTTGAACTATTCTATAACATTTCAGTAATTTTTTACCTCTCTGATGCTGACCTTTCTGATCATAAAGCAGGCCATTAGGATAGCAATTGACGAGAAGAATTCATAATTAATTGCAGAATTACGGTATTTGCGGATTCCTCTAGAGTGCCTCTTTCTCTTCCCAGATTTGGCTCAAAAGCTAATCAGCATATCCTCATCTCATAACAGGCTTAAATTTCGAGTTTGCCATTTTCCCGTCTAGCTGTTTTAGCTCTAGACCGTCCTCAAGAAACTGTGACACACTGACACACACTCAGAGACAGACAGATAGACACACACCCATCATCGAGATATCAATGTTTACAGTGACAGTGTCCCAAAAATGTTGAGATCTGTTGAAAACCGGAGGTCAAAACTTTAGACGAATCTAAAGCTTTCTCTCCTACCCCTCAGACAATAGGTTATGGTGGAGTAGGGTGCAAAGCAAAAATAACAACACAAGAAAAATAAAGAATATCCAACCACAGCCAAATGCAGATGGAAAGATACAATACTATGCATATATTGAGTGGTGAGTCTCTTGTTCGGGGGGCAGTAATTCAGTTCTAGGACATTGCCTGGGTCTTCTCCACTCTACGGCCTGGCGTTAAGAAATGTCACAATTCCTCTTGTATTCTGTAAAATTCAACTAAACATGTCTGGTATTGGGATGAGCAACTGGTTGTAAAAATTTCTGAAGGGGGCAACCAGTCAACCTGGATGAACCCAAAAAATGCCATTAAACTGGCACACAGAGAATTTGCTTAAACACAGATGTGGAAGACATTGTATAATACAGTACATAGATAGCCATAGTCTTTTTATATTAATTATCCGATTTCACTGATTTTTCTCCTAAACCCACTTTTTCTAATGGGCTATTGTCAGTAAGTAGACAATGTTTAATGGCAGCCTCAGACCCAGGTAGCAACAAACTAGAATAGAGTTGGATCATCAGGCCATTCCTAAGAATACTCAAAGCTCAGACAAAACAATGAACCTAATGAGGATGTGGAAGGAAGCCAGAATACCAAGAAAGGAATATTGCGAGCAACAGCAACCAAGCCAGGAGTCAAAGCCTGGACTGTGGAGCTTTTAATCAGGAGTGCTAACATTCAAACTATTGTACACACTGATATGCAGTGAAAAACATTTTTAATATTTCTTTTATAAAAATAATAAAGTTAATAATCATAGCTTAGTAATAGTAATTTAAAGGAAAAGAACAGCGGTGGGTTGGCGTCCTGCCCGGGGTTTGCTTCCTGCCTTGCACCCTGTGTTGGTTGGGATTGGCTCCAGCAGAGCCTGTAGTTAGGATATGGTGGGCTGGATAATGGATGGATGGAGGAAAAGAAAACTATTGAAGTAAAACAGCTGAGATCTCATAATCAGATTAAACATTATGATCAGCAGAGGGAAAGATAAACCTCAAGAGATTTGTAAACTAACAAACACAAAGGCCAGCGTTCTCCCAATAGAAGGAGACAGGTTGCAAATTTTTTGCAGCCCAATTTGTTGCCACTTGTTTTTCAGCGTTCATCTTATAAAGAGATGAACCTGGATGTTTTTTTCTTTGCCCATGTTTGATGTAGCCTTCTACACTGCATCTCCAGCCATCATTATTAATATCTGAAAAGTAAATTGCTTGACTCGCCTTGACTGGCAGACAAAAGAACATTGTGAATGGTGTGAATGGGTGTTCACGTCAAAGTCTCTGATGGAGAATCAGTACTTTAGGCTTCATTTTAAGAACTATACTCTCCTATTGAAATCTCGACCTCTTGAAATGCGGTTCATAATTATAAGATGCGGCTACTTTGTTGAGAAATACAGTTTTGAGGCTTAAAAAAAATATCAGGAGTGCAGTATTAAGTCAAGAAATGAAGCATGACATTTTTAACTTCTCAGAATGGTGTTCAAATGAAAGCACTACACCAAGTTACAAATTATTAGTGGTGATTCAGCATTTTAACCAAAAGTCTGTGCTTGGTTAGACATATCAACACACCAAAATCTCCATTACCTACGTCAGGAGATGAGTTAGGAGGCCTTCCCTTTTCCCCCTGCCCATGCTACTTGAATTTGTTAATTTAGTTCCTTTTAAATGTAATTAGTTGATGTGCTATTTAGGTTCCTGCATTTAAATTGTGTTTACAGTGCTTATTGGAAATATTTGTTCCCCACTGAAATTTTAACTTTTATTGTCTGTTGGATTTAATTTGACTATTATGACCTATGACACTAATTAACAGAAAAAGTTAAATTAGCAATTAACAGGAAAAAGTTCATTACAAATATAAGACATTCAGTCCCTTCAAATCAGAATTTAGTAGATGAACTTCTGGCAGCCATGATGGCTGGGAGTTTGTGTGCTCAGGTATCTGCATGCTGCCATTTTTCCCCATTGTCTTTTACAAAACTGCTCGAGCTCTGCCAGGTTGCAGGTTGATTGTGAGTGAACAGCCTTTTTCAAGTCCAGCCACAGACTCTGACTTGGCCACTCCAAGACATTAACATTAATTGTTCATGGCTACGTTTACATTACCAGGCTGAAGTGACACAAATTGGTGGTTTTCACGCAGAAATCGTGAGTCGTGGTCTCATCATTGGTGGTCCCTTACACATACCCACACATCTCTTGGTGCAGCACTGACAGCAATAGCTGCAAAAACAGCAAAAGCTAGACGTCTGACTCTTTTTCACGTTCTCAGACTTATCATGTAGAGGTAATTAACTGTTTGCCGTCCTCCAGAGCAAAATGTGATGCATACAGTAGGGTGCTCATTTTGTTGGTTTTAATACCATGAATTGTCTCACAAATATGAAGGTTTATGTTGTCGGTGACACAGATGTATCAACGTCCACATGCGTGCCACTACAAAGGACAGAAATGCCTTACCCTTGAAATGTCATCTCACACCCCAGGTTGAGAAACACTGCTGTAATGTGTCTATTCATCCTTTATTGTTGCATAATAAATAGCCTTTGTTAAGGTCTTGATTTGTAGCATTACTGTAAATGACCAAAAGACGTACAGTGGAACCTCAGCTCACGACCATAATTCGTTCCAAAACTCTGGTCGTAACCCGATTTGGTCGTGACCCGAAGTAATTTCCCCTATAGGATTGTATGTTAATACAATTAATCCGTTCCAGACCGTATGAACTGTATGTAAATATATTTTCTTTTTTAAGCACAAAAATAGTTATTTATACCATAGAATGCACAGTGTAATAGTAAACTAAATGTAAAAACATTAAATAACACTGAGACAAACACCCCAGCTCCCTGCTCAGTAGCTCGCTCGCTCTCAGCTGCATGTGAGCCTGCGCTTGCTCTGACTCTCTCTCTCTCTCTCCTGCACCGGCTTACTCCTCCTGCTTCCTGCCTTCTCCTGCAACCTCCCATTCTTTCCTGTTCTCTTCTTTTTCCCTTTAGCCGACTCGTGCTTCTATTTATGAAGAGGCATGGTAGTCGTGGCAATCAGCAGCTCCTGTGAACAATTACGGATGCAGACCGCTTCTGACCTGTGCACTTAGGTGAGTAACATCAAGAACTCCTCGGGAACTTCTTCGGCCACACACGACCACGCGAGTGCGGTGATTATTTATTAAAACTGGCCTTTTTGACGGAAGCTGTGGACCCGCTATACCACAAGAGAAAGCTGGGTTGAGAGGAGGTTACAGTTTTGAGGGAGAGTTCCTCTGCGTAATGCACCGAGAACAATGTACAGTACAGGGAGAGACTGAACACGTGCAGAAATCATCGTCACGTACGAACCAGAAGGGAAACGAAATAGAGCAAAAAGAGTTCACAGCAAATGCACAGGGAGAGACTGAACACGTGTGGAAATCATCGGCGCATACAAACCCGAACAGGCTTGTTCATCACTATCTATCTATCTATCAACCGAGTGTGTGGTCGTGAACAGATGCAAAAGTTTGGCGGACGTTTTAGTCGTAACCCAATTTGTACGTGTTCAGAGATGTTCGTGAACCGAGGTTCCACTGTATTAGGAGGCAGTCCTTTTGTGAAATGTCATTGATGCCTTTAGGGCTGGCATGTTTAATAATGTCGCCTGATGCAAAGTGCATTTTTTACCACACCCAAAAACCCACTTACATATATTTTAACTAATCATGAGACAATACTCTTAATCTTTATATAATAAATCTTGCGATAGAGACCTTACAATACAAGACTCTCAAGATACAGTGCATTCTCAGAAAAGACAAAGTAATACAACAATTAAAAGCAAACAATATATATTGTAGCGTGATGGCCAGGTTGAAGCCCGGCAGAGAAAGAGGCTGTTGGGTCGATCGAGGGTGGGCAGTGAGCGGTACAGAGGATTGACATTGGGGGTATTATTAATGGGAGGAAAAGGGGCAGCACCCTGAATAGAGGGGCGAGAGATAGAGGCAGGGATTTTTTTTCTGGATGGTTCCATAGAGAGGGCTGAGGGGGATGTGAAAGTAGTGACGCATGTGAAATCAGCGGTTTTGTTGTTTTTTCTTGGTTGATTAACAGCGTCACTCAGGGTCAGAACAATGAGACATTCATAGACAACTGTAAATAGTTAGAGTTCAGAATTGTTCATTTTTGCATTTTTTTGACAGTTCCATTAAACTGTTCTGCGATCCCTACTGCATCCTTGTGTGTTTTGTCCATTTCCAATCTGACACATTGAGGTTGCTATAATATTATTTAAAAAAAAAAACAAAAACTGAAAAAGATTAGCATAAAAACAACAGAACCAACAATACAGATATTTAAAACAATAAAAATGTGTAAATTCTTCACAGCTTCTCTTTGACCAAAGAACTATTTTTATTCAGTTTGCGATTTCAAAATAAATGCAAAACAAAAATTGTCTGTTTCACTCATCCGGCTTACTTCTCTAAATTAATTGGCAGATTCAAAAATCTGACCTGCAAGCTGAAAGGTGCCTATGCGTTGTGAGGTTTCTAAACTCTTTTGGGACTCCACCCAGTGGGACGACATGCCAAAGAGCATCTCAACAACAACAACATTTATTTATATAGCACATTTTCATACAAATAGTAGCTCAAAGTGCTTTACATATTAAAGAATAGAAAAATGAAAGACACAATTATAAAACAAAATAAATCAACATTGATTAACATCGAATAAGAGTAAGGTTCAATGGCCAGGGGGGACAGAAAAGATAAGAGATCGTCACATCTGTGGAAGACTGCTTATCCTTTACCGGGACAACCACAGGCTCCCAGTGCCTGTTGTCAATGGGTGATGTAAGGAACATTATAATTATTATTATTATTATAAACGCAGGGAACAGCATTACTTGGCTGTATCTGTGTTTAGGAGAGTTGTAGATCCCGCTACAATAAAAAATGTGCTCTTCCTGTATCAAGCGGAATAAAGCTGGTTTTGCTAAAGTACTGAGGCTCAGCCTTGTGCTTTGGGGTGCAAGACAGTGACTCACACGTCACAATACGCAATGTAAATGTACGAGACATTTAATAGACATTGCACCTATGATTGACACCTTAGCAACATCTTAAAAATTGATAAAATTTGACAAAATTACAAAATCAGCATATACTCAAAATGATGTGTGAAAATCAGGAAGATAGCTTTGAAATATGTGTGTGTCATTTTGATTCTCAGTTGCTAGTAGTGTGAGCTGGGAAGTTTGAAACAGTAAAAAATAAAAATATTTCTCACAATTTTTAAAGGTAGTATATAAATAAACTCTCCTAGACTTTTATCCACAGTAATTCCTAAGGTTCAGACTTAAATCTTATCTTTTTATTGCTATCTATATATCCTGTATATAAAATGGAATGTCTGTCTGTACAGTATGTTCTCTATACAATCCAACACCCTTTGAGTGATCTGCAACAAATTTTACATAGTTGTTCTGTAGGACCATACGGACAAGAGAGGATCCTTTGAAATCCAAAATTGATCCTGTTTGCTGCTGTTTGCAGAGGCAGTGTGGACAATGGATGGGACAACTGGCAATAACGACAGAGTCACCCTTTAAAAATCAAATAAACCTTTGCTTTCTTTTCTTTACCCATTCTACAAATAGAAGGCGGAGTGGTGGCTCTGAGGCTAGGGATCTGCACTGGCAATCGGAAGGTTGCTGGTTTGACTCCCATAAATGCCAAAAGGGACTCTGCTCTGTTGGACCCTTGAACAAGGCCCTTAACCTGCAATTGCTGCGCGCTTTGAGTAGTGATGAAAGCGCTATATAAATGCAAAGTATTATTATTATACTGCGGTGGGTTGGCACCCTGCCCAGGATTGCTTCCTGCCTTGTGCCCTGTGTTGGCTGGGATTGGCTCCAGCAGACCCCCGTGACCCTGTGTTCGGATTCAGCGGGTTAGAAAATGGATGGATGGATTATTATTATACATATTTCCTGGGCAACGGATACTTCAGCTAGTTATTTCATAAAAATTTTGCTGCAAGGAAATGTCACTCTTACCAAAGTGCTGCCTGAGGATCGCCTCATCGCCTCATCTGACATGCTGGCCATGTGTGATTTATACATTTTATGAAGACAAAACAAAGAATTGTTAAGGTGTTTTTTAGACAGTGGTAACTAACTAACAGATACAGCTAAGTCACCACTTTTTAAGCAAGATCTATTTATAAATTTCAGCTGGCTGTCAGGGTGTCCTATATTGTTGTGCCATTCATGCAACATTCATTTGATACTCATTAAAGATCGTGGATGGATGAAGGTACAGTGATGACAGCCGTTAATGGGGTACAACTTAAGCTAACCCTTTGCAGCTTGAAATCAAGAGCATTTTTTTTTCCTTTCATGTAAAAGATCTGGGGATTGTAAATGCAGGAGAAAGTCATTTGCTGACCATTGCATTTTTTTTAAGGAATGCAGAGTAAAAATAGTACAGTAAATTAAGATGTGCCATTATGAAATCAAGTCAAATAAATCAGTGCTACCAAGTAAAATGTATCAGAACTGTAAAACACGTTTGATCAGATTACACTAAAAGCCATAAATGAGACTTTTTAAGTAAGGCCGGCCACATTAGGGCTAAGTGAACAGTGTGCCAATTTTACTTAACTGTCACAAATACATTTAAATGAATAAAACAGGAAGAAAGCTGGAGGATCATTGCATGCCCAGAACAGAAAAAGGCAAAATTGTTTGAAAATTCAAAAACAATTTTATTTTCTTTTTAGAATTCAAATGGGAAAGCACAGCTTTGAGATGGATTTTGTTTTGGGATAATCGATTGAGCTTTAAAGGAAGAGCAGCTCCAACAAAAAAAACTGTTTCTAGACAGAAATAACACCCACATTGCTCAATCAATGCCACTTCCAGAACCCCCATAAATATGGTTAAACAGTTGCTATTGCAGGTAAGATTCCATTACAATGAATATCTTTACAACGAAATTTTCATTACAATGAAGTATTTTTATGGTCCCGACAGTTCCCCCATATGACACGAGTCTATAGAAATCTCGTTACTATGAAGTACAGTACATTATCAGATACTTTCATTATAAAGAAGTTCCCAAAAGACCTTGAAATGCCTGAATGAATCATCCACAGAGCAGTTAGTTTCTGACCACAGCTCAGTTGTGCTCAACGATCCCCAAACAGAAACATTGTAATTTTTTTTCTTTCTTCGAATTTTCCTCGTACTGTTTTTTTTTTTTGCTGTTTTTGTTTTCAGTGATACCCTTTTGCTTTATTGCTCGTCAACATTTGAAAAACATCTATTGGAATTTAAGTCATTGTCACCCTCCTAAAAAACGGCAGACACGAAAAAATGCTAACAGTTCATATTAGAAAAAAAAACTTTACATTTTAGCAGTTCTCGATTGCAGCAAAAAGAAAAAAGACGTTGTCAGTGAATACCGAATTTCGCCATCGACGCTGTCAACTTTCTTGAAAGACAGAGCAAAAAAAGAAGATAAATTTCGGGTTGCAAACGTATGTGAACTGCTGCATTTGAAGACGTCAAAAAAGCAGTTTTTATGTGGTTCAGTGATGTTCGTTCAAGGGATATTCCTATTAATGCGGCACTCATTAAAGAAAATGTGAGGCTTGTAAACTCTCTTGAGACCTCCCCCAACTAGACAGCACACCGAAGAGCGTCCCGAAGTCCGATCTCCGCGTCTATGGAAGACTGTTTATCTGTTGCCGGGGCAACTGTAGTCTCACAGCTATGCTGCATCTCACCGCCCAATCAAACAGAAAAGATGTCGGTGGGTTATGCAAGGTACATTGTAAATGCAGATGACAGGTTTACTTGGTCACTGATCTGGCCACGACCCTGCCTGACTGTTGTGTCTGTTTATAGCAGAGTGGCAGATCACGCTACAATAAATAAGTGTGTTGTTCCTGTTTCAAGCTGAATAAAGCTTATTTTGTTAAAATACTGAGATTAAGCCTCGTGTGTTGAGGTGCAAGACAGGGACTTATAGCGCAACCCCGATCTTTTATGATTTGCTTCTGTGCCGCTTCACTGCAGCACAATGAGCCTGATGTTGCCATTGTCCCAGCAACATACAAACAATCTTCCACAGACGCTACAATCGCGCTTCGGGCCGCACTTCAGGGTGTCGTTCCCGTTGGGTGGGGGGTCTCAAAAGAATATGAAGAAGAAGAAAAAGATGATTCAGCTCCTGATTGATAACTGTGCTGCTCACAACATGCTTCTACATTTAGATAATATTCACGTTGAATTCCTCCCACCCAATTGCACGGCAGTGCTTCAGCCATTAGATTTGGGCATCATTCGCACCCTGAAAGTGTATTATCACAAAGAAATGCTGTGAAAAATTCTCATCAGCATAACCTGTGGGCAGGAGGAGATTAAAATTTACACGAAAGAAGCTATTGAAATGATTGCAAACGCCTGGATGCAAGTTAAAGAAAGCACTATGGTAACAAAAACAGAATCTCATTACAACAAACTTTTTGTTACAATAAAATATTTTTTACAACAACAACAACAACAACATTTATTTATATAGCACATTTTCATACAAACAGTAGCTCAAAGTGCTTTACATATTAAAGAATAGAAAAATGAAAGACACAATTATAAAACAAAATAAATCAACATTAACATCGAATAAGAGTAAGGTTCAATGGCCAGGGGGGACATAGGTCCTGGTCCTGGGAGTTTGTTGTAACAGAATTTTACCTGTATATCCTTCCAGTTGATTTTTTTTCCATCCAGTTGAACAGGCAACAATTAGAATCTTTGAGCAAACACATAGTCAATGCTGATGAATTTAAAACGCTTACAATGAAGTGCTGCTCACAATAATAGGTAAGCCACACAGACTCAGAAGGTTGAAAGATTCCTGGCAAGTTGCTTTTTCGTTTCTTAAACTACTTTATAATAACATGCATTGATTTATAATTATGCTATATATTTTCAATCTTTGAAATATTGTCTTTTATAATGAAGTTTACATTTCTTTTAAAGAACAACTTTTACTTGCGTGTGCAGCTTTTGTGTTGTTTCTTGTCATCTAACCTCTGAAAGAATATCCACCAGGATTTTTTCCTTGAACCCCCTTTCTCCATTTCAGGGTTGTGGCAAGCAAAGATTATACTGGCAGCATTGTGAACAAAATAGAAATTTAGGCTTTAAATTAAAAGAAAAAAAGGCTCTGGACATATTGATGGCATTAACATCTATCCAGAAGAGAAGGAGAATATTAGCAGTTAACAATAGTCCTTAGGAAATGGCCTGGCAGTTTTGCCAGATAATGAAACTGAGGGCAACATAAATAACTGAATAAAAGTCACACCAAACTCTTAGAAGGCAGCAAATGGGTCATATGCCATGTGTTGGGGAAATCACCTGTCCCTCTTAAAATTTACTAAAGTATGTGTCAGTAAATGTAAAGTATCAGACATGGGAAGTAAAAAGGTTAGGTTTGAATAGACAATGGGCGGTCTGAAAATTGAGAGTACACCTTATGAGAAGGATTTAGGAGTCATAGTGGACTGTAAGCCATTCACTTCCCAACAGTTTTCAGAAGCCACTAATAAGGCAAACAGAATGTTAGATTATATAGCATGGTGTGTGGAGTACAAGTCACAGGAGGTTCTGCTCAAGCTTTATAACGCACCGGTGAGGCCTCATCTGGAGTCCTGTGTGCAGTTTTCATCTCCAGGCTACAAAAAGGACATAACAGCACTAGAAAAGATCCAGTGAAGAATGACTAGGCTGATTCCAGGGCTACAGGGGTTGAATTGTGAGGAAAGAAAGAGCTGAGCCTTTACAGTTTAAGCAAATGAAGATTAAGAGGAGATATGATTGAAATGTTTTAAATTAGGAAGGGAATTAGTCCAGTGGAACGAGACTGTGACTTTAAAATGAGTTCATCGAGAACACAGGGACACAGTTGGAAACTTGTTAAGGGTAAAGTTTTTCTTTACACAAAGAACGATAGACACTTGGAATAAGCTACCAAGTAGTGTGGTAGACAGTAAGATGTTAGGGACTTTCAAAGCTTGACTTGATGTTTTTTTGGAAGAATTAAGTGGATAGGACTGGCGAGCTTTGTTGGGCTGAATGGCCTGTTCTCGTCTAGAGTGTTCTAATGTTCTAAAGCTCAGGTTTGTAGGGTTTCCATTCCTGATCTGTCAAAGTGATTATTGAATATTCAGAAAAGGGCTTAATAGTTCAGTTAGCCAGAGAATCTGGAATCTATGGCAAATGATGGTAAGAGATTTGTTACTAACCCTCACCTATTCTGTTTCTCTTCTTGGTACTCAAATGTGGCACTTTGTGCCACGGCCCACCTGCCAAGTTGTTTTGCCTGACCAAGCTAAAGTCATCCCTGATGGAGAAATCGTGGGGTAGAGGGGCCCTTTCATTGGATTAGTGCTGTTTCAGCTGTGGAATGGCTAAATGGGGGAGGCAGCTTAATGGCTGAGGTCTCCAGGACTCTAAACAAATCCAAATCATATTATGTGATATCATCTTCTGCTAAATTCTGGTAACTTGTAATACTTTAATGAGTATTTTTTCTGATCTGTATATTGTATTGTATAGACCCCCTGCTTTTTGACACCCACCGCACGCCCAACCTACCAGGAAAGGGGTCTCTCTTTACATTGCCTTTCTCAAGGTGTCTTCCATTTTTTTCCCTACAAGGGTTTTTTTGGGAGGTTTTCCTTGTCTTCTTAGAGAGTCAAGGCTGAGGGGCTGTCAAGAGGCAGGGCCTGTTAAAGCCCATTGTGGCACTTCTTATTTGATTTTGGGCTAGACAAAAAATAAATTATATTTTAACATGTAGAAAGAAGGATTAAAGAGGAAGGTATAGAAAGAAAGAAAGAAAGAAAGAAAGAAAGAAAGAAAGAAAGAAAGAAAGAAAGAAAGAAAGAAAGAAAGAAAGAAAGATGCTTAGGTTAATGTGCAGGAAGCAGATCATCTTCAGGAGGGCCCCGAGAGACATGAAGGTGCTTGCTTTCTAATTTTATTTTAAGATTTTATCACATTGTCTGTGTATTCCCTGGACTTTTGTACTTGTTTTGAAATTATTAAAACCAACTTTTTTATGTTCTGGAATTATTCTAAATGCTGAGATGACATGAGAGAACCTCCCATTTTAACACTGTCTTTAGATAGATAGATAGATAGATAGATAGATAGATAGATAGATAGATAGATAGATAGATATGAATGGCACTATAAGATAGATAGATAGATAGATAGATAGATAGATAGATAGATAGATACTATATTAATCCCAAGGGGAAATTCACATAATCCAGCAGCAGTATAATGATACAAAAAAAAAATTAAATTAAAGAGTAGTAAAAATGCATGTAAAAACAGACAATAACTTTGAGTAATGTTAACGTTTACCAGACCACACCGGGTGGAACTGAAGAGTCGCATAGTGTGGGAGAGGATCAATCTCCTCAGTCTGTCAGTGGAGCAGGACGGTGACAGCAGTCTGTCGCTGAAGCTGCTCCTCTGTATGGAGATGATCCTGTTCAGTGGATGCAGTGGATTCTTTATGACTGACAGGAGCCTGCTCAGCGCCCGTCGCTCTGCCACAGATGTTAAACTGTCCAGCTTCATTCCTACAATAGAGCCTGCCTTACTAACAAGTTTGTGCAGGTGTGAGGTGTCCTTCCTCCCCAGCACACCACCGCGTAGAAGAGGGCACTCGCCACAACCGCCTGGTAGAACATCTGCAGCATCTTATTGCAGATATTGAAGGACGCCAGCCTTCTAACCTTCTTTATATACAGTTTTATATATTATTACCCAGACACGCACAAAGGGTACATCTTCAAGCCTCTCCCCAGCAGAAAGGGACACTTCTCATTTTTCTTCCATAGCTCAAATGTTTGTCAGCTGCAAGACAAGTGGCCTAACTTCTGCTTCCTTCATGAAGCTCTGCCCTTTCTGGATCAGCAATATAAAAACCCAAGTAGCACCTAAAAATGAGCATTCATTAAAGGACTATCACTATAAGTGGGCAGTTTCCTAGTTTTCATATGTGGCTTCATGACAAACCTCTTGCATCCTCTCCTACTATTTAATTTTGACTATCAATTATACATAATTTAGGACCTGTTCCTTTATAATGTTAATTAGAGAAAGTAAATAAAGTATATATTGTTATGGGGCATACGGCCGGGCCCATGCTGGAAGGACCGGGGGAAGATGTGTGGCAAGAGCGTTACCTCCCCTGGATCGCTAGGTGGCAGCCCCCCCTGGGATGCAGCAGTGTCTCAGACTCCTGCATGGCTCCATGGGAGTTGGAGTTTGATACAGCCCTGTTGGGATCCATGGGTGCCCCCAGGGGGTGCTGTAGCTACTGAAGTGTTCTTAGAATTGTATCGACAAGCACCTGGAGCACTTCTGGGTGGCTTATAAAAGCGGCCAGCAGACACTACTCCGAGAGCCAGAGTCAGGAGGAGGTGGACGAAGCTGGCAAGGAGGAGTGGAAGCGGAAGGTCTGTGAATTGGAAAAGGAAGGAAGCAAGGACTGTGACTGTGCTTTTGGAACTGTGTTGTACTTGTGGGAAACAGGGGAAGGCGTTTCCCACAAAATAAAAAGGAAAAATAAAGTGTCTTGTGTGCTGGAACTTGTGTCTCTGCTGGTCTGTGTCGGGTTAGTGTGGCTATACGCGTCCTTGGGCTTCACACTGCCTTAATGGCTAAAGTTCACAGAATAGGCTCTAAAGCCTTGAAACGGGATAATCCGATTTGATATTTGACATTATATTTCACTGGAGAACGACAGGGACTGAAAGAATGACTATTCTGATTCTATAACTTTGTAAAGGATTTCACTTCTCAATTTATATATTTTTTTAATGGCTGATATGTAATTTGGCAGAATGATTGTAGTACTCAATTTATATAATTACACTGTTAGCTGATTCTTCATTTGAAATGTTCATATGATATAAAAACTTCATAATGCTTATGAACAATACAATAAAGGCTTTAAAATCCCTTTTACTTACACAATTAAAGTAATTGCTACAATAACACTTGTATTCCTAAAGTGTTTTCACAGTAGTAATTGCAGCACTATTAGAAGTGACTTTCTCATTATATGAAATTGATATTAGGTTTTTTGCTGTCAAAGGGCATGACTACTAGTACTAGACAGACAGTAGTTGTAAAATCGATGTAAGAAAGGCATTTATTAAGTTAGCTGAATTAAAATAGACCTTAGCAAAATAAAGCTAATGCGCTTCTGGCTTTAGTGCCTCCTACACGCAATGATTTTTACTCTTTTGTTTGCTACCCCACAGGCTTTTTATACTACGCACCTTCTACAGCACACAGAATCTCCGCAGAGTCTCAATTTTACTTTAATCTTCTAAAAAACAATACTGTAGCTAATTAAAAAAGACAACACTTTGTTTGTTAAAATAGACTTTCATTAAAGTCGCTGGTCTAAAGCAAGGTTTCTTAAATACACTGTAGCTAAGGCTACTTGAATGATAAAAACGGATAAAATGGGCCTATTATTTATGTTTTTAAATTAATTGAATGTGTCTTAGTTTAGACCTGTGCATCATAACAGGGATATCTACAAGCTGGCAGGTTTCTTTCATCACTAATAAATGCATCATTCACAGCAGAAATGGGTCACAGCAGGAACTCAACTGGGAACATTTCCACTGAATAAGTTACAAACAGTTGCACTCTATTCATAGCAACTACACGAATTTCATTAACTTTAGTTACTGCCTTAAATTGTAGAGTAACAAAATACAACTTATGTACAATTTTCGGGAACTTCCAAAAAAAAGCAAAAAGGCCACTAAACGAAGTTCTAAGCTGAAACAACGGTTCAGATGAGTTACAGTATTTTACAGTCGTCCTGGGAAGACACACAATTGTGACCGTAATCATGGAGGCTTAACAGGAAAGACAACCCACAATTAGGCAGTTAAGCTGCCGCTATTTAAATTCGTCAAAACCTTTTCAACATCTGCCTGCATATCCTGTCATCCTTCCACCCCCATAGGCAGGCAGGGGTGTGCGAGGAGGACTTTTGTCTTTAGGCCGCCTCAGTTCAGTTCAGTTTCATTTGAAGCTCATTTCCATTTATGAACCCAGCATGCAATACTGTAATTAAAAATATAATATAATAAAGAAATGGAACATACACAAAAAACATAATGTTGTAATATAAACATAGAAACAGCATGTAATATATGCAGAAATATAAACACATAAAAGGGTGGCCTCACCTCCAAATTTCATCTGTCCTACGTCATCAATGCACTACAAAATGACAATTTAGTTTTGATGGAAAATGCTTAAAAACAGGTCTATGTGATGATGCCTCTAGTGCCAGGCACACAAACTGTTAACAAAGATGTGAAGATAAGCAAAAAATGGATGGGACTTTGGTGTTGTGAATGAGCCAACTTAGAAAATTGTTTTATTTTGTTTTTATTTACCATCGACCTTTGTAAATTTCTATGCGCAGCAATATTATTTTTTTGTCCTTAACTGTCAGAGTACATATTGATTTTCATAGAATTTAGTGTTTGAAACTTATTATGGAATGATTTTGAATTTTTTTTTTTATTTCTTATTTACGCAACATAAATCACGTGTCACGTGACCACAGACTTCGCATTTGTAACGTCTGGTATAAATATGGTCATGGTGCGATTCAAACTATCCTTCAGTTGATAAAAATTAAACAACAATCCCTAGTGTTCGTTAGTTTCAGTTTTAAGTAAGTGCTAAGTTCATTTCAGTTTCAATCTATTCTTTGACTTGGAGTTTAAGTTTGCGCTTTAGCTGCTCAATATACTGGATTTTTGATCTGACACAGACTACGATTCTTGTTCACACTACTATCTCCTGCTCCTTTCATTACTCACAATACATCCAGAGACTCTGTCACACCACTTTTTAGAATATTCCTTGCAGGGTTCATTATTTTGTTTTTCTCTAAAGTTTAATTTTTTAATTTTATGTTATTATCATCCTGGTTTTCAGTATTGCTATTTTGTAGACAGCGTAATCATAATGTGTCATTTGGTTACGGGGGTGCAGAGTTCCATTAATATGTGATACTTTAATTGCCAGCTCTTTGCTCCACTCACTGTCTGAGATTTGGGTAAACACTAAAACTAAACCTTTCTTTGTGTACCTCTACTTTTGGTAGTTTGGTCTCTAACCTCGTGCTTTCCCTTTTTGGCTTTGATCTTGCTTAATGTTCTGGTTTTCTAAAACTGCCTTCATGATTTTTCATTTGCCATTGTGTTTTTCTTTGGAGGCTCCACCCCACATGAATATTGATTAAGTTACCTTACAATGCATTTTTTATTTCTCACAGCATGATGACCCTTTAACTTTTAGAAGTTAGCAAAGTTATTTGGGCTTAACACTTTAAAGAGTATTGTTACACGTCACCCTGAGCCTGACTCGGGTTTAATCAGACTCATGGTTAAGGCCAAGGAGGTTAAGGATGCCTATATCTTGAGATCACACTGTAGATAAAGGTGCTAATAGGTCCTTAAAACATTACATGTCAGAAGGGGCTTTTCAAAAATCTACTCTAAACTTTCAGGGAAGCCTTTTTACGCTTATAGGTGGAGTATAGTGGAATATTGTGTTTTATAAACCTCATATACCTGACACTGTGTTAATGATGAACGGATTTCATCTTATTCAAGCAAACAGAGACCAAGTGCAGTGTGGAAGAAAGACTGGAGGGGGACTGGTCATCTATGTGAATGAAGAAGATGTAAGAGGGAGCACATCATAGCTAAAACTATGGTTTGTAACTCAGACATTGAAATTCTGGCTCCTTTACACCAACAACAATACATCTGTGACTGTGATAACCAAGCCAAAACTTTTCTCTGTCTTTTTAATTGCCTTGCTTTAAAGTCATAATCTACAGTGTGTGTTCAGACCAAAGTATATGTGCATAACAGTCAAAAACAATAAGAAAAAAAGTCAGAAACAATAAAAGTACACATAAATGAGATCCTGATGAACAAAAACTCAGAAGTACCTCAATCATGGCTGCCATGATATCATGAGTCACAGGCCGTGTGCATTGCTGTGTCATTGTGGCCAGAAACAGAGAATGGCAACTCCCATAAAAAAAACAAACATATCAAATGATGACACAGCGATGTTACGGTGAAAAATATAAACTAAAGAAAGTAAGATTTAAAAAAGCTTTTCAAGAAAAGCAAATACAATAAACTAATTAGTGATGCTGTACTGACTTGTGAGAGTCCGTAACAGAAAAATGAAAAATGACCAGAAGAAACAGGCCAAGGTCAAAACCAGGAAAACACAATTGATCATCAAAACCAAAACAAGGACCAGCAATCACAGTTAAAACACAAGAGTAGACATTTGATAACCAAGAAGGGCAAAAATAAAGTATTATAGCACTGCAAAACAAGGTTTATCTGAAAAACTGCTGAGACTGGACTTTAAGCCGTCACTCTGAAGAAGTCACCAACAAGCGTGGTGTGCAATCTGGATATTGTTGCCAGGGAGATGGCAAATAAAAAAGCTTTAAAATAGTTATGCTCATTGGGAAATCAAAATGGTGGTACAACATTAACAAAATTAGAACTTTCTAAATATGCTAGATAAACCATTTCTGACCAAATATTCAGAATGTCCGAACCCCTGAATTAATTTATGGATTGTCTGAGTTGCACTCAGAAAGAGAATAAGTTATTTATGAAAAACAGAGATCAAGCCTGATGCATTGCTGACCCTACCGGATTTTTAAGTAACTATCGAGTAGTAAGTGAGAAATTCTGCTTCAAGAAGTTTAGATCTGTCAAAAAAAGAATTTGGTACGGATGATTCATTGAAAAGAAGTTGACACACTTGTGATGAGAACAAGCCAAACACGAAAGACAGAGGTCACTCTTATAAACACTACATTGGGGTCTCTTAGGCAGTCTGATGTTCTGATGAAACTCAGAATATGACAGAACACATACCTCCTATATGTTTTTAGACGTATCTGTCCGTCTATTCAGTTTCTAGATGCACTTATCCAAAGCAGGGTCACATGAAAGCTGGAACCTATCACAGAAAGTATTGGATGCATGTAGAAACAATCCCTGGACTGGGCGCCAGGCCATCACAGGATGAACAAACACATGCACACACACACACACACACACACACACACACATATCAATTTAGCATTACCAATCCATCTATTCTGCATGACTCTGGACTGTGGGAGCAAACTGGAGCACCCGGAGAAAACCACGCAGACTTGGGGAGAACATGCAATCTCTTCTAAGGAAGCACCTGATCTACTTGTTGCAAGTTAGCAATGCTACTACTGTCTCACCATACCTCTCCGCTTATATATTTTATTCTCTGTCTCTTATATATATATATATATATATATATACAGTATATATATATATGCAGTATATACATATATATACACATATACACTATGTGTATTGAGTGTATATATATCTCTCTATTATATTAAAAAATTCTGCGCTGTGATGAGATGTTTTGGAAGATTTTTTCAAGTTCCACGAGCTGAGACTTTGGCCATGAGATTTTTTCAAATCACGCCCTCCTCTCAACCATTTTCAACCACACACACGGTAATCTCACCTCTCATTCGTGTGAATGCTTTTGACAGACACAGATTCTGCTCTCTCAGCTCTTATAAATTTTAACATTTTCCTCACTTTAAGTTCCCAATTGAAGAAGACATATTATGTCCATATTTTATTGAAGAATGTCATCACGAGGGGTTATCAACAGAAAAAATGAGTACACGGGCAATATTAAAACCAAGAAACGATGAAGTCAAACAAGAACATCTACAACCATTAACACTGTCTGGTTTTTCACTGCACAAATTACTGTAGAAACAAGGATGTATCCAAGAAAGGGAATGTAGTACATCTTCCACATATAACATTACACAACAAAGGAGTTCTTGATATGCCATTTGTTTTAAAATGTTAACAGTTTTCTGTTAGAATAGCTTTTGCAAAGACAATTAACAAACCTCAGAGCCAAGCATTCGAAAAAGTCATTTTATTTAATAGAGAGAAAGAAACGAAATTCAGTCATGGGTAGTTATATGTTGCGTTGTCATGATGAAACTCCAAACACAGAATCAAAATTCAATGCGAAATTGACGAAAATTTAATTAAAAAATTGTTTTTACTGGTTTTACAGTAAAAGTGTAAGTATTTGCGTGTTAATTTCAAAGCTAAACAGAACAAAAATATATTATGCAACGAATAACTCTAACGCAACATGAAACATAATTTATTTCAAATGATTACGTTTTACTTTTTTTTAATATGGTTAATTACTCGCTGTAATGTAAAATAGTTCTGTTATGCATATGTAACAATCCCCATGAAGATAACAATCAGTTTAAATTGTACAACCACATCCCCATACACGAGCGACAGAACTGCAAAAAAGCTAGCGTGTAGCACAGGCAGGGGGGTTTGCGAGCAAAGCAAACAGAGGGCATTTTTTTAATTATATATATATATATATATATATATATATATATATATATATATATATATATATATATATATATATACCTGTATATTATTAAAAAAAATCTTGGAAAGGGAGACCAAGGTAGACGAGACATGATTTTCTCAGAAGACACTTAAAAGACCCGCGAGACGGAAGAGATTATCCCAGGACCGTATCGTGGGGAACTTGAACATGAGATTCTTGCAAGTCATGCACTACTTAAAACCATTTTCAGATAAGACCACGATCATCAAAACTCTCAGTCGTATAAAGGCTTTTAGTAGACACAGATCCTCTGCTCTCAGCTCACATAAAGCATATAAGGACAATACGTTCTAGATGAAACGTCAAAGACTAAGTGAAGATTATGAAAGCAGTAGAATTCAAAAGGCTCAAAGAAAATGATGGCACGATACACATGCCAAGAAAGCTAAAGAATATGAAAGCAGAAAAATTTGAAAGTATCAAAAAAAAAATATAGAAAACATCGCATTAGCACTAACAAAGAGAAATTATGCCTCGGTGAAATAACGGAAAGGCAAATAGAGATCGAATATATGGACATAGGTGATATGTCAGAAACATGGAAATATTGTAAGGCTTTGAAGTCAGAGACTTGTAGGTCGTCTAATTTGTGTTGCCATCAGGGAAAAGTAGTGTTTCTACACAATGAGGAGGTGTATCCAAGAGAATTAAAAGATTTGATGTTTGGGGAAAGTGAAATCCACTAACAGTCAGTCAGTCAGGCATTTCCCAACCCACTATATCCAAAAACATGGTCATGGGGGTCTGCTGGGCCCAATCCCAGTCAGCACAGGACGCAAGTTAGGAACAAACCTCAGGCAGAGCGCCAGCTCACCGCAGAATCTAAAAACACTGCAGGCAAAATATAGGAGTCTACAATAATCTTTTCACCTTTCGCCTTCAATGCTCAAAACGTAGATTTACACAATAATGAACCATATGCTATGAGAATCTTTGGTCCCACAAAAATTAAAGCAATGGCAAGTTTAATTTTGAAGAAAACACAACTCGGTCAGGTGTATATTTATGATCACGGAGAAGCGATGCAAATTTTAACAGGCGACAAGAAAGGTAATGTAAAATTAGACACCAAAGAAGACCTTGATAGGCTATTTGTATTAAGAGGTTTACAGTTTCCCGTGAGAATAGCTTTTGCTATGACACTTAAAAAATCACAAGGACAAACATTAGAAAAAGGCAAATTATTTATTAGAGAAAAAGAAATGATATTCACTCATGGGCAGTTATACGTTGCGTTGTCATGATGTATCTCCAAAAACGGAATCAAAATTCAATGCGATCGTGAAGAAAAGGTCATTCGAAATATTGTTTTTAGTGAAACTTTAAAGCAAAAGTGCAAATAATGAAATTGAAACAATTCCAAAGAAGAAAAAAAGCTTTTAAAATTGTATATCCATTTAACCAAACATGGAGGTTGGCGAGCGAAGAGAGCAGGGGACGGACACACACACACACACACACATGCTCTATGCAATGGGCTAGTCCTGCCTTTGAAAAATTTGTCCTACAATTAACTATGTAGAATTTCTACAAAGCCTTGTGGGTATTATTTTAAACTGTATGGTTGGGAACAGTGGGCAATGGGTACAGGGGGTACAGGACCCATGTACTCAGGTACACACACTAGCAGCTTATAAGAGGGTGCTATTCTCATTACTCATAGGCTGCATACTCCTCTTTCACTGAAGGCCATCTTTTTTGATTGGCAACTGGCCCTGTAGCATTTTTATGACAGCCACAATTGAAAAAAAAAAAGGATTCACCTTCATAAAGACTTCCCAGGGCAATCCATTATAAGGTGTCACAATGAATACTTATTTAATGTAACACCTTATCTTAAAAGTATACATGTATTTCACCCCATTCAGTAAAGGTTTTGGACTATACTAGATTTTAATTTCATGGAGAGTTAAAATGTGAAGCACAGTGCAAACCTTTAAGAAGTCTGTTGGTGTGGAAACGAAAATGGGCCTTTCTTTATGTTAAAGTGGCATCAGCTATGAAAAAGTTTAATCGTCCATTGACATACTTCAGACAGAAATCATTTTGACGGTGGCTTGAACCTGTAAAAGCCCCTTCAAGCAACACTGCTGATTGTCTGTTATTTTAGTAGCTCTATAGCTTTTTCCTTGACACAAGCAAAGGGATTTGTTTCAACTCTGAGGTTTAGAAAGTGTTTGCACTAAGCTTAGAAAGTACTAATAAAGCCTGTATAGGTCTAACAGCATCTGCTTAAGAAAAAACAGGAAATACACAAGTGAACAAAAATGATTATTAAGTACAGAATTTAGAGTAGTGATGACACCTTAATATCTTTTACATTTCAGTTTTCTCCACAGCAATTATAATCATGAACCATTGGCCATTTGTAAATCAAATTATTGACCGCCCTGCTTCCTGAACTTGCCAGAATGATCCATGTGGATAAAGCAATATATTTTTGCACAGAATTTTTCTTCCTTCAGATATCTCAAAGTGTGATTTGTAACTTGAAGGAAACTGAAATTGAATCATAAATATCTCAGCAATAAAGGGCGCAACAAAAGAGACGGGTATGGATGTGAATCATTTTTCTTTATGAATTTGAGAAAAAAATGGGAGAGGCGCTAACCCAGTTTTATTTCAACCATACTCAGTCTCCATTTTACACTATTTGTAACAGATCTGTGTTATAATGCCTTCAGAACATAGCTGTTAAACACATTTATCTACTATATATAAAAATGAAAAAAGAAGATGCATAAACATTAAAGAACCTGCATTGACAAATTCTGTTGAAGAAAGTCTGGCATACAGGTTCTGGATGTTCCTTTTTCCTCAACAACCCCCAGGGCACGTTTATTATTAATGGTATTAATTTGAAAAAAAATAAATCTTGATATTCAGTAATCTAGCGTAATACATTTTAAATGGTGATTTCTTTAGTTTTTATTATTTAATCATGTTTTATTTATTAGCTTAAATTGTAAACATGAATGTAAATCTGGAATAAAATAGCATAAAGAGGTCAGTGCTATTATCAATTTTAATTTAAAAATGCAGAAATAAATGTAATCTCACTTAAAATTGACACATAGCAAATTTTTATTTTCTTTATAAAATGTTTCTTTGTACACAGTAATATATATGTAACATGCTAAATGTAGGCATTAGTCGACTGTCCAATGTTTCGGTGAAACTTAACAACAACAGCATTTATTTTTATAGCATATTTCCATACATGATGTACTGTAGCTCAAAGTGATTTATAAGATGAAAAAAGAAAAAAAAAATGTAAAAATCAGGCAATACTAATTAACATAGAATAAAAGTATGCAATGTATGTCCTTTACATGAAAAAAATTCTCCATCGAATTTGTGAAGTAATTTGTTGTCATGTGTGCAAGTCAGAGGATCACCTCCCGGGCTCATCAGAGGTAAGCACTACTACCTCAGCACACTAGGGGCACAAATTGCTAACTCAGTGGTTCTCAACCTGTGGGGCGGGCCCCCTAGGGGGGTGCGAAGTAACAAATAAGGGGGCACGAAGATGTGAAAAAAAGAAAACGAGAATCAAAAATCTGAAAAAAACATCTGTTGAAACCAAAAACAAATTAACTTAAACTACATTCTGATACTAGAACAATAAATATAGAGTTAGGATAAATGTCGCTAAAAGTTAAGTAGGTATTGTAAAATATGCATCTACATTTCAAAAAAATGTTGGGGGGGGGGCGCAATTAAAACTGTTATGAAAACTCGGGTCGCAAATACTTAAAGTTTGAGAAACACTGTGCTAACTGTCTTGTCTGTTATCCCACCAACAGCTCCGAGAAGACACCTAATGTGGACAAATGGCCCTGCCATTTTCAATCTACGAGCTATAAGAGTAGGGTATCCTGGAAGGAGGCAGCTCATTTAGAAAGAGAACCAAACCCATCAGATGGAGCTCTGACCCTGAAACCTGATCGCTCTTCAGAGTTTACTCCAGCTAATGACTGATTCTGCCTTCTGTTTCTTATAGTGCCATTGAGTTTCTGTTATTATGTTTAACTTGTTATTTCAGTAAACAGGGTGGCCCAGTTGGTAAACCAACCATTCATTTGGACTCCTACATTCCTCTCAGTCAACGATGCTCTATATTTAAAAACAAGACATGCATTAACATCTTGGCCACAAAACCACACTCTTTTGTATAAATGAAATTCTGTTATATACAGTACTAGCCGTCACCTGTGGCGCCACCCGTGTAATAGTGAAAGAGGACAGTGAGAAGGGCCCTGCCCGGCTTCTCACTCCTGACGTCACTCTTCCCGCTCCCCTCAGCCTGCAGCCTCTGTCTCAGATTACCGTGAATATATCGCTTCTGCAGGCAAACTATGACTCTTAGCGTGATGAGAGAAGTCGTAAAATCAACCAAAATGTTCAAGCAAATTCTAGATAAGGTAAGGGACATGCCCAAGGCTGATGCATGAGTGAGGTGGGCCCTCCCTCTGCCTGCTGTGTTTTCTCTCAGATTCGTGCAAATAAATCGTTACCACAAGTGAACTATGACGTAGTAGTGAAACAGAGCAGTGAGGAAGGCCCTGCCTGGGCTCCTACACCTGACATCACGCTTCCCTCTCCCCTTGGCCCGCTGCGTGTCCCTCAGATTCGCACAAATAAATTGGTTCCGCAAGAAAACTATGATACATAGTACAATGAGAGAACTCACAAAATCAACCAGAATGTTCAAGCAAATTCTAGAAAAAAAATCTGATCTAAATCTGTTAAGTAGTTCTCTCATTTGCTAGCTAAGAGGAGGTAGGGTACACACCCTGAGGCTGGCGTGTGAATGAGGAGGGCCTCTCCCACCTCCCCTCGGCCCACTGTGTGTTTCTTGGATTCTCGCAAATAAATCGGTACCGCAAGAGAACTAAGGTACTTAGCGCAATGAGAGAAGTCGCTAAATCAACCAGAATGTTCAAGCAAATTATAAAAAAAACGATCTTAATCTGTTAAGTAGTTCTCTCGTGAAAAGTGGACAGACAGACAGACAGACATTGCATTTTATATATATATAGAGATAACAATGACATAGAATCCGATGTAATTAGTAAACTTGTGAAATTCTCAGATGAAACTAAGACTGGAGGGATAGGAGACACTGAGGAGGTGGCAAAAATAATTAAAAAAACACTTGGACACTCTTCAGAACTGGGCAAACACTTGGAAAAAGAATTTCAACATAGCAAAGTGTGACATTAGATGGGAGACAATGTTTTACAGGAAGCAACCCCGAAAAAGATTTAGGGGTTTATACTGAAGCAGTGTTCTTACTATGTAAGCAATGTGCTGAAGCAATTGAAAACATGTTAGTGTTAGGTTATATTGTAAAAATCGTAGAATATAATCCAAGGGAGGTTATGCTCAGACTACATAATGCACTAGTTGGCCACATCTGGAATGTTGTATGCAGTTCTGGTCACCATGCTACAAAGACATAGCAGCACTTGAAGTGCATCTTGGAACTTAAGAATATGTCATATTTTGACTGACTCACAGGGTTAAATCTGTTTAGTCCAAGTTTAGTGAGATTGTGTGTGGGCCTAATATAAGTCTTTAAAATTGTCAAAGGTATTGATAAAGCAGATCCAGCAGAATTCTTTTGACTAAAGGGCAAACCACCTACTCAAGGATACCAGTGGAAATAAAAGAGAAGTTCCTTCAGAACTGAAGACATAATAGCACTTCTTTATTCAGAGTTCTGGGAATCTAAAACAAACAACCGAGACATGGAGTTGAAACAGAAACCTTGACAACCTTCAGAAAGTGTCTGGATGAGATAATGGGACAGCTTAGCTACTAACTAAACAAACAATGTTGATGGACTGAATGATCGCCTCACTTTTGTCAGATTTCTTATGTTCTGTGAAAGCAACCAGTCTTAACCACATAAAGCGGGACATGCAGACAGAAGGCTGAGAAGAGAATCATGCAAAGAAGAAACTTCTGCAAAAGGGCACTCCAGGAAGAAGGTCAAAACTTTCTGGACTTTCCACAAGCATAAAAAGTTAGGCCCTCGAACCATTGGATACCTTTGAATCGTAAACATTTACTGATTTGGTCTGTCAGGGTGACGTTGGTCAGAAAGGGGCTAGGGGCGTTTCACCTTGGACTAAAAGATCTATGATGTGAACAGCAGGAACACAAAGTAAGAGTAACACCAAATCTCAAAAGGGTATGTGAGAACTCCTAAAATGTTCAGGTTGTATGGTGTAAGAGACAGAATACATGTGTGTCAATGAGAGGGAGGTCAGCGGAATGGTGAGGATGCAGGGAGTAGAGCTGGCGAAGGTGGATGAGTTTAAAAACTTGGGATCAACAGTACAGAGTAATGGGGATTGTGGAAGAGAAGTGAAAAAGAGAGTGCAGGCAGGGTGGAATGGGTGGAAAAGAGTGTCAGGAGTGATTTGTGACAGACGAGTATCAGCAAGAGTGAAAGGGAAGGTCTGCAGGATGGTAGTGAAACCAGCTATGTTATACAGTATGGGCTGGAGACGGTGGCATTGACCAGAAAGCAGGAGACAGAGCTGGAAGTGGCAGAGTTAAAGATGTTAAGATTTGCATTGGGTGTGACAAGGATGGACAGGATTAGGAAAGAGTACATTAGAGGGTCAGCTCAGGTGGGACGGTTAGGAGACAAAGTCAGAGAGGAGAGATTGCGTTGCTTTGGACATGTGCAGAGGAGAGATGCTGGGTATATTGGGAGAAGGATGCTAAGGAAAGAGCTGCCAGGCAAGAGTAAAAGAGGAAGGCCTAAGAGAAGGTTAATGGATGTGGTGAGAGATGACATGCAGGTGATGGGTGTAAAAGAACAAGATGCAGAGGACAGGAAGAGATGGAACAAGATGATCAGCTGTGGCAGACCCTAATGGGAGCAGCTGAAAAAAGTAGAAGAAGAAAAAGAATTTACTCTTTGCATCCGGTTTTAACATATATAGATATTAAGATTTTTAATAATTAACATATAAAGAATGGCAATTCTATAATGAATGAATACAATTTTTGACCAGTTCCCACTTGCTTGCTTTATTTTTGCTCTGGTTTTCCACTTAGGGTATAAAGAAATGTAGGAGACGTCCTTCAATAAGAGTAAGGGACTCACGGTAGCAGTCTTCCCTGGGTAAAGTCGTGCCATAGTCTTTGGTGCAAGTGCATTGATTCTGCTGGGCTGTGTCTCCTTTCAAGGAAAAATGCTTGCAAGGAAAGAAAGGGCAAGAGATGGGATGGAGGACATATGTGTGGGTCTGCATAAGAAAGAATAAAATAATTTGTGTTTTAGGATGGAGTCACCTCAAAATCTTTCCATGGCAAAACAGCCCTGTAACAGGCTGGTGCCCTACCTGATGCCAATGGCTCCGTGTGTTCAAATAAGAAGGTTTGACAAATGGCTATAATAATCATAATAATAAATATAAATACAATTAGAGTGAAGGCAGAGTGCATTCCACAGCAGTCTACAGAAGAAGAATACAAAAGAAGGCAAAAAGACTACATTTGAGATGTGCACTGCTGCCACTGATGCCATCGTTTCTATTATACTAGCCAGGCATTCCAGTGAAAGATACAATGCAGCCAAAACAAAAGAGCAAATAAATATCATTAAGAAATCACATACTGCATTTTTAATAACCTAATCTGTTTATCAGTTTAGAAAAAGCTCACCTAAAGGCTATGCATATCATTTTGTTCTGGCAGAAAGCATACTGAATCAGGAAGACTGGCCTTCGGTCAATAACTGACATTTTTGTTTTTAAAGTTTGTTTTTCATTTAATTTGATTTTAAAATGGCATACATTGCACGCTCCAGCAAATTATTATTTTTTTTTTTTGCATTTTAGTCAAATCCTTAGGGTGTTATATTTTACATAATACTTGCAAGGTAATATGACACACTTGTACTGCAACTCCAGAGCTCTGAAATGAAGCTTTTGATCTGATTACTGTGCCCCCTCAAGCCATGTCTGATACTGAGCACTGTATTGTTCACTTCATATTATTTTTTTCAGATGGTGTAATATTATTAAAAAGCTTTTTATGTTTTTGTTAAATTTCAAATCCTCATTTTATATCGTTTTCATTAATTTTTGATTAATTTGTATACATTGATTTTAATTTTGCTTATTTTGGAAGTGTGGGGCGAGATAAAGATCATCACTGGCTGCTGCTCAAAGTGGGGTGCCACCATCGAGAGAGACATGGAGGCAGCAAACCAGATGAACAACTTCTTTAACAGGTTTGACCACCCTAACCCACTCTCACCTCAGAGTACTGCACCCTCCACCCATCATTCTGCTGATACCAGCATAGGAGAGACATCCCCACCCACAATTACAGCAGCCCAGGTAAGCAGAGAGCTGAGGAGACTTTGTGCCAGCAAAGCAGTGGGTCCAGATGGAGTATCACCATGGCTGCTGAAGGCCTGTGCATTGGAGGTGGGGAGTCCTCTACAGTGCATCTTCAGCCTGAGCCTGGAACAGGGGAGAGTCCCGAGGGTTTGGAAAACATCTTGCATCATCCCAGTCCCAAAGGTATCACGTCCTAGCAAGCTGAACGACTTTCGGCCTGTTGCTTTGACGTCACATGTGATGAAGACCATAGAGCGGCTGTTGCTTCACCACCTGAGGCCACCACCATGCCATTGACCCTCTGCAGTTCGCAAACCAGGAGAAGGGATTATGTGAATTTCCCCTTGGGATTAATAAAGTATCTATCTATCTAT